>NC_081562.1:139970847-140343400 GCF_022355385.1 Mustela nigripes
GTAAGTATTGAGAACACTGGCAACTATGTTTGCATGAGGAAATGACCTAAGGTTGAGGAAAGTTATCTACCCTAAATGGTCAGAAGCTTGCAAATAGCCAGGAATGATGACTATTCCTACCAGACTGGAAAACCTCCTTAATCCCAAAAGCCTTGTGTAGGCTACCCAGAAGGCTCTTGCTTCACTAAATCCAAGGATTTAGTGGCTAAGCCCTGGATTAAACACTGGTCTGGTTCTTTGTTGGGTGGGCCCCAACCTGTTGATATTGACACTCTGGGCTAGGAATGCCCAAGGCACATGTCCAGCCCCATAGAACTCCTCCTGAGCTCCCAGACATGTCCCCCACCAGGGCCAATGTTGTGGCTGGATGGACCATTGTGGTTCTTACTATGAGGACAGGATACATATAAGGAAGAAATCATCAGGGAACTTGAAAAAACAAGATTTCTTACTCACAGTTCTCAGTGGGTACATGAAATGCCTAAGGGTCACACAGCGAGGTAAGGTAAAGAGAGACAAAGCACAGCGAGATGGGTCCCTGCCATCATCAGGGTCTCATGTTTTCTGCATTTGCTCTTTATTGGCCAATCTAAAGCACCAGAGTGGCGAGCTGTGGCTCAGGAAGGTCAAGGTGGGGTTCCCTGAACAGTTATCTAGGTTGCCCAGGGCTTTCTGCAAGAGGGATCTTCATGGGTGGGGGCAACCTAACTCCTTATCTGGTTGTTTAGCTATTAGCAAAACCACTTGGATTGTTTCTGCCTTTTGGCCGTTATAAATGCTGCTGCAGCGAATACTGGCACACAAGCATCTGAGTAACTGCTTTCAATTCTTCTACTAAACTAGAATTGCTGGGTCCTATGGTAATTTTAGGTTTAGCTTTTTCAGAAACTGCCAATCTATTTCCCAAAGCTGTTGCACTATTTTACATTCCTCCCAGCAAAGCACACAAGTTTTCTAAAATTTTCCACATCCTCAACCAACACTTGCTGTTTTCCACTTTTTTTTAAATTTTTAATTTCTTTTCAGCGTAACAGTATTCATTGTTTTTGCACCACACCCAGTGCTCCATGCAATCCGTGCCCTCTCTAATACCCACCACCTGGTTCCCCCCACCTCCCAACCCCCGCCCCTTCAAAACCCTCAGATTGTTTTTCAGAGCCCATAGTCTCTCATGGTTCACCTCCCCTTCCAATTTCCCTCAACTCCCTTCTCCTCTCCACTTTTTAAAATTATTGCCATCCGAGTAGGTGTGATGTGATATTTAACAGTGGTTTTAATTTGCATTTCTCTGTCGTACATCTTTTCGTGTGATTATTGACCATTTGTTTCTTCTTTGGAGAAATGTTTATTCAAGTCCTTTGTCCATCATCTTTAATTTGGTTGTCTTTCTGTTGAGTTGTAACTCTTTATATATTCACCCTTTATCAGATATGTGATTTACAAATACTTTCTCCTGTTCTTATTACATTTTTATAAGTAGACTCCACATCCAACTTGAATTCACAACCCTGAGATCAAGGGTTGGATGCTCTTCCAACTGAGTGAGCCAGATGCCCCTTGTCACTTTCTTGATAACATCCTTTAATGAACAAAAGTTTCCAATGCTGATGAACTCCAAATCATATTTTTTCTTCTGTTGCTCATGCTTTTGTGTCATGTCTAAGAATACATAGATAAATCCAAGATTATGAAGAATTACCATGTTTTCCTCTAAGAGTTTTATGGCTTTAGCTCCTAGATTACGGATCCATTGTGAGATAGTTTTTGTACATGGTGTGAGGCGGAGACCTAGTAAATCTAGGGATAAGACAGAAACATAAAGTACAAGGGACATGTAGAAAAGCTCGAGGATCTGAAAGTGGAGTTGAAATGGGGACACTGAGACAGTACATTTTAAATGGTTGCTGAGAGGTCACTTAGCTATTTAAGGAGACCTGGATGCTGATTATCTCCCAGGAATAATCTTGATCAGCAAGCAATATTAATATAACATTGCTACCTCTAAGTAAATTCAGGAACATATCAAATACTACACATAAAATGAAGGCAACTTTGTCTTCTATAAATTATTACAATAAAGATGGGTTAAATAATGGAATTTAAATATTCTGAATAGTGTTTTCAGTCAGTGATTCATAATTAACTCTGCTTAATATACCAGTCTACTTTAGAATGTCTCAATAATAAACCCGGAGTAAATAAAAAATCCAATAAAATTATATGAAATATCACTAGTAAGCTTTTATGGGAACTCTATACCCTTTAAAAATTCAGAGAAGAGGGGCGCCTGGGTGGCTCAGTGGGTTAAAGCCTCTGCTTTCGGCTTAGGTCATGATCCCAGGGTCCTGGGATCGAGCCCTGCATCAGGCTCTCTGCTCAGCAGGGAACCTGCTTTCCTTCCTCTCTTTCTGCCTGCCTCTCTGCCTACTTGGGATCTCTGTCTGTCAAATAAATTAAAAAAAAAAAAAAAAAAAAGGAAAAAAAATTCATAGAGGATAAACCCAATGAACACTTAGAGGTATTACGGAAGGAAATGAACATAAGCATTGTCTTTATCACAGGCTTAAGGGAGTATTTGTTTCATGCATCATCCTAGCATTTTTGTGCCTCAGAGGTTCTAGTTGAGAAGACAGGTCATCCTTATAGTGGTAGAGGCTTAATGGGCTCTTCAATCTTGATCTAATCCAGCCCCTAAATCTGCTCCTACTGATCAGTCTGATCAGTCAAAAGCCACTTTGATTCTCAGAAGAATCCTAAAACACGAGAGATTCTAAAGACCCAGTCTCATGGGCTCAAAAAGGGTCCTGAAGATACTGTCTCCGAACTCCTTTGAGTACATTAGGTCAGAAACATCCAAGGCTTCAAGGAGACCGGCAATAAACAAAAGACAAATGGCCTCCAGTCAAGGCTGTCCCTCAAATTCTAGTAGCAACAGAAGGAAAAAGGGCCAATTTCACGTTTAAAAAGTTGACCATCGTGACTTTTTAAAGTAGCATGATGATCCATTCCTGTGACTCTAGGTTTTATCTGGGCATCTCTGCAACAAATGCCACTACTGACATTTGACACTCACCAAAGCATTCATTAATGATACTTACATTTTGTAAATTTTCATAACAGAGTTTGAATAAAAACAAAAAACTTTTAACTATTTTTTTATTTCAGGGTACTTATTTTTTAGAAAATGTTTCATTGGAGGTCAAAATATACTGTCACTAGGAAAATAAATATTTCAGTGAGAAAGTTCTATGCGACTTCAATCAAAGCTAATTTCCCATCTCTTGAAATTGTATTTTGGAATTACAAGTTTTACAACCTAAAATTATTCAAATGTCAATGCTCTTACAGTCAGTATGAGAAATAAACTCTATACAGTTCCACCAGCTTCCAAATAAAAGAATTTCCATCTTTGTAAGTTGTAATATAAAACCTGAAAATTCACCATATTTCAGCCTCAAGGACATATATGTCAGGAAAAAAAAAACATGTATGTATACAACAGTGCCTTTGTTCCTATAATATTAAAAATGGTTTAGTCTAAGCTAGGAAATACAATTAAGTGGAATAAGTACAAACGGACACCAGTTTTTAGAAACGGGAGGATGCCGCAAATGTGAAGTTGAAAGTCTGAACACAGTCCTCCCCCCAAGTGTTGCTGACACTTGTTGTATGCTCTAGGAAGAATTATGTCTTCTAATATACTTTACACAAGTATGTTTTATAGGTGTACATACTTTCTCACCAATAAACCAAAACCAAATGAAAATAAAATTTCCTTATCAGAAAAGTAACAGGGACACCTATGGTGCTGTCAGTTGAGGGCTCCACTCTTGGTTTCAACTCAGGTCGTGAACTGACTTGTGGGATTGAGCCCTGGGCTTGGCCAGGAGTCTGCTTGAGACTCTCTCCCCCTCTGCCCCTCTTGCTCTACTCTTTCTTCCTCTCCCCTTAAATAAATAAATAAATATTTAAAAAAAAAAAAAAAAAGGAAGAAAAGTAACAATCCTGTCTGGATCTTAAACAACAATTTCCAGCTTCTAGTTACCAGTTCTAAGATACTCACAGAGTTAATCCTGCTTGATGCAGGGATGAAAGCCATCTCCCGCCGCAGGGTGCAGGGAGCAGGGAGCAAGTGGCCCAGAGAGGGCTGAGGATTTAACCACTATTATTTAAAGAGCCCAGAGACAGTCTGAAAAATCTCTTTGATCACACCACTTTCCTTCTGTCGCTGGCACATCTTTTCTTTTTTTAAGAAATATATTTTATCTTCTTAAGTGAAATATCCATTAACCAGAAATACTTTTAGTCAGTCTAAGCTATAAAAATGTCATGCACAGAAACTGACAAAACAGCAAAACATCCAACTTACATATTTTAGGCATATTTATTTAATAAATAACTTCAGTAAACAGCATGTAAAAAGTGAACTGTTAAAATTAAAAGGCACTTAACACAAGAATGTGACTAGGATGAAACAAAACGGGCAAATGGTGAGAAGGAAATATACAGTGGTCTGTTACAGCGTGGGCCGAAGGGGGGACGTGAGTAAGTGAGGACTGAGGACTTCACATGTTCATTAAAAAGGCAAATTTACAGCTGAAATGTCAAAGAAAAAGTACTGGTAAAAAAAAAAAAGTCTAACCCCCAAATTGCAAACAAATACATTAAATGATTAGAAGAGGTGAGGTGATAAAAAGCACCAGGCTTTAAAAGAAATACAATGAATAAAATAAATTCACCCAAAGGTCCTCAATTCAGCAAATATTTTGTAAATTAAGGCCATTATGTAAATGATGCTAAATTAAGGACTTTTTTGCAGAAAATTTCCCATTACTTTTATCCAAGGCTTGTCTTCCTAAAGTAAAGGCAACGAGTTACCAAGACTAAGTAACTCTTAAAATGGCACACAGGTTTTAAAGCTATGTTTTCCCTTCCTAACTCTCTTTCTCCCGTGGCCTCTGTAGATCAAATATTTCAACTATTTTACACCAGTAATTCCCAATATGCTCAGTCTTTCAGATATGTTATCAGTCTTGTCTACTAGGCAAAGAGCAAAGTAACAAATTTAAAACAATTCTAAACTAGCTACGTCGGACATTTACTTTGGATTCTGTAAAACTAAAACCTGACATATCTGTAAAGCTAAAAATCAATTTTAATACTTGATTAATGGAAACTCTCAGCATACTCGTTACTTTAACTACTGTCCTTTCAATCACTCTAGCAATATCACTTAATCCCCAGTAAGAGCCTGATTTCAACAGTCCAGGAGGAAAAGGTCAAAAAGGCACAAAGTGACCTTCGCTGAGGAGGATAAGCATCGTGTCTCAAGTTTTTTTGTCAGTCCCTGGCATTGGTTATAACATTATTTTCAAAATAATAAAAACCTTTTTAAATTATACATATTGTACATTTCCAAAAACTGCACATGAGAGAAATCATAGTGCTACTGCCCTAAAGCTACCTCACTGTGACTGTGAAAATTACCACTCTGCACTCAGTGTCGTCAGTCTGCACAGGTCACGCTCATTTGCCCTCGTACTTTGGATTGACAACAGTTGTCACAGCACTCTTATAAATCGGATTTTCACCCTAAAAAAAAAAAAAAAAGTAAGAAAAACAATCGGTTTACTAAAATCGTGTAGTATTATTAAACAATATTGAAAGTGAATGGTCATTTTTGGACATTCTTTCCATTCTTATCTGTCCAGATATCACACTCAATTTTTAAAAAGGCATTCATGGGACGCCTAGGTGGCTCAGTTGGTTAAGCGGCTGCCTTTGGCTCAGGTCATGATCCCAGCGTCCTGGGATCGAGTCCCACATCGGGCTCCTTGCTTGGCAGGGAGCCTGCTTCTCCCTCTGCCTCTGCCTACAATTCCACCTGCCTGTGCTCGTGCTCTCTCTCTCTCTCTCCCTCTAACAAATAAATAAATAAAAATCTTAAAAAAAATAAAAATAAAAAGGCATTCATAAAAGTTTACACAGAAATGAAACCTGAAAGCTTGGCTCTTGAAGTGGAAAGGTGACCCTGTAATCTGGCATCATTTCATTCCAGAGTCCTTCTACACAGCAGGATTAAGAATGTCCTCCATGGCAGAGAATGTGCTATTTATTAAGGCTTCTCTCCTCTCAACTATAGTTTTGAATGCCTGTCTTAAAGAAGAATTAACCCCTCTGCCATTAATTGCCTGATTCTTAACCCTTCATTGTGGGTAAGAAGGTTCTTGATAATTCCTGGGAATCCTGTACTGTCATCTCTGTGAGGGAAGCGTTCTCCTGAGGCTCTTCCACCACAGAACTTACTGATAGAGACAGTCCTGTGACAAGGCTGTCTGTCACAGGATTGCTGAGGGTCCTGTGCCTCCACAAGTTGTCACATTGCCAAATTTGCTTAAAATGTTAACACAAATAATACCATTCTTCATGAAATAATTGTTAACCTTCGGTATCACACTGGTAAAATGTTTTATCTTTATTGCAATACTAAATTGTGTTAAAGAGTACTGAAATCAAGCCCAGCGAATGACTCCAAGCCATCAATAAAAGAGCTCTTCCAAGATCCAAAAATATGCAGGCACTGATGTTTTCAGCAGGCAAACAACATACACTCCCACACTACCATTTTCTTAAAAAACAAAAACAAAAACAAAAAAGAACAAAACCCTTACAAAACCCTTATGCTAAGAGTGATACATTTCAATATCTACTATAGCAGTTTCTTTCTCCTATCCTTAAAAGCCAACTGAGAAGTATGGCCATAATCCTCTATCAGAGGAAATTACAGTGAGCACAAATCAATAAATGTTAAATAAAAACTTAAGGTATTAATTTTTAGGTAAAAATTAAGACTTTGAAATGCTGTTTGGTTTTGTATTGTACCATAGAGCCATTTGTGGTGACTTTTAAAAATATTTGTAGAAAGCATCTAAATAGTGATTTTTGCTTTTAAAATTTATTTATACTTCACTGCAGATTATATTTGGATACGGCTTTTATTGCTGCAATTTTTGCCCTCTACTAGGGTACAATCTGGTGGATGACACACATGCAAATAAGTTAAGGCACTTTGATACAGTACAAAATACAACTACGTACACAATATGGGAGCAGTAAAAGAAAAAAGGGACTTAGAGAAGATTAAAGGTATTTTCAGAGAACTTGATTATAGATAAAATATTAAAAGATAAATAGAAACACAAGGAAAATCGAAGTTCATAGGCAGTCAAGGTCTAGGGGAAAAAATGTCACATTTGTGTAGAAATACATAGAGTTTAGAAGTTTTTAACAGTGTGAGTGTAAGTGTATGTCCTGAGGTGTCAGCAAGGGAGAAGAGACAAGAGAGAAGGACAGTGCCAAATCCTAAAGGTCCTGTAGGCCACCCTGGAAAGACTGAATTTTATTGCACAGATAGGAAATCATTGAGGAAAGTATAGCGTGTAAAGTTGGGTGGTCCTGAAACACATCAAATAAACCACTACCACTTCAGCTCAGCAGTTAGTCTGAATTCCTATTAAGACAGGACACTATATTTTAGTCCAACCCCAATCCCACCCCACAAAATACAACTTGACCAGTCATTTCAGAAGCATGGAACTCAGGATCCCTCAGAGACAAACATTATATAATCTGGATGATTAAAAAAAATACAGGAGGATATCAACTTCTTATCTCTTATCCAACTGAAGCTAATACATTATTATACAGATATTACAACTGACACTTCATAACGGAGACAGGAAACTGGATCCTGGCAACTACATTCCTAGCAAGTTATATAGTACAAATAAGTTAAACTCTCTATTTCCATTCTATTTCCATGATGCTAAAACTAGATTCTTCCAAATATACTGACAAAAACATATCACGATTTTTCTTTAAAACAATACATTAGATCAAATATTTCCTACTTAAGAATTGTAAGGGGGGTAAACTCATATATAAACCAAACCAAACAAAAAAAAAAAAACCCCAAAAATAAAAAAAACCCAGAAAACAAAACAAAACAAAAAAACACCCAAATTACTGATGAGTCCAAAGTACATAAGGCAGAAACTTACCTTTGGAGAAAAGTGCCTTTTCATATACACAAATGTTTATATATTTATTATTACATCCAAACAAAAGTTTAACATGCAAGGTTAGAGGTAAAATTAAACTATCTGTGTTAGGCATCATTTTTAAATGGAGGTAAACTAAAGTAAACCAGATTAGTTTCCATCGTTCAGAGTGCAACCCCACCCCTATCTTGAAAAAAAAAAAAAATTAAAAGCATATTTAAATCAAGAGAAAAGGCTTATATTCAGCAGTGAAGTTTTCTGCACTCAGTAAAATGTCATCTTTATGTTTATACTGGAATGACTGAGAGCAGTGGCTACAGAATCATTACGGATTATAAGATAACATACTAGATAGACAACACACAACTGTGAGAGATTAGGAAGCTGCATTTAAATTTGCATAACAGCAAGGAGGATAGACAATTTTTTAATCCACTTTAAAATTATAAAGTTAATAAATTTGACTTTACCTACATAATAGTCTTACGACATAAAGTAATTACAATGTCTGTTCATTACCTGAAATATGTTAACGACATAATTCATTGATTGGTAAACGCTGGTCCCATATCAGAAAAGTGTTTCACAATCAAAATTTATTTTCATTGCTTAATGCACATTAATTTCTATTGTTTATTTCTACTTTAATTTTTTGTGAGAAAACATCTCAGAATAACCGGTAGCCATTAATTTATTGGATTTCAATAATGAATAATAAAATTTTAATGAAACTTTTACTTCTTGAGTTATCCAAAAGGCTTATGTTGGCTGAAGAAGTAATTTTAGCCAAAATTAATGATATAAACCTTAAGTTTCACTATTACTGATTAATTTCCTTCAGTGTACAATTTCATGTGTAGTAAAGGTAGAAATTACACCTTTTAATAGAATACACAGAAATTTAACTCATTTGAGAAGTAACCATATAGAATTGTCAATATTTGACCTACCAAAAAAAAAAGGGAAGGAAGGAAGGAGGGAAGGGGGATAGGCAAGAAGGAAGGATGGATGGATGGAAAGAAGGAAGAAAATTGAGCAAATCTGTTTCCTTCTAAAAATACTCCATGGAAAGGATTAAGAAAAGAGAACACACCAAGTCTAGACTACTACAAAAATGTACCAGCCTGCCCATATATGAATGTGACAGTAATCTTCTGCCATCAAATTTAATTTTGCCATTGAATAAGTCTTAAAATCTGCTTAGAAATAAAAGAAAAATCTGACAAGTAATGGTTTCCAACAGTCTTAAAAACACTGAGCAATCCTGTATTTAAAGTATACTCTCAGTAAATAAGCAAAAAAAGTGTCATTAAGTGGTATGTCTGTTACAATGTTTGTCCAATGCATTAATATTACAATGTTACTCTAAGTTACTACAAACGTTAAAAAGCTGAAATTCTCTATAAAGAATGATCTACCTCTTCTTACCAGGTAACAGAGTCTCCTGAAGGTGAGTGACTGCTGCTAGTACACTGTAGTGGGTAAGAACACAGACCCTGGAGTCCAAACTGCCTGGGTCTGATTCTGAGCTCTTCCACTAACCAGTCTTGTGTGAGCCTGGTCAAGTTACCTAACCCTTCTGTGTCTCCATTTTCTAATATGGGAAATTTTAAAAAAATGTCCTTGGGAAAGCAAAGAGGAATTCTGAATCACCAACCAAGAGAATCTGTTCTTATTATAACCTTTTAAATCAGTTTTGGAGACTTACATAATTGTATCAAAATATGCTAGAAGCATTTCATGAAAATTCAGATATAAGGAAATCCTGACCACTAAAAGAAAATAAAAAATAATAAATAAAATAAAATAAAATTTTAATAATATTTAATAATATTTTATAAAATAATAAAACAAAAGAAAAAATAATAAATTTGTCATTCATGTAAAATGTACATTCACCAAAACAGATGACCCTAGCTCAGTGAATAGGAAAAGCAAGCCTTATTACAACTTTGAATTTTCAACTAAATTTTTATTTAAAACTGTAAATGGGACTTTCTCTTTAAAGTCTTATTTTTTTTTAAGAAGTTCAGTGTTAGATTTGAATATTAGAACCATTCAATAACCAGAAAAAAAAATACATAAATAAAAGGTCTTCTGGTTTTTAATGGAATTTCAACTTAAATCAAGAACTAGAGAATCTCCAAATAGTTCTAGAACCAATGATACTGTCGTTGCATATTATACCAATGTTTCACCAGGTCACATTTATTTTACTATCTTGCAATTTAGATTTCACTTTTATTTTTCACTATTTCACCCTGAAATCTCCATATAGTGACTCATATGTAAGGATAATGCCACCTGAAGCGCAGAAGCATCGTGAAAATTATAAGTGACAGGCTGGTATCACAAACGCAGTTCATTAGCCAGACACCCACACCCACACAACAGAGGTTATTAACAGCTCCCCGTTAAAGATGTGACAGCTAAGCTCTGAACAGCCACGCGGCTCAATGCTGTCGAAGGGCTGGGCTCTGACCCCCGGTCGGTCTGACCACAAAGCACGTCCTCTTTTTACTACAACCCAGCTGCTGCTCCTGCACCAGAGAGCTGATTTTAAAGCCCTTGGAAACACTAACTCTAAATTAACACACACACCAAAAAAAGCCACAATATAGCCGTATAAATAAAGCCAGACTTTAAAAAAACAGCACCAGTGATAAAGCACACACAGTGCAGTAAAAAATAATACGAGTTCACATGCAAAGACAGAAAATGAAAGAAAATACGAACGGCAACTTAGAGACCAGCTTTACGTCCATAGTTTGGATTCTTGAAATTATTAATAGGACTCTTGTAAATCGGATTTTCTTGCTAAAGTAAAAGAAATAGTTTCTAATGATTTCATCAGAAAAAAAAATTGACATGTATAGTGTTTAACCACTATAAGAGAATTTTCACTATGTTATAAATTTTACTTTTATACTTCCAAATATCATTATATAAAAAAAAAAACAAACTGCAGTAAAATGCAAATGACTAAAATTCATTTATACTTTAAAATTACCAAAGACTGCCTTCTTGTGTCAAAAGATAAATATATGAAGGCCAACATTTGGCCACCCCACCCTTGGACTTCATATTTCAAAATACATTATATGCTAGCACAACATTCCACTCACTTACAGCTTTTAAAAATTTTTACAAATGTTATTAAGTTGTAATTTGCAGAATGTTAAATATACCCCCTTTAAGTATAGAGTTGTACATACATACCCACAAGCAAGATCATCCCAAGAAGATCCCTTGTGCCCTCTCCCCCCAACTCCAGCCTCTGGAAACCACTGATTTAGTTCTGCCCCTATAGTTCTGCCTTTTCCACAATGTCATATACGTAGAATCATAAAATGTGTAGCCTTTTGAGTCTGGCTGCTTTTGATTAAGGTTCTTCATTAGAAAGGAGAGAGAGAGAAGCTTTCCACTGATTATCTTTTTACACAGGTAACATTATTTAGAATTCTACTTTACATGAGATGAGAAAAGGCAGAAGAGCAGATTTAAGATCACAATTAGGAAATAAAAACAATGACCACAGTATTCAGAAGATCCTTTCTTAAAATGTCTTGTTTTAAGGGGATATATTTAAGATGTTTTCTGCTTTTCACTAAATACAAGTTCTCTGAGGGACGAACTTCCGGAGAAATAAAAATACTTAAAGAGGACTTTAATAATCAGTTTTAGAGTTAACAGACAAGCCTTAGAAGTGTTACATTGACTTTGTAAACCTCCTTACATTTTAGATGTTCTGCAACTTACCGTGTCCCATTTGGCATTCATTTTCTCCTTTTCGAATTTCGCAAATTCCCTTCTGTCATGAATTATCATTAAAAGCTTCCAAATCAGTAGCAATGCAAGCCCAATAAGAACAATGCCAGCAACCACGCCAGCTACAATTGGAATGATGTCTGGACCAGTAGGACACTCTGTAAAATCAAAAGGAAAGAGTGAGCCCACAAGGAATGATATAGGCAAAGTACGGCCCAAACTACAAAGACCTCATTAGTCTCGTATCCAAAACATATAGGAATAAAAACCCAAAATAAGTAAACGAAAAGAATTCTGAAGAATCTATAAAAATGATTCTAGAACTAACAAGTGACTTTATAAAGCCATAGGATACATGATCAATAAATAAAAACTATATGCATTTATATTATACAGAAGTTCATTTCTACATACTGGAAATTGAAATTTAGAAAATAATATGTTTTACAATAGCATCGAAAATCATGAAGTACTTATGTGCACATCCAACAAAATATGGGCAAGATTTGCATGCAAAAATTACTAAGCACTGATGAAAGAAATCAAAGACCTGAATAAATGCTAAGATGTCACTTCTCCCCCAATTTGATCTACATAAACTCAGTGCAATCCCAATCAAAATCCTGGCGGGAATTTTATAGATATCAGCAAGTTAATTCTATATGCACAAGGAAGGCAGAGAACTACAAGTGTTTCAAAAACACTCTGGAAAAGAACAAAGTTGGATATCTCCTATCACCAGATTACAAGACTAACTATGAAGTAACACTAATTGAGATACTGTGGTATATTGGCTAAAGGTCAGATGCTCAGATTAATGGAACAGAATAAATAATTAGAAATAGGCCAACATACATAAGATCATCTGATTTTTCAACAAAGATAGAGAAGGGTCAATCTTTCCAACACACAGTGCTAGAAAGACTAGACATCCACATGCAAAAAACTGAACCTCACTCCATATACTAAGAATAACTCAAAATGAGTTATAGACCTAAATGGAAAACCAGAAACTATAAACCTTCTCGAAGAAAACACAGGAGAGAAGTCCTTTTGATCCTGAGTTAGGAAAAGAGTGCTAATGTAATAGTAAAAGCAAGATCCATAAAGAAAAACTTGACAAACTGTAGTTCATCAAAATTAAAGCTTCTTTTAAAAAACACTGTTAAAAAGGTGAAAAGAGAAGGAAGCATTAACTGGTAAACAATATTTGTCAAACACATACCTGGAAATGCAAAACAATACAGAAACTTCCAAAAACACAGTTTGCCTATTTCTTACAAAGTTAAACATATGCTCACCATATGCTCTGAAATTCATTCCTACTACACTTCCAAAAGAAATGAAAATTTACATTTCACAAAAACCTGTATACAAATGTAGAGAGAATATACAAAAAAGTGTCTATAAAAATCAAAATAAAAAATGTTTCATCTTCTGAGAAGCTGAAAATTTCATGCTTTACAATATCCTTTAACAAATTATCTTTCCCAGTAGTACCTAAACCTAAATCAACCTCAAACTTAAGCGTCATCAATAATGATCTAAGTCCTAGTAAGTTCTTGGTTAAAGAAGAGTCCGGCAGTATGCTGAGTGTATGCCAACTGTTTTATGTGGATTCACGCATTTAGTCTTCAAACTCTCCACTCCTAACATTCAAGACCTGCTTTCTCTTTTCCTTATGTCTTATATAGTTAACAATACTATTTTAAGCTTTGAGATTTAAACTGCCTTAACTTGAACCTAAAATAATCCAGCTGGAGGCTATCATTGGGTGTTAGAGAAAATGCCAAGAGGCCTAAGTAGTAGCAGAAAGAAGAAAAAAGAAAAAGAAAAGAATGTACAACGATCAGATTTTTACCCGGAGTCTCTACAACATGAACGATGGCCTCATTGTTCCCATTGACTGAGTATGTGAAATAGAACCAGCAGTCGTCAACATCCTTCTCCTTACAGTGGGACAGGGGATCAACCTGGCCTGGCTGTGGTAATTTGTCCCGATTTTCAACCTTGGTGATGTTGAAATGTGAACATTCCTGTGCACACGTGTCTTTCTTTTCTCCTTTATTGAAGGCTCTGCACTGAACACATTCTCTGTGAAAATACAAATTATATTAAAAAAGTATTTAAAATTTAAAATGAGTATTTGCTGAAAGACTATTTCCTGTGAATAAATGGAGGCGCACAGGACACTTCTAGATGGAAAAATTAAATATAAAAATGCTCGTTTCCCCAGTGAAATTACATAGTACAGTTCAAACTAAAATCAAAAAGAGAAGTAAAAAAGTAGTAAAATAAGACTAACCTTAACAGACATTATAAATGCATAGCACAAAACCAAAATGATTTCAACAATGCGTTGTTGATACAACAGTTCTTCAAAAGGCAAAACGTTCAATTTTGCTTAGTTTAGTCAAGAGACAGTAATTAAACAAGTGGTAATACTAATTCACAAAGGTCACCATGTGGAGTCAAAGACATAGCCAATTCGGACCAAAACGATGGCACCAACTACTCTCCTATAACAAACTTAAGTATCATACAACAAACACCAGCAACTGAGAAAGGATTTTTAAGACGCAGAGCGGGCCACCGTGTGTCAGAGATTTTATTTCCAGCGTGACCGAGTATCAGTACTATTCTGGTTCTAGTCTAATACTACACAGGTCAACAGACAGCAAATACCAACTGTTTCCGGCACCTGGGAAGGACTTACTTATGTTCCGCACAGACACCGAGGCAGGTCTGACACATCTCACAGGTCGGCCCTTGGAACTTGGGGTCAGTGCACTTACAGGCGCCACACTCGCAGACGCCCCGACCGTTGCAGATCTGTCCGTTCGTGGCCAGGCACGAAGTTGTGTCCAGAGAACAGTCACAGGCACTGCCAGTGTAGTTGGGGTTGCACTCACACACGCGACACTTGCAAACACCATTTCCTGGGATTAAGAATATCATTTCTCACAACAGTGGTAAAGATATCAACCATGGCACCGACTTCAAAGTCAAAATAAGCAGTGATGTAGAAGAACACGTAGCTAAGGATACACGGACCCTACAGTGCTGCCCTTTTTCTACTTATTCACCAAGAAAACTCCTAATGCTTTTTTACTGTATTAGATGAAATCACACTTTAGAACGATTTTCAGACCCTTTTCTCACCTCCACAAATTAAGCCATTGGATCTATCGCAGTTGAAATTATCACACTCGCAGAATTTTCCGGAATAAATTTCATTTGTATTATCCCTCTTCCTACAAACACACTGTCCACAGACACACTCTCCATTGTTGCTACAGATTTCCGAACTGTTTTCTTTCCTGCAGTAAGCATCCATATCCTCACTGTTCACTTCATCCGTGCTACATTCGCAATGTCTACCGACTCGGCCCTCGTTGCACCTAAAGAAAGAACCCAAAATTTCAATCACATAAAATAAAAATTTAAAATAACAAGTCATACTGTGAGAAAGATGGGGAGAGGAAACAAGACTGTGAATGGTATCTTCAAAATACAATTATATTAATGGGAGTGTTCACACCACATGTCACAGACATGTATGAAAGTGTTCATATGTGCACACATGTATGTGTGCATGCACCAGCTAAGTTCACATGGAATATAGGAAAGAGACTAGGAGAAAAAAATGTATTCAGGAAAATAACCATTTTGATCAGGATGAAAATATCATCTAGCACTGAACAGGTAAACAAAACATTTGGAAATATAGGAACAACTTACTTTAAAAGAGTATGTTAGTTCTGTTCTCAAATGATATGCTATCACATTTGGTATTATAGATGAAGCATCTCTAAATTTAAAGCAATGGTCCAACCATTAATCTAAAAAAGTACAATAAACACGCCCCAAAAAGTGCACAGAAGTTAAAGAAAAACATACTGACCACAGCATTTAAAAATATACTATTTAAAAACAGGTACATCCTATGGGTCCAGACTTTTCGGACACACTGCATTTTTTGAACAGCCAAGGGTTAAGGACACTGGAAATATACTAATGTATATTAGTATATACATTATGTAAATAATGTAAAGGGGAGGAAGGCAAAATATTGTTTTTTTAAAGATTTATTTATTTTAGAGAGAGTGAGCATGGACGCAGGCCCGCAGGCTGGGGGCGGGGGAAGAGAGAGAAAGAGGGAATCCTTAAGCAGACTCCCCACTGAGTTTGGATCCAATGCTCCTAGGCCTCAATCCCACAACCTGAGACCATGACTGGAGTTGAAATCAAGAGCTAGCTAGCCACTTAACCAACTGAACCATCAGGAGTCCCAGGAAGACAAGACATTTTTAAGATTCTTTAGTTAATGAATTTTACTAAAAATGGATCTACATGACTCCATCAGGACACATATAACATAAAAAAGTAAAATGTAATATTTAAATTGTTATCTAGAATAGACAACTAGTAACAGATGGTGAAATCCAGCCATTTATTTTTCTCATGATTAAAAACCCTTCAACGCCTAGTCATTTGGGGCTGACCTTTCAAAATACTCTCCTCTTCCTCCTATCTTTCAAGGAGAAAGCTATATTCAGAATCTATTCAATCTTAATTTTTAATTAAAAGGTAACCACCACAGTGTAAAAAAAAAAATTTTTAAATGATTCGATTGTAGTTTTATTAGCAGATTCCATGTTCAAAAAATAGTTTCTCTTTTTACTTTCACAAAATATATTTGTTTTTAAAAAATTATTCCAACAATGCAGAAGTACATGCACAAGGTGAACACCCTTTACTGCTTCCTGGTTCCACTTCCCCGATAAAACCACTGGAAGTTTGATATATCTTCCTAAAACCCTTTCTGTAAATGTATTTTATATAAGCTTATTTAGCTCTAGAAAATTCAGATTGCTACTATATGAGGGGAAAAACCCAAAAGCTACCTTAACAATTTGTTAAATGTATGTCTTAGATGGCTATAAAATTTTTTATTTCAAAGAACATCTTCTTGACAAAAAAGAAGGCAGGGAAGAACTTTCTATAAATACCACACAAGATCCTCAAACTGACCTCATGGTGAGCAGCACTGGTTGAAACAAAGAATTTACTTGCTCTAAACAGACTTTTTTCTGGATTTCTCAAAAGAGCCTGCCCACAACTTTCTAAACCTAATGTAGCTCTCTCTCTGTCATTCTCCATCAACCTCAGCTCACCTGCAAGCTCCACACTCGAACGTGCCATTTCCTTCATGACACTTTGGACTGCTAGGGATGCCTTCGCTTTGGCATTCACATTCACAGATGAACTCAAGAATAACTTCTACTTCTTCAGTAAAGCCTAGAGGCTTAATTTTAATGGTTTCAGAATTCTTATTTGGACATTTATTTGAAGTTATGCTAATTTCAAATTGAACCTTGAAGGAAAAAAACAATTAAATTAACCACTAGGCAATTTAAATCTGTTAAAAAATATTTCAAAATGCTCATTTCTTTTACTATTTCTCAAATTATAAACTAGATTTGCTTATAAACAAGCATTTTTTTTTCTTTTTCTTCAGAAAAATGCTTATATAACTTACCTCATCTCCAATGGAAATATTGGAACATTTTCTTCCATTCTCCCCAGTTCCGTTTACTCCATTCTTACAGTAAGATTTGTAATTTATTGTTACTCCTTCTGGTAACTTGCTATTTTCCAAAATGACTTCTGAGGATAGGGACTGAAAGAAAGACAACTATAAAATATACTGAATGCATAAAACCAACAGGCAAAATGAACTACTAAGAAATGTTATTATTTAAATAAAAGATTTGGAACCAAATCCTGAATGACCAGAAAACACATGACTACAGAGAAACAGGCTCAAATCAAAATTCTTCAAAATACTGTACATGATGGTCCATATACACTATGGAGTATTATGCCTCCATCAGAAAGGATGAATACCCAACTTTTGTAGCAACATGGACGGGACTGGAAGAGATTATGTTGAGTGAAATAAGTCAAGCAAAGAGAGTCAATTATCGTATGGTTTCATTTATTTGTGGAGCATAACAAATAGCATGGAGGACATGGGGAGATAGAGAGAAGGGGGTTGGGGGAAATTGGAAGGGGAGGTGAACCATGAGAGACTATGAACTCTGAAAAACAATCTGAGGGTTTTGAAGGGGCAGGGGGTGGTCGGGGTACCAGGTGGTGGGTATTATAGAAGGCATAGATTGCATGGAGCACTGGGTGTGGTGCAAAAATAATGAATACTGTTATGCTGAAAATAAAAAATAAATTTAAAAAAAATACCATTTCATGAAAAAAAAAAAGAATCCCCTTGTAACACACATATTCATTTTGTCATTTCTTTAAAATATATATCACCATGGAAACCAAAATTTTAAAATTCAGTAGTAAAGGCAAAATGTAATACGTTCCTTTAGGTTAAGACTTTTATTTCTTATGAACCTTCTTTGGAGGGTCTCCTTTAGACATCTGTCTTTCTCTTGAGCCTTAAGCACAAGGACAGTTGCCTCTTTTAATTTGGATACTGCATTAAGGTATCAGGGCTAGATAAGTCCAAAAATCACAGATTGTGCTAACAAGTGTAAGTTTTATGTCAACTCTTATGTCATTTGTGTTTTTACAAAAGATCAAGCAAATTAAATACTAGGACAAAAAAAAAAAAAGAAAAAAGAAATCAAAGGAGTCCCAAAAACCCATCACTAAAGAAGACAGATGGCAAATAAGCATCGCATACAATGTTTCACATTACATGTCATCAGTTCTATGCAATTTAAAACATGAATAAGACATTACTATGTATCTGTTGAATGGTCAAAGTCCAGGCAACAACAGGACTAAATGCTGATAATGATGTGGCACAGCAGAAGTGATCATTTTTTACTGGTAGGATTGCAAAATGACACAACCACTTTGGAAGATACTTTGACAGTTTCTTAATAAAATAAACTTGTCTTAACCATG
This sequence comes from Mustela nigripes, assembly GCF_022355385.1. Lineage (NCBI taxonomy): Eukaryota > Metazoa > Chordata > Mammalia > Carnivora > Mustelidae > Mustela > Mustela nigripes. The sequence goes on from NC_081562.1 coordinate 139,989,615, forward strand.
CAATCCAGCAGCCCACAACGCACGAAAACATATCCACATAAAAACTACACTTCAGGATGTCTGGGTGGCTCAGATGTTGGGTATCTGACTTTGGATCCAGTAATGATCCCAGAATCCTGGAATCCAATCCAGCATTGGGCTTCTTGCACAATGGAGAACCTGCTTCTCCCTCCACCTGCTACTCTCCCTGTTTGTGCTCTCCCTCTCTCTGACAAATAAATAAAATATTTAAAAATTAAGAAAAGAAAGTAAGATGGAGGGCTTGGGTGGCTCAATCTTAACTCGAAGGCTCAGACCCTTAACTGTAAGCGTCTGCCTTCTGCTCAGGTCATGATCTCAGGGTCCTGGGATCAAGCCCTGCATCAGGCTCCCTGCTCAGCGAGAGGTCTGCTTCTCCTTCTCCTTCAGCCCCTCACCCCTGCTCGTGCTCTCTCGCTCTTAAATAAAATCTTAAAAAAAAAAAAAAAAGGAGTATTTGTGCTTAATTATTGCTGATCATACAGTACAGAAAAGTTTTCAGATTAAATACGAGGAATCCTAAGAACTCAGAACATATTGCCCCATTGGCAATATGGCTCTCCTCTGGCCCTACCACTTCCAGCCAACTAAGGACACAGGTAAACAACTGACTATATAGTCTAGGAACAAATCTGTTTAGGAGCCATTACAGACCAGGCGGCAAGCTGTCTCTCATTCACACACCTACATGCATGTGAGTTAGGAAAATAATGCGATATTCTGTTGAGTTGGAGAACAACTATAGGGAAGACATGGAATAATTTAGAGTCTTGAAAATCTTTGCAATAAAAAACCCTCCCTGAGTAGGATCTCTTTGAGTAGGGTCTTTCCAAAACATTTTGGGAAACCATCCTCAGCATAAGGTAAAAAGTATCTAAAATTCAACCTGTCAAAAGGTTGAGGGGTAGAAACATAATGGGTACAATATTACAAATATCTTTTGACTACTTAAAATGATTGTTCACCAATGCTTAATGAGAATCACTAAATGTACTCTGGATTAGAGCTCTAGACAATTCGACTTTCTTCCATGTGTGAGGGAAGAAAAAAAAAAATCATATCAATCTTTCTAAAATTGCCAAGTCTCTCTCTCTCTCTCTCTTACACACACACACACACACACACACACACACACACATATATTTAGCTATGTACATATTTTATGGCAAACGTATATATAAGTGCCTCTGTATCTCTTAAGAATAGAAAACTGTATCTCTGAATCCATGGCAAGAGAAGAACTGGCAAAAAAGCTTTTCCAGAACAATTCCTCAAAAGAGATGAATCTAAACTGGGGGGAGGGGGAGAGGAGACAGAGGTAATCTTTTAAGTCTAAATATAAGTTATGTTTCACTTGTTTTCCAACAAGGAAACCTACTTAATAACATCAAACAGACATTTAGAAACCTCCCCAACATGCCTTTAATGTATTTTTGCTTTGTTTAGGTTACGTACATAATTCTGCTTCTGTAAGAAAATGTAAGTGGTTTTTGCTCCAGATACACAACATGTTAGTTTTACGCTGTCCTCTGGGTTGCTAAATCATGTATGAAGGGACATTTACTTTCTCTGGGCAAAGTACATTCAACAGGGTATTGTTTAAAAGAGATCTTATGCAGAATGTACTTACATTGTAGGCATCAATAATCAACTGAATTACGTTGCTGGAATTTGCAGATAATGTTCCTACTGCTGACTTAGGGATCAAATTTTTCAGTTCCTGAAATTAAAAGATAAAAACTGTGAATACAAACAGTATTCATTCAACTGATAAGCACAGACTGAATATGTAAAATACTGAAGTATAAGCGCCCTAGACAGTCTCTAAATAACTTAAGGAGTCAAACCTGAAAAAAACTAGTCTTAGATGTAATTAAAAATAGAAAGCACTACTATAAAATCCAGTCTGTCTGGCTAGTAACACCTTCCCATATTTCAATCAGACATATTTTGCTTCCACACACATATACTTACCTTGTAAACAGGCTGAAATTCTTCTGTAACTGCAAAAATTGTCTGAATGTTATTTTCACTTAATTTCTGGACAAGGTGAGCAATAGAAGGATAATCCTACAAAATGAAATAAAATTTAGTATGTAATTACATCCAATGTATTCCAAGTTTTTCAATACTTTTTCAAAATGATGATTTGCATATTTAACTGCATTGCTTATACAAGCCTGCTTGAAATAACACAAATAATTGCTGAAGTGGGAGGTGTGTACATGTGGGTTTCTAATCTTCTATCTTCATATACACACACACACACACACACACACACATAAATCAACTTCCACAATAAAAAGGTGTTAAAAAGCAAGATCTATGCTTATTAAATGTTAGAACAATAAAATTAAAGAACTGCCAATAACTATAGGTTATATCATGAATCACCAAAATTCACCAGGTTTAGACTGCTTCTAGAATTTGAATAATTTGCCAGTCTTTGTTTTTGGTAAAAGCAGAGTGCCTACTTCCAAAAATCTTATATAAATAAGAGGAGGAGTATTGGACTACACAAATCATCTGTATGGACATAGTACCAAATTTGCTATGAAATGATGTGTGCAAGGGAAAAGACACATAGCGATGAGCGGAGGCATGGAGTGAGAGTGTCCAAGCAGCTGCTTTCACCTAATGAGGCCCTTGTCTACGCAGCAGGAAACAAGCACAAAACCACATCTTCAGACACAGGCACTAGCTTCCTTGCACATTAGGTTAGGGCCTGTACTTACCAAAATAACAAACCCACAAGCCAGTCGCCCACACTATATTTAGTATTAAACACCAAAATCCCACATAAATCCATTTAATATGTAAGGAATTCAGCACTCACATAATAATGGCTCATTGTGTACATATCATTTTCCAGGTGACACTGTCCATCATTTGGTAAAACAATGCCACCAAGTTTGCCATCTCCGGCAAAGTGAAACCCAGCGTCCGTGGAAAACACCAGCAGCCGTGTAACATTCCTCCAGCCGATCAAGGACTTGAAAAGAAAATGATTTCAGCTTATATACCCTATCCACAATCACTGGGCATGAAGCTGTCATCCTCACATAGGCTCCCACTGTACTTTTAACCTCATTCTAGACATTCCCCGTAGCTTGTCTTTTTGCGGTGCTAACATTCGTACTGATACCTGCACAGAGACCATGACAGAGGGCTCCTCCATCCCCCAGGAAAACTGTGTCTTGCCTGTTTGTCCATTTCTCTCAGCTCTTTTTAAAAAACTGTATCTTTTAAAACCACTATCTCCCTCCCCGAGCACAGGGTAAGCTCACTGCATGTGCGGCAGGGACCACATCTGGCTCTGCTCATCATCATACCTCCAGGAGCCAGCATAGGGCTTCACAAACAGCAGGTGTTCAATGGGTGCATAAAAATGTATCAGCCCATTCCGTACTTCACCTTACTGCTACTCTCATGTTCCCATCCATCCTTCACCCTGCTTTTAGCTTCAAAAGTATATACCTCCTTTATCAAGACTCCACATTAGGCCTTCTTTTTTTTTTAACTACAGAAGAAATGATCTTCTCCCAAGACCTGCCCTGCTTAATTCCACCCACCATGCCTCATCGGTACTACTTGTTCTCGTACTTTATTCTCCTACTCATTCAACAAAGGATTTAAGGTAGCAATAAAGGGGCACCTGGCTGGCTCAGCTGGTGGAACATGTATCTCCTGATGTAGGGGTTGTAAGCCCCACTTTGGGTGTTGAGATTACTTAAAAAATAAAATCTTAAAAAAACCCAATAAAGTAGCAAAAAAATCCTTCTCTCTCTATGGTAAATTTATAATTGTATTTGTCTAAATTTACTCAATACATCTGTGTATAGCCCCATAAAACTGTAAATTCCTTGAAGGCAAGAATGGAGGGCACTGATGCCGGTGATCCAAGCATTAGGACGCTGCGTCTAGAGAAGCAGGCGGAATGGTTGCTCTCAGTCAGCATGGTAAAACACAGAAGGACGGCAGCGGCCGTGGGTGCTATGGCTTGTTTTAATCCCAAAGACTGAGGCACAGATGGAGCAGCCCAGACAATGTTCTCTCCACACTGAGCTGCTAACAGGATCATGAATCAATAGCTCCAAGAGAAGGGTGGCAGGCGAGGCAGTACCAGGAATATTAGTCTTTCTTCCGCATTAAAAGCAGAGGCTACCCTTTGACAACTGTCCCAGGGAGAAATCAAAACTAACTAATACATGGGTGCCTGGGTGGGTTAACTCTCAGTGGGTTAAAGCCTCTACCTTTAGTTCGGGTCATGATCCCAGGGTCCTGGGATGGAGCCCCGCATCAGGCTCTCTGCTCAGCAGGGAGCCTGCTTCCTCCTCTCTCTCTTCCTGCCCTCTGCCTATTTGTGATCTCTGTCAAATAAAATCTTTAAAAAAAAAAAATTAACTAATACAGTACTTAATATTTGCAGAGAGCCTCCTGGCACTCTGCAAATACCGTATTGAAGCTCTGCATATTAATTAGTATTTAAGCTTCCTAACAGTCCTACTATCCCTTCTCATGGAGAAGGAAACCGCCCTCCAGTGGGACTAAGTACATTGTCCAGACTCGGCGGCAATGGGACAATGTGAAACAGTGTCCTAACAGTCTAAAAATGGTTCTCTCAACCACCACAACCGTATTGTTAAACCACATCATTATCTTAGATGTAGCTGTACCTTAGCAAAAACTGGTTGAGGAATAATCATTAAAAAGCACCTGGAAGCAGAGAAGGTCTTCTAGGGAACAGGGATACCACAAGGAAAAAAAGGGGGGGGAATGAGACAGAAGTAGGTACTTAAGACAAACCTTATTTACCTCACAGTGCTCTCTAGTTTGAGCTGCAGCTGTGTCATGAAAACGTCACCTCAAAACCTTCAGCTGCTAAATGTGTCATAAAATACTACCACCAGTCTAATGGAGATGAACATGCCACTACTAAAAATCTCCCAATTAAAATGATTACTAAGCTATGACTTCTCAAAATCTAGTTCTCATATAGTTTATAAAGTAGGATGCAAAAAGTTCCTGCTTTTTGAGTCACTAAGACACAGGGAAGACATCCTTCAGAGGTGACAGGCAGAGCAGAGCCCATCGAAAGGAAATGGCACCTGAGACGCTGTTCTAGCTGGGCTCTCTTGGTGCTTGGCCAAGCATAGCTCCACCTTTGTCTGGCACAAGCCGGAGTCAGGACACCTGCGCCTCTTCTAAAATCCTAGAACACCAGCCTAAGTACAACTACACCGCCGCACTGTTTCAAATGGTGAGCATGCTGGCTTTTAAGATCCTATGGAAATGAAGTAGCTGCCCAGTTGAAACAGGGGACATAATGATTAAATAAGCTTTTACAAAGCACCTGTGTAGCTAGAAGGAATTTAAGGGATCAAAGTCTGTACTCCTCTGAGATCATGAAGTATGATTTGGTAAGCAGGTAAGTTCTTCCATCCTCACCGATAGTAAAACCACACTTACAATTCATACAAGTAATGTTCCTTTGTAGGAAATGAATGCACTTACTCCACAAACCGCAACTTGCATGATGGCATCAAAGCCACCTTCAGGAGAATCCAAATTTCCAGATATGTGCTGTTTACCAACAAGTTCATTAAATACTTCCCCTTTATCAGTAAGACTGAGCACATTTTTGTAGCTAAATGGGCTGGTGCAGTTCTGTTCACTTGTGCAAGGGTTCCTCAGCTTGGCTGGTGTTGTACTAATATAAGGCATCACGGTTTTCTCCACAAATGAGCCAAATCCTGTGAAGAAAAAATGCATACAGAGAGATGGATAGATGGATGGGCAGACAAACTTGCGTTAAAAAGAATAAAGTTATGTTACCACATGTACATCAATCTTCCATAAGAAATAAGATTTTAATAATAAAGTTTGGAAAGGAGATCATTATAATATGAAAAATCCGGGGCTGAAGAGAGATTATTACATTATTATTAGAGATTATTAGATTATTATTAGGCTGTACAGACAGGTGTGGTCATATTAATTAGTAATGGAACAGAACTGGAATACTCAACATGCTAATTCACAAATGAATGAATACGCTCCTATGAAAACAAGCATGCATTTCATTATCTACGTGATATAATCTGTGTTAAGTAATATGACAGCATAAAGTAAAAGAGGAACAAGGAGGCACAAAAATTGCAGATATGTGACAGGAATATCAGTTTCACCTCTGAAAGAAAAGGCTAAAAACTGGCCTACTTATTTCACAAGTATACAATGAAGAACAAAACTGCCAGGACTTATACAAATGAAAATTACGAATGTTCCCAATAATCCTACCAATTCGGAAGTCTGAAGTAATCCTTCTCATTTCATTCATGAGATCTGTTCCGAGACTTTTAACATTCTCCAAATCATCTTTCATAGAGTAGGAGAGGTCCATAAGGTAGTAGAGATCAATAGGATAGTCTTCAGCTCTCTTAAATTTTAACGTAAATATCTGTGGCTCCCCTAATTAAGCAGAGATTAGAAAATGAAGTTAGTTGCCAGCAATCACAAACAAATGAGGAAAAGCAAACTGGATTTACAGACTGTATTATTGCCATAATTTTTACAAGACCCTGGGAAGTCCACTGGCTAACTAAACTCAATCTCAACAAACACTTACCATGCCAACCCTGGGCACGCAAGATGAAAAGGACAACACTCCACGTGGGCAAGACAGACAGACAGCTGACTTAGAACTATGACCAAGGACAACAAATAGATGGGAGAGCACGCATCAGACTGGGCTGGGTGAGGCAGGGCGCACTACAGCGTGCACCTGACCTTTTAGAGACCAAAAGTTCTAAAAACAGTCTGTTCCCTGTTTATATACGTAAGTGAACAAGATCATCTGATTTTTACTTTCAAAAACATGGCAAAAAAAAAAAAAAAGTTTTAAAAATGAATGACAGAGACAAGAGATTTGTTAAGAAACTACTGCAAAACTCTTAGGGGAAGACAGGAAGATCCGAACCAAAACCATAAGGAATAAGAAGGGGAGAGAGACACAAGAGGCGTTAAGGTAGAATTTGCTCAGGAAACAGAGGAGAAAGAGAATATTTGGGTGAAAAAACCATTGCATGTTAACTTGCAGATATTCTCTATACAGATTTCTAGTATGCAGCTGGGTGAATGGGTTTGGGGCTTAATAGAAAAGGCTATGTTACAGCACACAGATGGTTTTAATGCCATGAGAGAAAAATCAACAATGAAGTGGACTGCAAAGAAGAAGGAAGTAGAAAGACACGGGAAGGAGTCTGGAAAGCAATATTAAGAGAGAAGAAGAAAAACCAGGAGTGATGTAAGAGCCAAGAGGGAGCATTTCAAGAAGTTCAAAGGTGTTACTTGGTACAAGAAGGTTAAGGGAAGGGCGGGGGGGGGAAGGGCCTGACAAGAGTCTATGAGGTTTGGTGGTTCAAGGTGAAGGCAGAGCTTTGTCAGAAGAGGTTGAGAAGCAGGCTGAACAGCGGTCAAGAGGGGAACTCATGGAGACAATGACTGTGTACCATTCTTTTCAGAGAAAAGGGACGGACACTGGAAAGAGTAGGAAAAGAGCTTGTTTTCTTTTTTCTTTTCTTTTTTCAATGCAAGACTGTCAGAGACTCTTATAATAGTTTAATATGTTAATGACATTAAACATATACAAAGGAAAAACACAAGTTAGAACAGTGTGTTTATATCAGGTAATTGTACCACAGGATGGACACTTTTATTTTTAAAACCCATTAAATAGAATACTTTCTCTTTCACAGAATTTCCTTCAGACATTAGGCAACCTTCATTATTTCAAGTATATGTGTCTAACAAATTGTTATGTCTGCAAAAAACTTCCAAAATTTGACATATTCCACATTTCTGTTTGAGTGCCGGTCCATATGTGAAAATGAGCCCTATAAGGAAAACTCAAAAGAGGCTTACATAGTCATCAAAATCTCAAGCTGAAATAAAAGTTGTCATACAACTTGATTTCTGTACCTGATCGTAATTGCAAAACCAACTGCTGAGGTTGGATCTGAGTAATATCTTCTGGCTGGAGCTTCTCTGCTGTTCCTTTGCTACGGTTGGTTACATTTTTATTTTTCTTTATATCTTTGGAGCCTCTGGGATTTTCTATGTCATCTGGATGGCAACCCTTCTTTTTTAAAGCTTCTAAATCATCACACCGTGCAGAAGTAGGCATTCCTTCTTGTAAAAATGTCTAAGTGACACACAAAATATAGGTATAAACAATAAGTATAATGGTCCAACATTCTGAGTAATCATAATTGCATATGTGCAATTAGAATGCAAAAAAAAAAAAAAATCAAGTGACACAACTAATATACTTCATTTCTGGTTTTTAAACAAAATGCTCCCTTCACCCCAATCATACGCTCTTATTTTAAAAAAAATGAACTCTTTCTCTAGAAGAGTAATTCCTTTATAATTACTATATTACTAGTAATGAATTACTTTAGTACTATAGAGTTGACCTAAGTGTACATTTTAACTGTCCCACCTTCAAATTCAAAGTATCTAAATCAAAGAAATTCTGCAGTAAAAATCACACAGTCAGCATGCTTAATGGCCACTAATAAATAATGTATATACCCAAAAAGTCCTATATAATTCTCTCATATTATGTAGTATTCTCCTCACATTATTTTGAACAACTCAGTGTTTAGGGAAAACATATTACCCTGAAGGTGTTTCAGTGAATGACGTAATTTTTATAAAGGAGACTGAGAAATTTAACACAGAGGTAGTAAGTATTCCTGGAGACATGAAAAAATTTCAAGTGTTGGTTATTACTTTAAATAAGGCTTTTAAAATTCATTTTGAAAAACAATAATCACAGTGGTGATTACATGACAATATGAAACAGTAATCAATAAAATCTGATCACATGATAAGGTCATGAGTATATTTCCATAGAGTACATTTTAGTATAAAAATAAAAAAGTCTGAGTGCTATATAAATGCTACTTGTAGCTTGGGGTAAAACTTCCAGTAGTGATATGATTTCAAAATGTGTTATAGCTCCAACTTAGATGGAAATAAAAATTTTATCAGATGACTGAATAAGTATCTTAGTGAAAGCAAAAACACTGCTGTTAAGATGGATGCAAAACCTTTGAATAAAAGTTTTTCATGAAATGTGAGAGTGGAGAAAAACAATGGCTTTAGTGTGTGGGTATGTGTCACTTTTAAACAAGTACCTATAGTAATCAATTATTATAATAGACATGTGATTATTTCACATATATCCCTACAAATTTTGTATGTAGTTATACTAAGCCAAAGATTTCTTTTTTTTTTTTCTTTTTAATCTTGACATTGGGAAAATGAGGAAATGCCTTTTCTCTGAGGTCACTTTGTGTTCAATTTTATATGCTATTTTCTTCATGCCTAAGTGAGGATATTTAAACACAAGAATACACAATGGTTTGAATCAGTTATTTTGAAGGGACACAACATTAATGAGAGCATTTATGGAATCAGAAAAACAACTAGAAGGGAATACAAAGGGTCAGATAGTTCAAAGCTGAACAACTTTTACATATCATCAAACCTAAAATACAACACCAAAGCACAGGAGCCTAGCGTAGAAACTTTCAAGACCGTAACTCAAATAAAATTTCACTAAACACATTCCAAAATCATGCCACAAATTTCAAAGACTAAATTATTTAAAGAACAGTTTGGCAAGTTAAGCCCTTCCTGAGACAAACTGAATTCCAGAATACCATTTTTAGGAGAACAAAAGTATCACTGGAAAAATTTTGAAGTAACAAAACAGCTGAAATGTATAAAGTCCAATGCCTGAGTAAAAATCAACAATAAACCTTTGAGCTTCTGATATTATTCACTCTAAGAATAAATTATATTTCCTCGAATGACTTCCCAGTACTTCCTGTTCTGACACTCATTCACACGTTTATTTCTTTAACATTTAGTAGGCTTTGTGAAAGGAATCAAGTTAAGCAATGTACACAGATGACAAGAGTGAATAAAATTTAAACCGTAACCTGAACAGGTTTTTATTTGGGATGCAAATCAATCCTATATTAGTTCTAACTCAGATATAATTAGTAAGATTAGCTTACACCTCTCCTGAAAAAAAAAAAAAAAAAACAAAAAAAAACCTCTAAAAACAATCAAATTAAATGGCTAGGGATTTGGAGAAGCTATTATAATAGAAATATAATGCATTTATAATAGAAACATAATGCATGCCACAAGGGTGAGCTATATATGTATTTTAAAATTATCTAGTAGCCACATTAAAAGAAAAAAGAAACAGGAAATTAATTTTAACAATATATATAAAATATTACCATTTCGACATTATTAATGATTGTTTTTTCATCATTAAGTCTTCAAACTCCAGGATACATCTGAGGCTTATAGCAATTCTCAATTTGGACCAATGTGGAACACGTTTCAAGTGCCCGACAGTGACATGGGCCTAGCGGCTACTGAATTAAACAGCACACCTCTACACCATCACATAGTTGATACCTACTCAATAAACATTCAGTGAAAATTCTTATCTAACATTTCCCAAGGATTCAATATTGGATCATAGTAAATGACTAGAGAATAAATGGAAAGGCCTTGAACAATTTTACTTACTGAATTTGTACACCATCCACAATTTGGCCCTGCTTGTATACATTCTCCACATGATTTGGCATTTGCTTTTAAACATCTATTTTCATCTGTTAGGACGAAGAATAGACAACTTTACTTGAAGTTTCAAGAAAGAAAATAATTAAAAATGATCAAAATGACAAAATACAATACATATAAACCTTAAGTATGAATAACACAACATATGTCATGTATTGTTACAATTATATATTATAAATATGTATTACATTTTATTAATAACGTATAAAAATTGTTAATACACTGATCCAGACCTACCCCAAAGAGGTGATGTTACATTACCTTGGCATAGAAAGCCATGAAAAGATAGTTAGCTTTCTTGTCTTCTATAGCAAAGGCTAGGTACTGGTACTAGTAATCTATACATTCTTCCTTTCTTCAAAGGCATAATTTTAGGATCTACTATGTTGGACAGTCATAACTATCTGGAGTTTTCTTACAACTACATATAATATTATTTCCTTTAATTTAAGTCATACTACCACACCCATACCCACAAAAGCATCTGCAAAAGACTTCCCTTCATTTTTAAGAAGGTAAATACTTAAAAAGCCCATATTCATCCAGTCCACAATCCCATGATTTTTCAGGCTCTATGTGGTAAGAATGTCTCACATTTCTTTGAATCCACCTAAAGATCAGCATGCCTTTCATGTGGTAAAAGCACTAACATGGACTGTCTCCAATGTGTCTGCTCTGATTATAAATCTAACATATATTCAAAATAAGAAAATTTGCAAAATATATAAAAGCATAAAGAACAAACTCAAAATCACCCATAATCTACTCACTAAGGGATAACTACTGCTAACATTTTTGTATATTTCTTTCCAGTCCTTTTTCTATGTAGATTAAAAAAAAAAATAGCAAGAAAGTACACATATAGACATTATTTAAATAAATTGAGAATATACATTTTGCATACTATTTTTATACTTAATCCTAAGTGTTTCATTACAGATTCTTTAAAAAATGGCTCTTGATGATTATATATTTCATTATCTTAATGTGTCCTATTTGATGTTGGACAAATTTAGATTGTTTCCATTGCATGCATGCGTAGTTTTCACACATTTGCTCACAATGCACGCACGAACCTTCCAAATACATGTATACACATATGTGCACATACATGCACCCTTCTGAGGACCATTCTCACAGTGGAAAACTCTGATCCTTTTTTCCTTAGCACAAACTAAAAAGGAGAATACTTGAGTTGGAGAGTATTCATGTTTTTAATATTCTCAGTATACACTAATTTCTATCCAGAAGAAATATTCAAATTTATAATCCTACAAGCAGTATACAAATACCATTTTCACCAAACCTTCAACAAACAAAGTACTTTTTTAATATAAAAAATCTTTTACTCATTTAATGAATATAAATTAGAATATCAATTCTATTGTCAGTTATTTAAGTTTCATTTTTACCAGATTTTACTGACCATATCTTTTATACATTTTGTTTGTATCTTTAGCAAATTTTTTTTTCTGTCATGCTCCTCTATTTTTACTGGATATCAACACATGCTAATCAAATTAAAACTCTGCTTAGTTTCTCATCTTGTTGATGGTGTTCTGACATCCAGACACTTTGGGTTTTTATGTTGTTGGTTTTAGATCATCAACTTTATCAATAATTTCCTTTAAGGTTTTTCTTCACTTTTCCATATAGTTAAGTCCTTCTTATTCTAAGATTAAATAAGTGTTCTCTGCAATGTATTTTCTGAAATTTGGAGAAGAGAACTACAAATCCATTATTCCAGATGTGGATGTACCATGGTTTGTAAGAGGATTAAATATATTTTTTGGCTTTGTTTCATTCCTCTTCTAGATCATGCCAACATTTTGCAAGACTTTTTTTTTTTTAAAGATTTTATACTTATTTGACAGAGAGAGATATAGCAAGAGAGGGAACACACGCAGGGGGAGTGGGAGGAGAAGCAGGCTTCCTGCTGAGCAGGGAGCCCGATGCCGGTGATCCCAGGACCCTGGGATTCTGACCTGAGCCGAAGGCAGACACTTAATGACTGAGCCACCCAGGTGCCCCTTTGCAAGACTTTTTGATCAAAAGTAAGAACATCTTCTAGAAAGTGAGTTGTTCCTGGTTTCATTTTTTTAGATAGTAACGGTTCATTTATAATCCACCATTTTACACACTCACTTTATTTTCTTCTAAATGTGTGACACACCTTTGCTTTCTCTATGCTCACTTCAACACTCTATTACAGTCTTAAAAGACCTTTCTGTTGTGTTCTGTATTACTACCACTTCAGCATTTCTTTAGCCGACCTGCCCTGTCGCCCTGTCGCTGTTCTGGGTGGCAGCAGTGAGGGGCTGGATATTGAAGGGTCTCGCAGACCACTCTAAGAACCTTTACCCCAAGTGAAATTCGGCCCTTGCACAGCTTTCAGAAGGAGCAGTATTTTGCGGCTTAGACTTGCTCAAGAATGTAATTGGTCAAAAAGTAATACAAAACACTAAAATGAAAAGACAATTGAAAACTTTTTATTTTTTTACCTGCTTGGCCAAACACACAGCAAACTGAACCAATCAGCCCAATCCAGAAAATCAGCTGTAAATTCATCTGAAATACAAAATGTACATTGCTAAATATTAAGAAAATAACAAAAAACAGTAATACATTAAACACGAAACATTCCCACTCACCTTATCTTCTGTTGATTTTATAAATATAATCCCTCTCAAACCATTTCTTCTCCAATCCCTCTCTATAACTCTTTTATCCTCCCCTCCCCTCCCCCGTTACCTCCCCTGTCAATTACATTAAATTAATGTCCACACCAGATCCCTAGAATCCATTCTCACCTTTCTCCATGTCAAATAGATTTTAATGTCTAATTAACAATGCTCAAGACGTGTCACGTATTCCCAAACACTATAAGAGCCATAAACAGTCTTTGTTCCATGGAATCGCTATGTGTATTACCTCCTGTGGCTCCCAGGAGCCACACAGCCATCCAGATGCTGCAGTCACATTAAATACTGCAGGTCAGTCTGAGTGAACTTGTCAAAATCCAGATGGCTGCTTACAACTTTTCAATAATGTCTATTTCTCCTCGGGCTAAGGCCAACATCCTGCCCAAGGCCTGACTTAATTTTTGAGGTTGAGCTCCTGTAATTAGTTATCTTTTTTTTAATAAAATAACGTCTATGCATGGGATTAGTAAAACATTTAGTTCAATTCCCTGTCATCTCTAGATCTACAAACTAGACTAAAAAGAAAAAAAAGAAAGAAGGAAAAATAAAAAGTACAGGAGGGGAGCCTAAAAAGACCAAGACACCTCAAAAGACTGACAGGGGTTTGAGTTGTCTTCTAGAATCTCTAAAGAAAAATTAAGTAATCTGTCCATTATCGAGAATCACCCCAATCTGTAGCCATTAGGTATAGGACAATTTCCTGTGAATCAGTTTTTCACAATATTGATCTATACTTACTTCAGCTACGGCTCCAGCCATAGCTCACAAACCCTATCCTTTCACTGTTTACTGTTCTTGGACTAGCAGCCAATCACATATAAATATCTGCCTCTCCCACAAGAACACAAAAAAACAGAGAAATATGATAAAATCCCCAAAAAGTTAGCTTACTAGTTATCAAAGACATACAAATTAAAGCAATACAAGGTAAACCAGAAAGAGAAAAAGGGGGCGGTGTTTAACCCAACAAAACTTCTGCAGATAGCTGACAGAAACCAGAGATGGCTCTATAAACTGGTATAATTTGGGGGGAAATAATTTAACCTGTATCAAAAGTGATAAAAAAAATGTTTCTACCTTCTGACCTTGCAATCTAGCTATTATTCATCCTAAGGAAATAGTTAAAAATGTAAAAGGTGATATACACACACAACTGATTTATTTACAACAGGCATAAACACAAATGTCTTCTACTCAGTAACAAGAAAACAGCTAACTGCATCAACCAGATGGGACTAGTAGAGTCATAAAAATAAAATGTAGTAACAACAAAAGGTTGTTAGAATAATTTTGAATGCAAAGTACATATTTAGATGACAAGTATGTGAAAATAATAGTACATGAACATATAAAGTAACCAAGGAGTCCTAGAGATGACAGAGACTTATATGCATAATATAAAGACAATGGTGGGGGTGCCCGGGTGGCTCAGTCACTGAAGAATCTGACAATTTCAGCTCAGGTCCTGATCTCAGGGTCCTGGGATTCAGCCCTGCATGGGTGGGGCTCCATGCTCAGCAGGGAATCTGCGGTCTCTCTCCTTCTGCCCCTCCCCAATGCTCTCTCACTAAATTTAAAAAAAAAAAAAAGAAGAAGAAGAAGACAGGGACGCATGGGTGGCTCAGTGGTTTAGTGGCTGCCTTCCCACTCAGATCATGAGCCCAAGATTCTGCGATGGATCGAGCCCCACATCAGGCTCCTTGCTCAGCGGGGAGCCTGCTTCTCCCTCTCCCTGCTGCTCTGCCTGCCTGTGCTCTCTGTCAAAATAAAAAAAAATCATAAAAAAAACCAAAACTTCCATTCTAAGATGCTATTCCCACAACTCCCAAAGAGTGCTTCAAAGCTGTGCTCAGAGCACCCCAGATTCCTGTGCCTCTTCTGCTGTCAAATGTTTAAGTTTTCTCTGGGGGCTTCCCAGAGAAGGGGAGTGAGAGTAACTTACGTAACCACACGCTCTACACTTGCTCAGAGCAGCAAGTCCCGCTATGCAGCAAGCCTAGTTTTGTTCACGCACCACTTGTAACTGCACCCAAAAGACCGTAACTGTGCAGAGTGTCATAGAAGTGGGACATGCCTACAGTTTGCCTTGTATGGCCTCTCCAACAGGTTTATATGCAATAAATCCATTAGACTCAAATTCTAAGCAATTCAAATAACATTACCAATTCCAAAGTTATGCAAAAAGGCCCTGGAACATGAAGACTGTGATGAATGAATCATCCGGGCAGTTTCACACAAAAAAACAGAATAAATATCCGTCCCATATATGGGCTGGTACGGTTCTTCAGGACACTCCTAGGGCTACTTCAAGGGCCCTAGACTGCTCTGAAAAACGTTTTAAAATATTACACAACTCAGAGAATTACCATGAGGGCAGAGTTAGGAGATAGGAGCAGCATTGTTTCAGGCAGCCTCACAACATTAGGCCACCCACTTTTAAAACAGACTTTAAATGCCCCGTCTTCTCCTCCTCCTGTAAACCTTGACAAGTCGAAGATTAGCCTTCTGAAACTCCCTTGCTCTGGAAGGCCCCAAACCCAGAGGCAGGCAAAACAAGGCTTTAGTAGAAGAGCAGCTGAAAGAACAAGACGGCTGCAAAGAACAGTTCAAAGACACTTGTCAACTCTCCTGGCACTGGTCAGCACACTGGCAAGAGAGAGATTGGCTGGTGACGCCTATAAAAGGCCAGGCTTTCCCTCTGGGAAGCAGAGAGGCCACTGGAGACAGAAGAAGACAGCAAAGAAGAATAAAGAGCAGCGAGGACAAGACTGGGAAGAAACTGGGTTAGCAGTGGCCGAGGAGAGGACAGCAGGCTGTGCAGAAGACGCAGCACAGGAGACAGCAGCCTCCCTGTCAACGAGGACAGTCCCTGAAGGTACTGGACGCTCCTACTGCATGTGGGGCGGGAAGAAGGACGCACCAAGAGCTCCCTGCAGCCTTTCCTCCTATGGCAGCTCTTCTCCAAGCGTGATCTAGGCAACATCTGCTTCAGATCTACCTGGATGCCAGATCTACCCAGGCACCTAAAACCCACAGGCTCAGTAGGCGAAATCTATTCTCCTCTGATTCCCCAGCTTAGCAGTTTCCTACCATGGGCATTCCTCGAAGAACCTAAGGGGCTGGCAGGGAGAGATGCCTCCAAGGCATTATCCTGATCCTATCTTCAAAGGTTGTCTACACTGTTGTAGTTATCTACACTATTCTCCACTTTGTAATCTCCTACTCCCTCCCCAACTGGCTGTAATTGACGTCCACTTCCTACCATGCATGTGAAACTGCTCGTGCAAAAAAATAACATTCCAGGCCTTCCACTACTCTCTGCATTCATTCATTCAGGCAAAAATGCCGTGACTGCCTACAATAGGTCGCCTGGGGAGATACATCCATTTCCCATGCACCGAATCTACACACAGCACTTAATCCATTTCACCATTCTTTCTTAACCCACTCTGTTCTCTCCGGCTTTCCTGGTTTCTCCCCCACCTCTCTGGAAGTCCTTCCTCAGCCAACTTTGTCAGGTTCTGTGCCCAATCTGGAGAAACAAAAATCAGTCTCAAGGAATTTTCCATTCAGGCAAAAATACAAATGATTACAATATGATGTGATGGTTTCTGTAATGAAAATAAGGAAAAAGTGCTCTGAGGACACCAAAATTGGCCTGGCCAAGTTCAGTGGCTTCATGGATTTGGCAAAACAGGCAGGCAGATGAAGAGAAATGTTCCAGGCAAGAGGTTTGTAAATGCAAAGCCGTGGAGTCCTAGGAAGAATTACAGTAACTTCTTTCCAATCTCATTTCTAAACATACATGTTTGGTGACCCCCACTCCCACCCCCAACCCAACTGGGATTGTCTCACTTTATCTGCACAGAAAAAAAGGTTAGAAAAACCTTGGTGGCTCAGTCGGTTGGGCGTCTGCCTTTGCCTCAGGTCATGATCTCAGGCTCCTGGGATGGAGCTACATGTTAAGCTCCCGGCTCAGTGGAAAGCCTGCTTCTCCCATTCCCTCACCCCCTCCGCCTGCTTGTGCTCCCTCACTGTCTCCTTTCTGTCAAATAAGTAAATACTTTTAAAAATATGTATGTATGAGGCACCTGGGTGGCTCAGTGGGTTAAAGCCTCTGCCTTCAGCTAGGGTCGTGATCCCAAGGTCCTGGGATCGAGCCCCACATGGGGCTCTCTGCTCAGCGGTGAGCCTGCTCCCCCCCCCCCCCCCCTCTCCCCGCCTCTCTGCCTACTTGTGATCTCTCTCTCTGTCAAATAAATAAATAAATAAAATCTTTAAAAAAAAAAATGTATCTATATTATATACACACACGTTATAGTTTAAGCTGGTCTGTGGGATGATTATTTTGTCCCTGTAATTTTCTTTTTTCTTTTTTAAAGATTTTATTTATTTATTTGACAGAGATCACAAGTAGACAGAGAGGCGGACAGAGAGAGAGTAGGAAGCAGGCTCCCTGCTGAGCAGAGAGCTCGATGCGGGGCTCGATCCCAGGACCCTGGGATCATGACCTGAGCCGAAGGCAGAGACTTTAACCCACCGAGCCACCCAGGCGCCCCTGTCCCTGTAATTTTCTACAGTAAGTAAAAATTACATTATAATCTTAAATTTTAAGAATCTTAAAATCATGAAGGCTGAAAAGAATCTTAAGATACTTAAGCATTTCTGAGACTAAAATTGTAAGCAAGGTTGGAGGAGTTGGGTCACAGAGAGCCTTCAAGGCCACCCCTGCTCAAAGGGTTTAGATTCTACTTTGCAAATAGCAAGGAAACCAGGGAACAAATGGGCCAGGGTAGCACACGATACAGACATGACAGAACTCCGCGAGGCAGAAGATGAGCATCAAGCTAAGAGCTGCAAAACAAAGCCTGCTTTCCCTGCCGGGGCTCAGCAAACACCTGAAGGTTCAGAGCAGCAGTGAACGAGGATGAGAAGACAACTGTGGGATTAGGAGGCAGCACAGCTTGGAAAAGGAATCATCCCTTTCAAACAAAGAAGGCAGAAGGAGAATGACGTCAAAGGAGCATATAATGCCTTTGTTTTAGAACCCAGGAAGGTGAGATGCTTGAGGGACTTCTAGGAAGGTTACCTACAGGAAGGTAAGACATAGGTCTTGATCTCAGGAGATAAGTCAGGGTTAGAGATGACAGATTACCCCAGAATGGCTGCCACAGAGGCAGCAACTGAAACTATGAAAGTAGGAGGCCGTGAAGGAAAGAATACTCAGGAAAAGAGGCGGGCTCACGAGGTGAGGACCCAGGAGAGGGTACTTGGATGGAGCCCGGGGCATCCTCGGAGCAGAGAGGACAGCATCCAGCCCGCAAGGGAGTGCGTGAGCCTGAAGAGAGGTGCTTCTCTCAGTCGGTGCAGGCCAAAACAGCCTAGGTTTGTTCTGAAAGCAGAGCCAGGACGACTGCAGGGCGGGGAGGAGGTAGGGTTCCAGGGGGGAGGTCCTGGGTACAGGTGGCGGCATTGCAGAGTGGCACTCAGGGCCCAGACTTAACAAAGGCACCACCACTCCTCTCACTGGGAATGACTTGTTCACCCCCATCTTTCCTGATGGGTTCCAGGCTTCAAGAAGACAGGGCCTTGGTGTGTCTTATTCTGAGACAGCAAGCACCAGAACCACTTGGCACAAAGTCAATGTTCAGAAATTTTTGCTGAACTGTATTAAACTGTATGATGTTTTTTCCCAACATTACTCAGAAGCCCAGCAAAGAAGAGTTTCTCAGAATTATTTTGCAGACTCTCTTTAATTAGAAAACAGTTACTATAGACACCCTCGTAATACCAATTTTCAATTAATTTAGGTATATACAGCCAACTTAAAACCAGACGTAAAATGCTTCATGGTCCTGGCTCTTATATGTTATGAACCAAGATTAACTTACACATACAAATAAAACTCGGCACCAAAATAATGACAACTCAGTTACAAGGTAGTCAACCAGATAATCCAGATGTTGGCCGCTTATTACCATAATTATTAGCACAAAAGCACAACATTTTTTATCAGCTCTGTAGCTCAAATCGCTGAGACACCTCCCACAGATCCTCCGACTCCCATTGGAACTCACTGAATTAATCCATTGGTTTCCAAGGCAAGCGTGGGTGGGCGGGGAGGAGGACAGGCTGTGCGGACAGTTAACAACACAGAAGAGGACAAAGGCAAAGGACTAGAGATCAGGAGAGGCAGGTGAGAGAAAAGGGGGCTCCTGCACACAGGGGAGGGCAGAGCCAAAAAGGAAGGACGGATTTAACATTGCAGAGACAGGTAAAAAGTTCTAAGCAAGGATAAGCTATGGGCAATTACTTGAACCAGAGTTCCTTCTGAAAGCAGAGGCTGAGACAAAAACAGGCCTGCAGGCGATTTTTATTCAAAGGTGACCCCAGGGAAAGACATAGATACTGAAGAGAGTGAACCAAGACTGCCAATTCAGGAGACTTCTTTGCCATGTGGGTCCCTGGGGGCTTGACCTGGCTGAGTTTTGAGAAGTGCCCAGAGAGTCTGTTCCGAGGAGGGTCTATGTAGAGAAGTACATTTACTAATTCCAGTCCCCACAGGTAAGTCTGCCCGAGGGGCACTCACTTCCCCCACACTTCCAAGAACTACGGGGCATCTGCCCAGAAGTCTGCACCAGCTTCTCGCCTGACCATCACCCAAAAGAATGCCCAGGAGGAGCCTGAGGCAAGATGCAGTTAGCCAAAGTGAGTCATAACACTAACTGCTCCCAGCGGCAGTGGCTGGAATCAGAGAAGAGGCCAGGAGGAGGTGAGAAGGACAGCAGAGGTCTCTAGCGCAGTGCTCGAAGGCAACCAGAGTTGAAAAAGTCAAGAAAACTGCTAGACCAGAATATGAGAGGTATTACCTGCCTGTATTCTTGAAGACTCCTAATGATGGCAAGAACTGGGGAGGTGATTTAAGTCAGATACATACACTAAATCAAATATAAACAATCTTTGTTTTCAAAATTTAGTGTTTAAGATACAAGGAGCTCTTATCCATCAACTACAGATGCATGAGGCTGACTTGTCTTATGAATTGCCATCTCCCCTAAAAGTCAGTGCTCGGTGTTCTCTCTATATTGAGCACATTATCTTACTATTTAATAAAGACACTAAAGATAAAGATGACTAAAAATATTCCAAGGTATCCCAAAAAAAACAAAAACAAAACCAGGAAGCTTAAGGAGGGCAAGCAGTATACCATAACATGGTAACATAGAGCCGAGGGCACCAACTTGGAGCCAGAATGCCTGGATGCAAATCTCTGAAGTAACTTAATTTGAAGGTTTTGTTTTTTTCAACTATAATCGTAACCAGAAAATTTTGGATTAATGCACTTCGGGGAGAAACAAGATCTAGAAGAAAGGATATGTGTTAGAAATAAAACAACTGTAAACAAGATTAACATTCATTGTTATAGTCACTCAGAAACTTATCTAGATACATTATTATCAAAAGATCATTATACTGTATGACAATAAGGTTTAATGAGATGCTATCATATTAGACACCAATTATATTAATAATATAATTAGAGTCTTATTTTAGGTTCTACATCTAGGAAGGATTATTCTAATTAATGTGCTTTCTAACAATTTGTATGTGTTTTCTATTACTACATTAGACAAAATACAGATAATTCTGAACCTGAGTATCAGAGACTACCTTAAAAAAAGAGATCATGGTAGGAGATGACATACCTAAAAAAAATACAGGGAGAATGACTCGAGGCTTCTTCTGTCTAGGGGAAGTAAAGAGGAGAGGCTAAAAGAAAGGAAACTTCCCTGAAAAGACCTCTTACTACTAAAAAAGGTGAATCCCAATACTGTGTACCAGTGGGATTCCAGCCATGGGTGGCTGCCCACTGAAGACTACAAAGAAAAAGAGGAAGAGTGGTATGCTTAAAGATCCAGTAGGCATACAGCAGGCACAGACAAGAATAACACAGTACACGGAGTTTTGAGGATTTAGGGTCATTTGTAACAAAAAGTTATCTCATTTTTATTTCAACACTTTCAAATGACTACAATAGTAGCAATAATGATAAAAATAATTATCTGTGCAGCTAGAAATGATATTACCTTTGGCTTACAGATGAGGAAACCAAATTACTGAGAGGTAAAATAACCTCTCCAGGGTCACACTGGTGGAAGGGAAAACAGACCATCTGAGTTACATACAAGCTATCACCTGGTCTGTGCTTCATTAAACTCTAATTTTTTGAAGGCCTATTCAAGTCACTATTTAAAAAAAAAAAAAAGAAAAGAAAAAGAACATCCTTCCAGTGTGAGAATAGACTCACAGCATAAAAGTAGAAAGGGTTTATAATGTTCTGTGAGTTTATTTCTTAGTCCCTCAAACTGAATGGAGGCCAAGAAAAGTTAATTTAGCTGGCAAATTTCAATACTGAGTACAATATTGAGTGTACCCATAGGTTTTGTGCCTCGATTTCTACAGAGGTGTTTTACCCTAGTATTACTTTTTACCATATTCAAGTTTACCTATAAGGTCATAATTCATTCCTTAAACAATAAATCATCTTAAGCACCTCCTCCAAACAATTTCGTTTTAGTGGTTAACAGCCTAACTTTGTGCATTGTTCCCATTGTCAAAAACTGTACAGAATTATTTTAATCTCCACTCTAAACTCACCTTTATTCACCAAAGTGTGGTTTTACGTACTATTCAAACTTCTAAATACACACGTATTTAATATTTTTAACACTGCCACAAGTAACTCACGTGGCATTTCCTTTTACATTTACAGATAAAATCTTTAGAAACTTTAAAGTACTGTATTTGTAGAAATTGAACAATTACAGTTTAGAGAAAAATTACTTTAAAAGATGTGGTGAGTTAAATTTATTTCAAGTTTTTAAATACGTTCCCCAAAACCCAACCAGTATAAAAAGTCATCCACAAAAAATTTCTTCCTATCAAATCCTTGCAAAATGGTATATTTTTATTTAACACAACTTATTAAATTTAAGTCAGCAAATACCTATCGCAAATCTACTGTGCAGACAAAGCCAGACTAAGTGACAAAGCTAGGATATGAACCTAGGTCTGAGCTCAAGCTTTCAATAGAAGTAGGTTTCTAATAAAAAAGGTTAATGGTTTTTACCTTTCAAATACTCTCTTTTGGACAACAGAATTTGCTTCCTTTTTAATGTCATAACATTTTAAAATCTTTTCACCTAAAAGTAGAAAAGATTAGGATAACTACATTGAGGTGTATCATAAATCTCTCCTAAAAATATAACAAAGCTGTATTCATCCCAAGCCTGTCCCACCATCATTATTTTCTATATCTGCTCTTAAAAGGGAAAAAACAGTCCTATAAAAGAATAACATTTAAAAATCAATACAGGGCGCCTGGGTGGCTCAGTTGGTTGAGCAACTGCCTTCAGCTCAGGTCATGATCCCTAACTTCCAGGATCGAGTCCCGCCTCAGGCTCCCAGCTCCTTGGGGAGTCTGCTTCTCCCTCTGACCTTCTCCTCCCTCATGCTCTCTCTCACTCATTTTCTCTCAAATACATAAATATAATCTTTTAAAAAAAATCAGTACAGAGCATAAAAACAACACAGAACCAAACTGAAAGCCTCAGAGAATTTACATGCAGCATTTCCCACTTCTCCCCATACAGCGGGCAGTCAGATGGGGGAGCCCAAATGGAAGGTGCTCAGAAATCCCACTTATCTCTAGTCCATCAAATTTGAGGGTGAGTGTGGGGATGCATTCCTCTAGGGCAAGAGCATCTTTCCCCTAGAGGAAGAACAATTAGAACTCAGCATTTTATTTCCCTCTCTCTGGCAGGAAGAGGTATGCGCTGATGACCATGAAAGTGTTTATGACCCAAATATGAAGGCAGAATTAATGATTAACAAAACTTAGAAAGGATGAAGAAGAAAGAAAAAACAAGAGGAAATAAGAAAGAGGCCAAGTTCTCCAAGGCAAAGATACAACTTATAGAACAGCAGTCTGAACTAGAAACCTTTCAACAATTCACTACTCCTGCCAGAAGAAAAAAACGTGCTTTTTAAGAGCACCAACTCTTTCTTACCCAACAGCAACCTCCACCTGAAGCTAATGAACTCAAAGGCAAAGATTAAGCTGCTCCAAAGCAACAGGCTCACAAAACAATCTGAAACCTGAGAACAGCCCATAACAGGACTAGATACTTTAAGAAAATGACAATAACAGACTGAAGCAAAATTCATCACTAGGAACTGGTCTACTCACCTTCTCCGAGGAAACATGAATATGGAAGATCAATCACCGTCACCCACCATCCAGCCCACAAGTGCACAGGAAAGATAAAGAACGGATATACTGCATGTTGGCATATAAAACGCCTCAAAGATAAATCGGTTGGGGAGGAGGGTGCAGAACTTAATTAGGAAAAACTTCTACAGAAGAAAAAATGAAGGGAAGTGAAGAATCTTATCTGCAAATAGGAGAAAACTGAGATGAATGTATTATACTCTTGAAGGAATGTAGAAAATCTCAATAGGTCTCACAGGGATCAGTCAAAAACAGTAAGATCATAGAACTAGAGGAAAAGCGTACAGAACTCAGGGAGGAAACTTAAGTTGAAATCCTTTACAGAACTCATAAATACCAGGAACAGGAACAACACAACACAACGAGCATGCTTGAGAAAAACCACACAGAATTCAAAGTAATTCAGGCCAGTCAGAAACACGATGGAGCCAACAGTGATCTCATAAGCAGGTCACTGGTATACTACCACCACCCCTCAAAAAGGAGAACCTACATGAAAAATGGGAGGAAAAAAAAGAATTGGGAGCTTTCCTGCCAGTGAACTGAGGAGATTTGGGGAGAGTGGCACTTCCGGTGGCTGCCCTATGCCTCCCCTCCATCTGGCTGTTTATGAAATACATCCTTTTATAATAAACTGCTAACCTGGTTTTAAAAAAAAAAAAAAAAAAAGTATTAAACTAAAAACTCAGTGAGGCGGCATTAATAAACTCAAATCTAAAGGACAGACTTAAAATACAAGAAGACACTTAAAACAAAACTATCAAGCCATACATAATATTTTAAAGCCTGATTCAAAATGAGCATGGAAAGTTGCCTGAAATTAATTCTTCCAAGCTCCCTTGCGCTGGACATTACCTAGCAACTGATATTTTTCAAACCAGCCTAGTGAGCTGTTCTTCTCTACACCTGCTACAGCTACAGATTTTGCCCTTCCTTGAATGGAGAAAAGAGTAGGTTAGTAATGGTTTTGTTTGAGAAATTTTACTTTGGATTAAATTTATAAAGACAATTGTAAATGGAGCTAGCAAAACACGTTAACCATCCTGGTAATGGTATCAAAAAAGCACTTGTTTACCATCTGTTCTACATTATTTTAATTAAGAAGAACTGTAAAGTATGTTCCCAAATTGTGTGATTTTACCTACTTTTAGGTGGATCACTCCAAAATTCTCACTTGATCAAAAGCTTAATAACTTTTGACTATACCTTTTGCCACAGCTCCTCTCTGCCCTGTAGAGTGGAACAAGCACAGCGCTAGGTCTATTTTAAATATATAACAAATGTTTTAAAAACTAAACATAGGGAGAAACAAATCTCTCATTGTAGTCAGCACAAAGCTGGAAATAATACCTACCTCAGAACTGTTCCAAAAGTAAAATATGATCATCAGTGTAAAAGCTCTTAGCAATACATATTTTTATGGTGATCTGCTGGTCACATTTTACTTAATTACTGAATTTGCTTCCTGCTTTCCAACTCATTCACTAGTCACAGGCTTCCAATGGTAAGAACCTGAGTGACTACTTAATAAACGGTTTTCAATCCTTTTAAAACCGTGCTCCTTTAACAAGTACAAATCTATTCCCTATTGTATTTTGGGGGTTTTTTCCTTAATATAACAAATGTACTTTTTCAAACTAAAACCTCCTCCAGCAATGAAGTATGACCTACCATGACCTCCTCCTGAGAAGCACTATAATAATATGAAAAAAATCATACATTAACTATAAAATATTTGAGCACCACTAAATTACTATTCTGAGTTTCACAAAGAGTAAGAAAGTTTACTCATATATTCACCCAATAAACATTTATACACTGAATGTTCCTAATAAATTTTTCATGTAAATACCTTCCACATCCACTGAAACTACATTCCCTACCATAAAATAAAAATGCTAACTTTTCTTCTTTTTTTTTTGGCTTTCACTGGCTCTTCATCTCTTTACCAACCACAATAAGCAGAATTAACTACTCCTTTCTTCATGGTACTAAAACATCTTCTTAAGTGTCTAGGATAGTAAATGACAAACCCTCAGTTTCAGTGATGCTCAATAATACAAACTTCTATCATAACTAAATGTACTCATGTCTGTGAACCACTTCAAGACTAGAGGGAGGACAAAATCCAGGCCTTCAACAGATGTGTGCACACGTACACATGTGTGCACGAGCACACACACATCGAGTTGTCAAACAGTATTTGCTAAATTAGACTGAATTCTGCCTTCTACTTATACTGTCCTTGGAATAGGTCACCCATCTATTGTGCATATCTTTGTTCATACCATTCCAGGCTCCTTTATAAAGCATTCCAAAACCACTTAAGCCAAAGGCTGATCTTTTTCTCAAAAAGTACTACAGAAAATTATCTGGTATAGTACCTTGTGTAAAATATTCTTTGGTACTTGTTATGTTTTCCTAGATTAAACACAACTTATCCTAACTAGATGACATACTCAACAGCAAAGACCATGTCAACCGCTTGATCTACAACCACTGAGCACAGCATTTTTCAAATAACTGGCACTCAGTACACTGACGGATTAAAAGGTAACACACAGCAGAGTTACATCGGACGAGAGCTCACAATAATAGATGTGGCTGGTCAACGCGGGCAGGTTTTCTTAAAGCAATAATCTGCCACAGCACCCCTCCTCTCTGGTGACACAAGAAAATGGATGATCGTGGGAGAAGAGGGGCACTTCACACTGCCTGGGGTGAGTGGTAGCTATCCTTGAACTCACAGAATGACAGAAGGAAACCTACAGACCACTTCTTGATGGTGTAGCTGCAGAAACCAAAGCCCCAGAAGGCAAAGTATTCCAGCCAAGGTCATAGAGGAACTCAGCTGCACAGCTTACACCGAAACCCAGGTTTACCACCTCCCAATCACAAAGCCTTTAGTATATCAAACAGCTCTTCTAATGATGAGTCTAAAATGACTAGTAAGTCTTTTTGTCTTTACCTCAAACATGTCAATCACAGAAAAAACTCCCGAAGACCCAAATCACTCACTAAACTGTCACACAAAGGAATTAGGAATTCAAAGAAACGGGGGCAGGAAATGCTTCCCTGGATTCCTTTTCCTCCAACCAGCCCTAGACTGTTTATAAGTGTTCCCAGGCCTTCTGCCTGGCCCCCTTTCACTCTGCATACTCTCCTTTGGTGTTTTCAGCAGCAGCCCAGAGCTTCAACTAGCACTTACAGATTAAGAATCCCAGAATCTGAATCTCCCAACCAGACTTCTTGTTCTGAGCTCATTATCTCTGTATTCAACTAAGCTCCTGGACATCTCTACCAATGTCACTTTTAAAAACACTCAGCGTTATAAATACATCATTTCCCTTCCTTCGAGTCAACCAGTACCACCCCGTTGCGATCATACTGCCTGTCCTGGGAAATGACACCACCTAACCAGAAACCTGTGTCACTCTGGGTATCTTTCGCCTCTCTTACTTGAGACATCAAGTCTCATCAGTTCTCCCTCCTGAATACAGCAGTGCTTGTATCCACACCCAAAGCACCCCCTACATCAATGATTTCCAAAGCTTTTTGATCACTCACTTGTATCATTGAAAAAATTTCTGAGCTAATATATACCCAAAGTATATGTTTATTTATAAGTTAAAATACATGTATTTTTATAGCAATATAGTAAGATATTAAAAATAACAAAAATTTTAAACTTTAAATAAGATTTAAAATATATATATATATGTGTATATATGTATGTATATGTATATATATGTGTGTGTATATATATATATGTATATATGATATTAAGCCTTGTATTTTCTTCCTATATTTCAATCAGTCATTTTATACATCCCTGGGGTCTAGGAACTTGTACTTTAGAGATGTATAATGACACTAGTCCAGGCAGTAAAACATATATGTATACATCTATATGGGGGGGTGTTTATTTAGGTATGTAGCATGGATATTTGAAGCCATTTCTTTTTACTCATACACACATATTTCAAGATGATATACACAATTTAGCATATTGCTAAATACAGTTAACCTTACCATCAAAGTCCACAAACCAAAAATTAAGTTTAAAGGTAGCTGACTTCTAAAAACTCACTCTGTATTATTTTATAAACGTAACTCTGTAAGTCTTACAATTAGCCATCTCTGTGAAGAAGAGAAATTTAAGAGTACAGTTTGGCTCCTTTTGCACACAGTTCCTAAAGAAGAGATACCACATTTTTTTCACCTACCCACTAAGGTTGCTAATCTTCTGGGTTTTGTGGACTGCACCTCCTTTAACCCAAGTACATACCATAGTATTTTTTCAGCTTTCTACATCTATATATACTGCTACCATTTCAGGATGCTGAAGACTAATGTACTCTTCCTTACTCCTATCCCTGTCAACCCATCGCCCTTCCCCAAGACTCCCACTACAACAAAAAAAGACAAAAATCCCACAATATACAACCAAAGTTAGAACAGACCTGCTAATACAACAAGAGACATTTACACATTTGCACAATACAGTCCTATAGAGTTCTACCTTCAACCTAATGCATCCTAACTTTCCATGCATAGTGGGGAAATCTTCTAAATTTAACAGTCCATATAAATCCTCAGACACTTTCGGCTTGTTACACATTCAGAAACTGAAAATCTCAGCACTCAGAAGTTCTGCAACTTTGAACAGGCAGAAGATGTTTCATCTCCTTATTCCAGGAGTGTAGTTAAGAGCAGACCAGTGCACCAACCGAATATTAAAGAAAAATATTTTTCTGAGGTAGACTATTATACTACTCCCCCCATGCTGTACGCCACTATTTATTTGGCAAGAATCCGAATAAAGCTATTATGTGGCAAGCATTCCATTAAAACTAGCACATTAAACTGATTAATTCTATTACAAAGTGACCAGATGTCCCCAGAGAAGCTCCCGGAGTTAGGAAGTTATCGTTAACAATAAAGAACTCCATTTTCATTCAGTGATGGAAACTGGGGCCAGATTTTAATTATACTGACTAGAAAGTTAAGGGAAAACTACATGATTGTTAAAATTACTAAATGTAGCAGTTTTCAATATTGTTGATTCTATACTTTTTCATATACAGATTATTGAAGATATTATAATAACATAAAATAATCATAATATAGAATTTAGCATTATTTTAAAAAGCGTTAACATTACAAAAAAAGTATTTCAGGTGTGTGAAGCCAACATAGATGCCTTAATTTGGAGTTGACTTGCTTTCTGTTTACAGAAATATTAACCACATCCCCTGTCTTTTTAGCTAACATTCTCAGAACATCTTCCATTTTATACCGAATTTTTGGATAAATTAATGGCTCTTTCCTCAGAGACCTGTCTCCAAACTACTGATTTGTTTCTTCCATTTCATGTGTATCACTTCATTATCTTAAGTCACTCATTTAATATTGATCAATGAACAAAAACTATTTAAAAATATGAACACTGTAGTGGAATTCTTATGTCCTATCCCCTCTGCATGTAGATGTCCCCAAATATAGAATAAGCTAAACTTCATCTAAAATTTCTTAATCATTTCTAAATGTGGTCTATTAATATAACCTAAGGGTATACATTAAAAAAGATGCCTAATCAAAATTCATTTCACATTATTTTTGCACCATCAAAACAACAAAAAATAACCATCCAGTAATTCTACCCACATAAATATCTATGTGGACTGAGCCCCAAAGAAACCTTGCTAATGATGTTATCAATTACATCCTGAGATTTTTCTAAAAATCTTTTTAATATATCAAGAAGAGATGAAAAGAAGTCATATTTATTGAACACCTACTCGACTCTGAACTGTTTTATGTATTACATTGGATTTTCACAAGTATACCGTAGTTATGGAAGGCTCAAACATGGGCTCAGCCGCTAGACCCCATGGGTTCTCTACTCGCTAGCTGGACGATCACAGCCAAATTACTTAGGCTTCCTGTGCCTCAGTTTCTTCATTTGTAAAATAGGGATAAAAATGGCACCTACCTCATCGTATCGGTCCCAGGATAAAATGAGAAAATACAGGTAAAGTGCCTAAAGCTAAGCATGACCCACACTGCCCTTACTATAATAGCTACTTTTATTATTAGTGTGGATATTCTTGTTCCCATTTTACAGATGAGGAAATGGAAGCCTCAAGAGGGTAGTTTACTGTGCAAGATTTTGACTCCCAAACACAAATCTGGTGAAGTAAAAATGACTTCGGCATAAAATACTAGCCTTCTTAAAACCACAACTTGTTAGGAAGCCCAAGAATTGACACGTAGTAAGATGGCACCAGGAGCGGGTCGGGCACTGAATCTTGCGGAGCGCCTGGAACTCGCACTGCTGAGGGACCTCACACTCAAGTGCGGCCTCATAAACATTAAGTGGGGGAAAAAAAATAAAATATATTATATATATATATATATATATATATATATATATATATATGCCAACACCACGCCTTCCTTGCCTAGCGGCTCCAGGGTGCCAACTTTTGTCAGGGCCCACCCTACAATTCGTCCCAGGCCACAGGCCCTGAAGGCTGGGCCCAACTTCTGGAAGTTGGAAGCGAATTGCTCAACTCCACACCGCTCAGAGAAAAGCAGCCGGCGACAGGAATGGAAACAAAGGGAAACCGTCAAGGTTCGTTCAAAGTCCTACAGCGTCGAGTCCCGGGGAGGCCTCCACTCGCCTTCTCACCTGCGCGCGGCGGAGGCGAGGACGAAAACCTGGGCGCCGCGCGGGGTCAGCCCGCGCCACGGAGCCCAGGCCGCCAGCCGGGAAGGCTCGCTGCGAATCGCAGGTGTCCGAGGGGCTGCTCGCGCGCCCGGGTCCCCCGCCGACCCCGGCCCCGACGTGACAGCGCCCAGGCCCGCGACCCTCCCCCCTCGCAACGCGGCGGGGCTGGCTCCGCGCCTTCGGGCCGCCCGCGCCTGGGGAGGGCAAGAGGGGCCGCGGGAGAAGCCGGGAGCGCGGCCGTCCGCCCGGACTTCCTCTGCCGCCCCAGGGCAAGCATTCCGCCCCCACCCACGCCCCGGTCCCGGCGGCCGACCCGGCCCCGACGTCCCCCCCACGCGGGGCCGGGCCCGCGGCTGACCGCCCGAGGTCCCGCGGCACTCCGGAGCCCCGCGGCCGTCGCCTGCCCCGCCCCCCCCCAAGGCGCCTACTTTCTCCGGGCGGCGTCCAGGCCCCGGTGCGCTCGGTCCGGGCCTGCTGCTCCGCGGCTCCCGCTCGCTCTCTCCCGTGGGCAGGCGCGGCCTCCAGGCTCTCGGGCGCGGCGGGCTGCTGCGGCGGCTCCTCCTCCTCCTCCTCCTCCTCGGGGGTGGGAGGAGGAGACTCGGCGGCCCGGCACCGCCTCCCGGCAGGAAACGACCCCCGCGGCACCGCCTCCTCCGCGCGGCCGATCCTGCTCCTCAGGCCGCTGCCGCCGCGCTCTCCCTCCGGAAACGCATTCCTGCCTGGACGCGTCAGCCGCGCCGGAGGCGAGGAGGTGGCGGCGGGGCGGAGGAGGAGGCAGGAAGACCGCGGCCTGGACAAAGGAGTGGGGCGAGAGGGCCTGGGGCAGTCGCGGGGGGCGGGGCGTGGGACTGGGCCGGCCTTCGCCGTGCCTCAGTTTCCTTTCCTGCCAAGGGACGGAAGCGTCGGGGGAGCCCCAGGGCTCCGCACGGCCCCGGCAAGCTCTCAGGCCCCTGTGAGGGAAGACTGGATGGGCCGCAGGGAACCTGGGGCGGGACTCCTTTCCGGGCTTACATTCTACTTCCCCAAAGCCACACCCAAAGGTCCCTTTAGCCCGGGATTGTCCCGGGAGCCGAGACAGCCACCTACCCTACAGGGCTTCGTGGGGCCCAAACAGTTTCACTTCCGGAAGGGAATTCGCTGAAGTTAACCCTGTGTTCTGGAGCGATCGTTTGCTTGACTTGGGTCTATGAAGTGGTGAAGACAGGAAGGAGGGCGATGCCAAGGAAGATGGGTTTTTAGGAAAGTTTTAGAGAAAAAAGAAAAAAACTGGTGAGTGAGGGATCTGTTTTTGTTGGATTAATCTGGAAGTCCATTTATGGGGAACAGCGATAGGAGGAAAAGTTTCTTCCATAAGAATGGAGTGTCTGTTCTCTTTCGCTTTTTTTTTTTTTTTTTTTTTTTTAGTAGGTGGAGATGAGTGCGGGAGAAGGAATAGTTGAAAGAGAAGGGAAACATTCATTATGAGACAGGCAGGACACATTTTGATAAGAGGATTGAAACTTGTACCACCCAACATCATACTGAAACCCAGTAATTCAGAATATGCTGCTGGCAAGCTGCCATCCCCTGAACAGAAAATGTTGTGCCCTGCCACCTGGCCAGCTTGCAGCACCCTGCTGGGAATAGAGTTCAAATAAGATTTGTGAAACCGAGAAGTGGTGTTTCACGTGGAGGAAATTAGAAGCGGAGATGCCCATTTGGCTGCCAATTTTAAATAAGAGAAAATAAAATAATCCTGCCTATGGAAAGTTTGCATTTTGCTCATCAGAAAAACAAATCTGTTAGATAATCTCTAAAGCGATTAAAGAAGAAATGAACATGATTTTTCCCACTTAATGGAGGACTTGAGGTTAAATGATGTTTCTGTATTACTATTCCAATAGTAAAGCTGCCACAAGACCTCAACATTCTTGGATTTAAAGAATCTGGGATTCTTGGATTGTTGGTTACACCACTGTTCAAAATTAATCAGAAGTAGCCTGGTCTGAACATGGGAGACTGAAGTTCAAAGATAAAACAGAATTGATTTGCTCTACATTTCCCAGAATTTTTTTCCCTATGTGTGATTTGAGGAGGCAATCTTTGCCAAAACAATATTATGAGGTTTAGATTTGTACAACCCTAAACTAAATTAGTTCAAGGGCAGTTGAATCATTTCTCTAATCCCAGTATCAAACACTGTTCCAGGGCACATGGTAAGGGCTCAGCTAATATTTGATAAATGCATAAAAGGTCCTTTTGCTCCCTTGGGGCCAGGTTAGAACATTTGGCTAAACTGAAGAATGAGTAGCAATTTATGTACAGAACTCCTGAGCCTTGAAAAAAAGAGAAATTAAAAAAAAAAAAAAACATGTTATCTGAGAAAAACAGTAATTGGTCAGGAGTATGCTATACAGGTGATTTCATATAACTATTCATGAATAGTTGGCTAACTATGAAATTTATGACTACTTAAAAAAAAAAGGATTGGTCTGTTTTACTATGCTGAACAGGAAGTCCTAGTAAGTAGGAATAGTGTAAGTCACACTGCTAGATCGTATCATGACAGGATATCTATTGGTACCATAACTTTCAAACAAATTACATTGTACCTATACTGTCTCCCAGTTATCAGTTGTCTTCTTCCATCTCATAAGTTGTTATCTCTGATAATTACAAGTTGGTCTTTCCTTTAGTTTTGTCACCATACTACTATATGTTCCTTGAAATGTACCTCTCTATTTGGGACACCTGGGTGGCACAGTTGGGTTAAGGATCCGACTCTTGGTTTCAGCTCAGGTCCTGATGTCAGGGTCATGAGATTGAGCCCCATGTCGGGCTCTGCACTCAGTGTCAGGTCTGCTTGGGTTTCTCCCTCCCACTCCCTCTTCTCTTCACCTACCCC
This sequence comes from Mustela nigripes, assembly GCF_022355385.1. Classification (NCBI taxonomy): domain Eukaryota; kingdom Metazoa; phylum Chordata; class Mammalia; order Carnivora; family Mustelidae; genus Mustela; species Mustela nigripes. The sequence goes on from NC_081562.1 coordinate 140,022,920, forward strand.
TCTCTCTCCCTCTAGAATAAATAAATCTTAAAAGGAAAGCCATGTATCTTTATTATCTTTATTCACCTACTGTTTTCCAAAGCGAAGTTTCAATGTTGCTCACCGGCAAAGACAGTTGGATACAAAGCTTCCCTTCAATCTACCTTTAATCCCTACTTCCATGTATGATTAAAGGATAGGCTTACAAAAATGAAAGGAACCACTAATATTTAGTGAGGCACAAAACAAACTAAAGGTGCTTAGGAGCTCGATTATCTCTTTTAAACAGTGGGATCACAGTTTGATTACTGACCTTTAGATCTAGCAGGTTATATTTAATCCCATGATTATGAAATCCAAGATGGGGAGTGAGTAAGTCGATTTTGGCTTCAAGAGTGGATAGCTGTGTTTCTTTTGCACTTTGAGCAGTCTTGGGACTTACCCTCTCAACATGACCCTGTTCAGTAAGCCACAAATCACCCCATGATTACTTGAAGGCTTTTCAATCTTTGGCAGTGGAAACAACCTTAAACAGTATAAACATTTATGGGCAAATAGTTTAGTATGTGTTCAGTTATAAATCATTTTCAAAGTGCAATAAGCATCAGAGGATCCTGTGTGGTTAGAACAAAGGATAAATACTTGCATTGTAAGAACAGGAGTATTCCTAAGACCAAATGTTTCTTGGTGTTGGCTGTTGACTGGCACACTCTGGCACAATCCACACCAGATCGCTTTTAAATAAGCAGGGAGACTCTCTGTCCTGATATGCCCAAGATATCCAGAGTTTGTTGTCCAAGCATAATTATTAATAGCACCCCTTTCGTTCCCAAAATTACATCCGGATATGAATGGTAGATTCTATGGTCATCCAATACATAAGAGCATCCAGATAATAAGGAATGAGAAATAATTTTACAAACTCATAGGGAATCCATGGGGACACATTAAAAATCAAGTTCCAGATTTACAGGTGAAAACCAATTCTAACATCAATGATGGGGGAAAACTGTGGGGACGAGTGTGCTAAATGAAGGGGTTCCTAATAATGAAAGTGCCCCAATGGGTTTTAATTGAGGAAAATCTTTGAAAAGTAGGCTGGTCGGCCAACAAGACTTGTGTTTTATTTATTTTTTAGATTTTATTTGTTTATTTACTTGAGAGAGAAAGAGAGAGAGAGACAGAGATAGGGAGGTCGGGGGAGAGGAGGGAAAAGCCAGCACGGGGCTAGATTGCAGGACCCTGGGATCATGACAGGAGCTGAAGGAAGACGCTTAACTGACTGAGCCACTCAGGCTTCCCAAGACTTGTGTTTTAAATATCATTATAAATGTATGTGATGGGTTCTGGAACAAATTGATTGACAGTGGCTAAGTCAACAGCAACTTTTCTAAGAACTATTTCTGCAGAGAAACCTAGATATGTTTTCCTCACCTGCCACCTCCAGTAAATTAGAAGATAATTCCTCTTTAAATATTAAAAAAGGGACAAAGATGAGCAGACGGGGAGAGAAGGAATAAAAGTCACTGGTGATTTGTCTTATAATACTAATGTAGACGAGCTTCTTAATCATAAATCTTATGAATCTTATGAAGAGCTTCTTAATCATAAATAACCCACCTTCTTTCCTAAGAAAAGATAAAAAGAAACTAAAATCACTCTATTAAAATGTGAATCTGTGTGCTTTGGTTAAAGAAATAGCAGTGGCCCTGGGAATTAACTGACTTTTAGAAAAACAAGAAAGAGTGAGACAGTCCTTCCAGTTCCTTCTTTTTCTGTCTCCAAATAGACAAATAACATGCAAATAATTCTATATTGCAGAGAAACTGGAAGTGCTTTTATTTTGCAACTTGTTTTTTTGGCTTGGAGACTTTGATTTCATGAACAGTCCTCAATACCCTAATTGCCAGAGCCACCGTGAAAAATTCAGTTTGCTGCAAGGCAGCTACCAACTCTGTATACATCGTATGTGTCCATGTATTTGACTAGTTTGTCCTGAGTCTTTAGTTGGAACTTCATTCTTTTGCTTATTTAAAAGTAAAGTAGAAAATGTCAGAACGGTCTGACCTGATTTGCACTGTGTCCCTTATAACTCAGGCTAAGCTATTAAGTCTTTCCCTTTTCTAGATAACAGTTGCTGGATTATGGCTTTAAATAAGGGTCACTTAGAAGTGAGGCTGCCTCAAAGAGTTCTGCTTCCTGTTTTCCATATATAGCATCCCCATTTTTCTGTTGCTCAGTCCACAGAGTATGGCCTCCACTGGGTGTGAGCTCTCCCTGCCAGCATTCAGATGCTGAACATTTTTAAGAGCCCAGAGGGAGAAGTGTTTTTAGGCAGCTCTTTTCAGACACTGAGTTTCTTCAGCTGGAGAAGGGAATGTGCTTTCCCAAATAAGAATGAAGACTATGCCAAGTATAAGCAGTTGAATAGCCCTGGAGTTATTTTTGGGAACCAGGGTCATTCAGTTCGGGAAATGATGGTGCTACCCATGAGCTATGGCAAGTGATTAGAAAACATTATCTCTTTTTCTCATTTAACTTCTTTCGAGTATTGAGAAAATTTGCCAGTTTGGGTTAAGAGTAGCTTGATTTAGGCTGGATTCATTAGGGAGTGGGGAAGGCCAGTTTAGGCAGAAGGTATGTTTGTTTGGTTAGTAAAAGTGCCCTCCTCTCCAGATGAACCCCCATAACAAACCGCCAGAGATAGGCTTGTGCACCTCTGTATGGGAAACCGCAAATACATGAACCCCTAAAGTTGTAGACAGGATTTCCCTTATACGTATAGATCTGTATTTTTGAAGGTATTTCTGGTTTTAATGGAATCTTAATCCCAAAACATTAAGAATCAGTATTTTAAGCCCAGATATGATCAGTCCCTTTTATAGACCAAGAGCCTAAACAAGAACTTTCTGTTGTTGCCCTGGATTTTTGAATTGAATACTGATTAGTCTTATCTAAAACTTTTTTTTTTTAAGATTTTATTTATTTATTTGACACAGAGAGATACAGTGAGAAAGGGAACACAGGCAGGGGAAGTGGGAGAGGAAGAAGCAGGCTTCCTGCCAAGCAGGGAGCCCGATGTGGGGCTCAATCCCAGGATGCTGGGATCATGGCCCGAGCCGAAGGCAGATGCTTAATAACTGAACCACCCAGGTGCCCCTAAAACATATTTTTAAGCATCAAATAAAGGTCCAATATTTTGTTATAACAAGATATTCACTGCAATGCTATCTAACCTGTAGGAAGTAGAACAGAAAGTACAATAATTTGTAATCAAACCTCACAGCTAGAGTGTATGTATTTAATTTTCAAGGTAAAATAAACTTCAAAGAGAAACTAAAACTTTTTATTTCTTTTTTTTAATTTTAATTTTTAAAAAAGATTTTATTTATTTGAGAGAGAGAGAATGTGTGTGGGCAGCAGAGGGAGAGGGAGAAGCAGACTTCCCGCTGATTGGGAAGCCCAATTCAGGTTTCTGTCCCTCAATCCCAGAACTCCAGGACCATGACCTAAGACTGAAGGCAGATGTTGAACTAACTGAGCCACCCAGGAGCCCCTAGAGCTGTTTATTTCAATCTCCAATTTACATACTGGAATTTAAGTGCCTTCACTTATATCTAAAAATTTTCTTGGTAAGAAAAATGTCAGGGCTCCTGAGGAGCTCAGTGGGTTAAAGCCTCTGCCTTCGGCCAGGTCATGATCCCAGGGTCCTGGGCTCTCTGCCTCTCTGCTTAGCAGGGAGCCTGCTTCCCCCTCTCTCTGTCTCCGCCTGCCTCTCTGCCTACTTGTGATCTCTGTCTGTCAAATAAATAAATAAAATATCTTTTAAAATGTATATTTTTAATTAGACTGAGAACAATTCCTAAACAAATTTTAATTCTATTTCCTAGGGATATTTTCCGTATAGCATTCAGAAGAACAAGCCCTGTGGCTTTTCTACTTTAGGATTTCTGCATTGTTGTTGGCTGATGTCATAGGCTTTTTGCTCTATGATCACAAGAATTCCCTATTTAGAACTGCTTATGGCTGCCACATGCCTAAAATGTCAACCAAACTGTTTCTTGTACAATCAGCTCAGTGGCTATGGAAATGAGATACTTCAATTTCACCAGTAGGGAGAAATATATATACAAAAGACATATCTGGGGCGCCTGGGTGGCTCAGTGGGTTAAAGCCTCTGCCTTTAGCTCAGGTCATGATCTCAGGGTCCTGGGATCGAGGCCCCCATTGGGCTCTCTGCTCTGCAGGGAGCCTGCTTCCTCCTCTCTCTCTCTGCCTGCCTCTGCCCACTTGTGATCTCTGTCTGTCAAATAAATAAGTAAAAATCTTAAAAAAAAAAAGACATATCTGATAAAGGACTGTTATCCAGAACATATAAAGAACTCTTAAAACTTAACAGTGAAAATACAAACAACCTAATTAAAACTAGGCCAAAAACCTTAACAGATATTTAACCCAGGGAGATATATAGAAGGCAAATAAGCAAATGAAAAGATGTTCCACATCATAGGTCATTGGGAAATTGCAAATCACAACCATGAGACCCAACTCTACACCTATTAGAATAGCCAAAATCCCAACACTGATGACACCAAGCACTGGCAAGGCAATGGAACAAAAACTCTCTTTCGGGACGCCTGGGTGGCTCAGTTGGTTAAGCAGTTGCCTTCGGCTCAGGCCATGATCCCAGCGTCCTGGGATCAAGTCCCACATCAGGCTCCTTGCTTGGCAGGGAGCTTGCTTCTCCCTCTGTCTCTGCCTGCCACTCTGTCTGCCTGTGCTCGCTCTCGCTCCCTCTCTCTCTCTGACAAATAAATAAAATCCAAAAAAAAAAAAAAACTCTCTTTCACTGCTAGTGGGAATGCAAGGTGGTATGGGCACTTTGGAAAAACAGGTTGGCAGGTTCCTACAAAGCTACACATACTCTTAACATATGATCCAACAATCACACTCCTCAGTAGCTACCCAGAGGTGGAAAAAACTGTGTCAAGACAAAAATCTGCACAGAAATATTTATAATAGCTCCATTCATAATTGCTAAAACCTGGAAGTAATGAAGATGTCCTCAATAGGTGAATTATGGATAAATAAACTGTACTTCCGGATGATGCAATATTATTCAATGCTAAAAAAGAAAAAGAAATGAACTATTAAGCCCTGAAAAGACATGGAGGAAATTTATATGCATATTACTAAGTGAAAGAAGCCAGTCTAAAAAGGTTTCATCCCGTATGACATCCAGGGGAAACTGATTAAATAAATTCTAATGCATCCATGGAATATAACAACCAGTAACTTTAAACAATAATGCATTGGACCTGAGTGTATGGCTATGGAAAGACCTTGATTATATATAATGGACGCATCATGAACAAGTTGCAGAACATATTATGGCATAATCCCCACTATGAAGTAGTAGTAGTAGTAGTTTCCACATTTAGCAGTGAAGAAACAGAATTGAAAGGTTATATTGAAAAACTAGGAAGTTACAGCACTGAGATTGGAACCCAGGCAGTCTGGCTCTGGAATCCAGATGTTTGTTCATTGCACTTTGCTATCTCTGATCCCTTGTGTAATTTTATAGACACATTGTCCGCCCTGTTACACCTCCACTGTGTCTAGGCAGGTAAGTCTGTCATTAGCCATGTTCTCTAATACCAGCATTTTCAATTTTAAAAAAGTGACATTTTCACCTCCCTCTATGTTACTTCTTGTCTATCTCTTCACTTATATATAAAAATACAAATAATTTAATATATATGACTATATTATATTTATATGAATAGTTTAACACATAATGAATATATATAAATAAATATATCTAAAAAGAAAGGGTGACATGAGATTCTGATTGTTATATATCAATGTAAATAAGCATATAAGTATAGCTAAGATTGTTCAAGCACATCATTCCAAATTTGGTCAGTTATTATTATTATTTTTTAGAGACTTTATAAGATTCTACCTTTCTTAAGGGGAGTGAGCATATCAATATACAAGTATTTATGTGTCTAACACAGAGCTTTACATATATGATTATACTGCTTCTCTTTACAATTAGGGTAAAATAACCACCCCTCTTCTTTGACCTCATCTTAATCCATCTCCCCTTTGCCCACTCTGCTTTAATCATGTTGATCTTTGCTCTTTTCCATGACTTCACTAGGTGTTTCCCTATCTTGGAGTTTTTGTCCTTGTCATTCTCTCTCCCAGAAATGCTTGTTCTTCATATGTCTACTTCCTTCTTATCAATCAGATCTTAGCTTCACTATGACCTCTTTAGAAGGTCTTCCCTACCTTCCAATCTAAAATATTTCCCCAGATCCTCTCCATCACATTACCATATTTTAATTCTCTGCAAGGCGTCAATTACTATCGATATTTTTCTACCCATTTTCTCTTTGTTTATTTTCTATCTTTCTCCACTAAAGTGCAAACTCCCTGAGAGCAGCTAATTTGTCTGCCTCGCCCAGTTTCCAGAAGTACCTGACTCATGAGGGAGAGCAAACAATAGTTATTGAATGAATAAGTAAATATTTGTTCACTATTTACTTAACAACAAATATGATGGTTATTTCAATACCTTGTAAAGATTACAAAGTAACATTAAAGTAACATCTCAGAAAACAATTATTTAGTGTAGCTTTTATTCTTAATCTTGCTATTTAAAACATTTCATTTAATTCATAAAAACATGTAGCAAACTAGGAATGGAAGGAAATTACCTCAAAATGAAGGCAATTTATGAAAAACCCACAGCCAACATCATACTCAATGGTGAAAGACAAAGCTTTTCCTCTAAGATCACAAGTTAAGGATACCCATTTCCACCACTTCATTCAACACAGAATTGGAAGTCCTAGACAGTGTAATTAAGCAAGAGAAAGAAACAAATGCATCTGAAACAAAAGAAAGAAGTGAAATTATGATTGTTTGAAGAAGGCATGATCCAATTTGTAGACAACTCTAAGGATTCCCTACACACACACACATACACACACACACACACACACACACGCAAAACCTGTTAGAACTACAAATAAATTCAGCAAAGTTGTAGGATACAAAATTAATACACAAAAATCACCTGTAGTGCATATATCAATCCAAAAAAGGAAATTAAGAAATCAATTCCATTTACGGTACCATTAAAAAAAAATGAACTATTTAAGAGTAAACTTAATCAAGGAGGTGAAAGACTTATACACTGACAACTATAAAAGATTGCTGAAAGAAATTAAGCAAGACACAAATAAATTTAAAAACATCCCATGTTCATGGATTGCAAGACATAATATTGTTAAGATGTCAATGCAAAGCAATCTGTAGATTCAAAGCAATCTCTATCAAAACCCCAATGGCATTTCTTATGAATAGAGAAAAATTCATCCTAAAATCATATTGAATCTCAAGGGACTCTGAATAGCCAAAACAACCTTGAAAAAGAGAACAAAGTTGGAGGTCTCAAACTTCCTGATTTCAAAGCTGTAGTAATCAAAACAATGTGGTACTGGCATAGAGACAGACATACAGACCAATGGAACAGACTAGAGAGCCCCTAAGTCCCACATGGTCAAATGATTTTTGACAAAAGTGCCAAGACTCTTCTTGGAGAATGGAACGGTATCTTCAACAAACAGTATTTGGAAAATTGGGTATCCACATGCAAAAGAACAAAGTTGGATCCTTACTTTATACTGTATAGAAAAAATAATTCAAGGGGTGCCTGGGTGGCTCAGCTGTTAATTGTCTGACTCTTGGTTTCAGCTCAGGTCAGATCTCAGGGTCTTGGGATCAAGCCCCATATCAGCCTCTGTGCTGAGTCTACTTTCTCCTCTGCCTCCCCTTTTATCCCCCCACCCCAGCTCGCACTCTCTCTCTTAAATAAATAAATAAAATCTTGAAAAAAAAAAAACTAAAAAAAATAAAAAAACAATAAACAAAATCCCCTCAAAATGGATCAAAGACCCATAAACATAAGACCCAAAACTATAAAACTCTAAGAAAAAAACTTAGGGGGAAAGCTTCATGACATTGGATTTGGCAAGTACTGTTTGGACAAAAACCAAAGAAAAACCAAAAACCATAGGCAATGAGAGTAAAAAAAAAAATACTTCAATATTAAAACTTATATGCATCAAAGGATGCAATCAGTGGAATGAAAAACAACCTATAGAATGAAAGAAAATATTTGTAAATCATATATCTAATAAGGGAATAATATCTGGAATATATAAAGAACTCCCACAACTCAACAACAATAAAAACAAACCAATAAAAAATGGGCAAAGAACTCAAACAGACATTTCTTTTTTTTTTTTTAAAGATTTTATTTGTTTATTTGACAGACAGAGATCACAAGTAGACAGAGAGTCAGGCAGAGAGAGAGAGAGAGGGAAGCAGGCTCCCTGCTGAGCAGAGAGCCCGACGCGGGACTCGATTCCAGGACCCTGGGATCATGACCTGAGCCAAAGGCAGCGGCTTAACCCACTGAGCCACCCAGGCACCCTCAAACAGACATTTCTTCAAAGAAGTTATACAAATGGCCAAAAAACATATGAAAAACTGTTCAATGTCATAATCATTGGGGAAATGTAAATCAAGACCACAATGAGATGCCACCCTATACCCACTGGAATGTCTGCTATTAAAATGGGAAAAGAAAAGTTTTGGCAAGGATGTGAAGAATTTGGAAACTTTGTGACTATTGACAGGAATGTAAAATGGTGCTATGGAAAAAGATGGTGGTTCCTAAAACATGAAAAATAGAATTACCACGATTCAGCAATTCCACTTCTGGGTATACCTACATACCTAAAGGAACTGACAGCAGAGTCTCCAAAAGACATTTGTACACCTATGTTAAAAGCAGCATTATCACAACAGGCAAATGGGGAAGCAATACAACCGTCCATTGGTGAATGATTCAATATACAAAATATGGTATATAATACAATGTTATTCACTCTTAAGAAGGGAATTCTGACACATACTAAACAGAGAGAACCTGAGGAATATCATGCTAAATAAAATAAGCCAGTCACAAAAGAGACAACTATTGTCTGAGTCCACTTTTTGGATGTACCTAGAGTAGTCAGATTTATGAGACAGAAAGTAGAAATGTGCTTGCCAGGGGCTAGGATGCTGGGAGAATGGAGAGTTGTAAACAACCACAAATGAGTATAGAGTTTCAGTTTTGCAAGAGAAAGAGTGTTCTGGAGATTGGTTATGCAACAATGTGAATGTGCTTAATATGGTTGAACTATACACTTAAAAACAGTTAAAATGGTCCATTTTATGTGTATTTTGCCACAATTTTTTTTAAAAAAGGTATATTTCCCAGTTCAATACACTGGAAAGACCTAGAAACAGTAATAACTTAGAAGCAATGAATACTCCTGGTGTCCAAATTGTAGTCTACTGGAAATTCCCCCACTAGTTCTCTAATTGGGAAATGATTGGAAAATGAGTGATTACAAGCCTGAAATAGGAAATATATGAGGTGGATTGAGACTGTGTGTGTGTGTGTGTGCATGCACATGCACCAGAAACCAAAGAAACCATCAATGGTTAATTAGGTTATATTAAAAGGACATAGCCAGAAGAAAAGATCCTTCCAACTGTCCAAGATGGGACAGCTTGAACATCTAAAAGGAAAAGCGACTACACTTTATTCAAACACATTGAATTTATAAAAGTTTATAAATTCATGATTTTCAAGAAAGATAAAATAGGAAAGTTAAATTTTAAAAATGAACAAACAACAGTTTTTTTTAAAAAAGGAAAAGAATAAAAGAAACCATCTTTTATCACCACTGGAGATGGCCAGAGAACTCACTTCTTGGGCTGGAAACTGTTAATTAGGAAAGAGTTCAGCATTTATCTTGCTTTTCCTGTTTTGATTAATTGACAAAGTATCTAAATTGATGCATTTGATTATGCAAAACTCTTTTTTAAAGAAGAATACAGGGGCACCTGGGTTGCTCAATCGTTAAGCATCTGCCTTTGGCTCAGGTCATGATCCCAGGGTCCTGGGGTCCAGCCCCGCATCAGGCTCCCTGCTTGGCGGGAAGCTTGCTTCTCCCTCTCCCACTCCCCCTGCTGGTGTCCCCGCTCTCGCTGTGTCTCTCTCTGTCAAATAAATAACTAAAAATTAAAAAAAAAAAAAAAAAAGAAGAAGAATTACAGCCAAAAGAATGATAAAAGTAGAACAGACAAGAGGAAAGATAAAAGTAGAAATTAATACTTGGCGATCTCTATGGAAATAATTGAGTCTTCCAAGAACCATCAGGGTGAAGTTTGATGGAGAGCTACACAATAGAAGGGCAGAGTGCTTTCATCTGAACTTGAGGTCCATCTTCGTGGCCCTAACAATTATCAGCCAGACACCTGCTCCTTGATGTGATGCGCTGTGAAGTACAAAGCACTACTTGAACAAGATTTATGCAGAAAAGAAGGAAGACAAAGAAAATGAAACAGAATTTCATCCCATTTAGATCATGCCTTCAGTTACTAGAAAGTACAGGAAGAGAACGATTGAAATGACACCGTAAGAAAGCATCGAAAAGCCAGAATGTGGGATAATCGACAGAACGACTGACCTCACTTTTGTAAGTGAAGATCTGGAAAGAAAACCTGAAGAAGAGAAGGGATTTAAGAGACAGGAGTATCAAACGCAGAGTGGAACTTCATTAGATCCTGATTTGAACAAAGTATAGAAGGATATTTATGAGATGATTGGGGGAAGTTTGAATATGGACTGAGGACTATTTTAAGAAATTAATATTTCTTTTGATGGCATGATACAGGTGTTGTGATTATGTAAGAACATATTCTTGTATTTTAGAAAAATATTTAAGAGTGATGCGACATGAAAAAATGGTGAAATACTAGGATATCTCAGGGATTTGTTTTAAAATAAAGAAAAAATAAAAAGATGGATGAAATAAGTATGAGAGATTAGTAATTATTGAACTGAGGTGGTACATATTTTATTAATAATATTGACTCTGCTTTTGTGTATGTTAATAAATGTAGAGTTCAAATTGTTATATACTACACATGCTGTACTGCTAAATCAAAACATACAATTACACCATTTCAACAAACAAAATTCCCTTTATTTTCCTGGATTTCCTTCTTTTTTAAAAGATTTTACTTATTTATTTGACAGAGAGCACAAGCAAGGGGAGCAGGAGAAGGAGAAGCAAGCTCCTTGCTCAGGAACCTAAGCAAGACCCTGGGATCCCAAGACCCTGGGATCCTGACCAGAGCCAAAAGCAGAGGCTTAACCAACTGAGCCAATCTTAGTCTAACCTTATAACTTAAGTACGTTTGTCTACTGCTCTTAATCTTTCCTGTTGTTTTTCTTTAAATTGATGGAAACACAAAAAAGTTTTCATTTTTATTTAACTGTAATCAGAGTAAATAAACATTAATGAAAATAATAAGGAAGTTTTTATACTTTAAATTTAGTTGTTAAAGTTACACATTAATAAAAATATAAATTGATCACTTCATTCCCCCCACCCCACCAAAGCTATAAACCTTTAATATCAGGAAAAAAATTAGAAACTATTACTGAAATTCATTACCAACTTCAAAATAAATCTCCCTTTTCAAGAGAGTAAATTCTGATGTTTCTAGTGGGGGGGAAACCTTATTCTCCCAAATACCCTGGCTTTTAGTGTGAAGGAAATCAATGCAACACTGATTGTACTCTTCTGGACATTCAATAATATTTGGTGGTTACAATTACATCCTTATAAAATATGCTTTTTTGAAAAAAAGAGAATATGTCATGTGGTATATAGACTATGAGACATTCACAATTTACTGGAAAATTATCTTTCAAAAATGTTGAAATCTTCCAGTCAAGGAATGAATAAGTCATAGGGATGAAAGATAGAGCATAGGGAATATAGTCTGTGGTATTATAAGAGTGTTGTGTGGTGTCAGATGGCAACTACACTCCTGGTGAGTGTGGCGAAACATGGACTTGTTGGATCGCCATTTTGATCACCTGAAACTAATGCAACATCACGTGTCAACTATCCTTCAATGAAAACAATGTTGAATTTCCTTCTGTAAGGAGAGGTTTTGAGTCAATTAGACAGATGTAAATGTTTTTACAAGAGCCAGACCTGGGCAGTATTGAGGACACTTCTAGGTAAACCGTGTGGCTAGTAGATATTGTGGAGATTGGTATCAATCGGTATCAAAATCATATTGATGTATTGGAAAGTGAGGGAAAATAATAGTAATAATAATAATAAAGGAAAGAATAAATGACAACATCAGCATAAGATAATTCATAGAAACTCAAGATGGACCCTTTGTCTACAAATTTATATTAGAGATAGGTACATGATGACAGTGAGGAGCCCTTGACAAATGTCCACCTAAAAATGGCATGGCCAAACCCTCCATTAATATAGAAATCACAGCCAGAGCTTCTACAATCAAGATTTCTAAGTTTTCAAACTGCACAGACAAGTTATTAACTTGAATATAATATCCTAGAAATCCCATTCATGCATCTCAAAATTATTTTCAAAGATAATTCTACACTGTATCTTTGGTACCATACCGCTTTTCTCTCTTTCTTTTCTAGTATTTCCATTTCCCCTCTATCCACTCTCCCAAATGATTCTAAACCAGGAAAGGAGAGGTAAAATGGAAATTTTTGGTTTCTGCAAAGTTATGGGGATTAGAACGCCGTTTGGATAATTTGAGTAATTGGAGAATTAGCCCCAGTGGGCTGTTTCAGGGGCTGGAAAAGTCTTTCCTTGCCCACTGCCATAAGCAAAACAGCATGATTTGGTACAAAAGCTTGTGCTCTGAAATCAGACAAATCGGGACTCTCATTCTTATTTGTAACACCTTCTCTCTGACACAGCTGTTTCATCTGTTCTCATGGACGATAAATTAAATAAAATAATATGTGTAATGTAAACATTAAATGAAATAGTCCATGTACTGAAAATGGTAATGTTGAACACATTCTTAAACTCCCTTCCTTTAAAACATCTTGGAATACAACAAATGTGAACACCTTTCTTCCAGCTTCACTGGCCTGGTTGGGCAGAGGCAACTACCCTGGGCATTGCTCCATGCACCTGAACACTCAAGAGGTCTTTGTTCTGTCCTGTAATCATGGGACTGGGCTGGTTGGGTTCTCCTAAGATAGCTACCTGTAGCGCTGATCACATCAAAGCTGTGGGACCCATTTAACTTGGTAAAAGTTCAGAGAGGAGCCACGGGGAAGCTTAAAGGACAGGAGATTAAAAACTAAGTGAAAAACAGCAAATAGGCTTCTTGAACCAGGAGGAGTGAAGGTTGGTTACTGATTATAGCTGTCGAGGGCCGCTGGGGTATTATGTAAAGTAGACCCACTCAACCATTTGGGCGCTGTGTGAAATGATTACTACGCCATGGTGCACCTGGGGACTCACACGCCACAAACCAAAACTGGCACAGGAGGAGCGGATCTGTCAAGAGATTTATCCTTGAATATAATCGGGAAGCAAAAATTAGGAGAGAGGTGAGAAAAAGAGAACACATTAAATCGGGGTTTTGTGATGGCTTTGCTATTTGGAGCTGGCCTCAATTGTGAGGGAAAGTTGACTCTAGAGGTATCAGAGTCACTGATTGGTGTTGAACTTAACAATTTTCATTGTTTTTGAGCAACTAGAGTGGAAACTAAAGTAATTGGCACCTTCGGTGAGGTGTGATTAGGTTTCCTGCCGGCAAGTGTTGAGGACTGAGTCAGCGGGCGCAGCTCAGGACAAGCCTGAACGTTCTTCCTTTTGTCATTGAAAACACTAACTTGACTAGAAGGCAAAAAAAAAAAATAAATAAATAAAAATAAAAATAAAAAGTAAATTTCACAGAAAGTGGAAGTTTACAATAAATTAAACATCCTCATGTGAAATTATTGGTGTGTGGGCCTCTGTAGGGAAGCAAGTAAATGTGAGGGTTCCTGCCAGTTAAAATTGCTCAAGTGAGAGATAAAGCTTCAGGGATAGTTGAATGGCTGGTGATTTTAGGTGTCTATGTACAGAAAACACTCGAGGCTAGATGAAAATTAAATGCGTCAGTGCTACTGGAATACCTAGACCAACCCAATCATATACCTCGGGAATGTCAAGTTCCTGAATGTCAAGTCTGCTGCCCCGATGTTAAGGCTGATGTCTGGCTCCTGTGCTTCACAGTGGGGAAACACAGTATAAACCCAGCCCTTGGATTCTGGTTAAAGAAAACAAAGACTTGTTGAGCAGTGTTAAAAATAAGGTGAACAGGCAAAATAAGGCAGTCAGAGAAAGACAAATACCATATGATTTCACTCCTTTGTGGAATTTAAGAAACAAAACAGATGACCATAGAAGAAGGGAAGGAAAAATAAAATAAGAAAACAGAGAGGGAAACAAACCATAGAGACTCTTAACTACAGAAAACAAACTGAGAGCTGCTGGATGGGAGAGGGGATGGGCTAAATGGGTGATGGACATTAAGGGGGGCACTTGTTGGGATGAGCTCGGGGTGTTACAAGTGATGAATCACTAATGTCTATTCCTGAAATTAATACTATATGTTAACTAACTTGAATTTAAATGAAATCTTGGAAGCAAATAAATAAAGAAAACAACAATAACAAAACCCCACAAAGCAACAAGCCCCCCATTGGAGTCACTTATGCTAAGCCCCACATCAAACCAAGGTGTGACTTAATTACAGTTTTGACTCTCCCAGAAATGGAATCTTAAACCAGTCAGTCAGGAATCCTCAAATCAACACTTGTTAGGTAATGCGCCTGAGAGACCCTTGCCAGTCCCTAAAGAGAGGCGACCTTGCCATAACCAGTTCGCTTTTTTTGTCTAGCATAACTGCCACGTTCCCGCTCCCCTCTGCCTATAAAAGTCTTTCATTTTGTACAGCTCATTCAGACTCATTTCTATCTGCTAGACTGAGTGCTGCTGGATTCATGAAATGTTAAATAAAGTTACGGAGATTCATTTGAATTCTAAGTCACCAAAGTTATAAAATAATCACCTCTGGAGATCATTACAAACAGGCTATCTTCTTATTTACCAGTAACTAGTTAATTCAGTCTTCAAGATGGAGGCACATGTTGAATGTTTCTTATTCCTCCCCAGACTCTTGGGTTTGCAGAACTGTGGAAGCTCTTTCCCTGGGACTGTTATGGAGAAATCTTTTGGCTATCACAAGGCTGCCAAAGCAGAAAGCAGTTTTTTTCAGAAGTCACAAGAAATACTTAATGATTATTTTTGTACAAGATTACATGTATTTGAGCCCACAGCATTATCAACAGGATGCTAATCTAGAACAGGCCTGTAATGTAAATTAGAACCGCTGTCTCTAGCATGTGAGAAGTCTTGCAGCTGGTAAATCAGGATGTTATGCAAAAATAGGTGGGAAGGAAATAGCTTTTGTTACTATTCCATTCTGATTAGATTTTGATGTTACCAGTGTCCGGCTAAATACCTACACTGATATTTTGAAATTTTGAACTTTCTATAACTTGCTGGAAAAAAATTCCTTTCTCCCCCCATAATCATAACATCATTCATAAAATAAGTTAGTATTACCTTTATTTCCAGGTAGATTTGTGGTTTGTTTTTGAGCTTGCTACATCACCAGGCTAGAATTACAGAATTTTCAATTCCAAATTTCATTGTAAAATATTATATTGTGAGTAGTATTTTCCTAGTAAATCTTGATAAACATTTTCAAGCGGTTTCAGCTTATTAATCCACAGCAATTCCACTTATTTGTAAAGTTATTAAGATATTTTATAGTTATTACTGTGTGTTCACTTGGAAAATAGAATCTTTATATCATCTAGTTTTCTTCTCCCCAAGGGACTTTTGATAATGTTTTCTGTCATAAACTAAAAACATGTACTGATAACTCTTCTTTCTCCCAATTTTTTTTTTAAGATTTTATTTATTTATTTGATGGAGAGAGATCACAAGTAGGCAGAGAGGCAGGCAGAGACAGAAAGAGAGGGAAGCAGGCTCCCCGCCGAGCAGAGAGCCCAATGTGGGACTCCATCCCAGGACCCTGAGATCATGACCTGAGCCTAAGGCAGTGGCTTAACCCACTGAGCCACCCAGGTGCCCCCCTCCCAATTTTTTGAGTGACAGAGAAATTGCCCTGCAAGTAAGACTGGAGAGGTGGAAGCGAATATGGGGGTGATTCAAAAGGGGGAATGAAAGTAATAGGCAAGACCTAAAGCACAAAAGACCTACAGGGTGGCTCAAAAGGAAACAACCGGAAGGTGAAAGGCAGTATTTCTATAGGAAAGGATGAAGGAAAAAGCAATGAGCTTTTAAAAAGCTGCTTAAGGGGCGCCTGGGTGGCTCAGTGGGTTAAGCCGCTGCCTTCAGCTTAGGTCACGATCTCAGAGTCCTGGGATCTAGTCCCATATCGGGCTCTCTGCTCAGCAGGGAGCCTGCTTCCCTCTCTCTCTCTCTCTCTCTGCCTGCCTCTCTCTCCATCTACTTGTGATCTCTCTCTGTCAAATAAATAAATAAAATCTTTAAAAAAATAAAAATAAAAATAAATAAAAAGCTGCTTAAGGGCGCTTGATGGCTCAGTCAGTTAAATGTTGAATTGATTTTAGCTCTGTTGTGATCTCAGGGTGCTGAGGTCATTCCCTGGGCCAGGTCTATTTGGGGCTCTGGGCTTGGGGCCTACTTAAGATTCTCTCTCTCCCTCTGCCTCTGTCCCTTCCTGTCCTGCCGTCCCCCCACCCCCACCCCCCAACCCCGGCTCTCAAATAAATAAATAAATAAATAACTGCTTTGTCTGCTTAGTGTTGAGGTCTGTGATTATGATTCCAGAACTATCCTTTGACATCATCTTTATGGAGGGGCTGAAAGGGAG
The DNA here is from genome assembly GCF_022355385.1 of Mustela nigripes. Classification (NCBI taxonomy): domain Eukaryota; kingdom Metazoa; phylum Chordata; class Mammalia; order Carnivora; family Mustelidae; genus Mustela; species Mustela nigripes. The sequence goes on from NC_081562.1 coordinate 140,039,807, forward strand.
GGCTGGGCTAGATTCGGCTGAGAAGCAAATACACACACACACACACACACACACACACACACCCCTGACCTCTATTCATCCCACTCCTGAAGCTAAATGGGTGATATTAGTGATGGAGTAATTACACAGTTATTAAACACGTTGCCTAACAGGGTTTTCTCAATTTCATGTAACTGGGCATGGCAGGGAGGAGCTACAGCTTCTGAGCCACGTTTGGAATCCTGATCCTAAGTATGCCTGGGTGGCTCAGTCCTTAAGCATCTGCCTTCTGCTCAGGTCATGATCCCAGGATTCTGGGATCGAGCCCTGCATTGGGCTCCCTGCAGGGAACTGGCTTCTCCTTCTCCCACTTGCCCTGTTTATGTTCCCTCTCTCACTGTTTCTCTCTGTCAAATGAATAAATAAAATCTTAAAAAAAAAAAAAAAGAAATCCTGATCATACATAACTCATTTACTTTGATGTCTGTACTGTTTATTTTCTGTGATATTCTAGGGTTATGCTTATACTGAGCAAACAAAAAGGCAGAATCTAAGTTGTTGCTGATGATTCTTTTTCTGCAAGGGTCACTGGAATTAGCGGAAAGTGTTGGGGGTTTGTTCTCAGGCCCAGAAATAGGACAGTCTCCTGAATTTTGAAAACAGATATTACTTTTAGGATGGCAGTTTTTTTTTTTTTAAAGATTTTATTTATTTATTTGACAGAGATCACAAGTAGGCAGAGAGGCAGGCAGAGGGAGAGAAGCAGGCTCCCTGCTGAGCAGAGAGCCCGATGTGGGACTCGATCCCAGGACCCTGAGATCATGACCTGAGCCGAAGGCAGCGGCTTAACCCACTGAGCCACCCAGGCACCCAGGATGGCAGCTTTTAATTTCTTCTTTGCAGTTTTAAAGATTTTGTTTATTTATTTGTTTGACAGAGAGAGATCACAAGTAGGCAGAGAGGCAGGCCGGGGTGGGGGTGGGGGGCAAGCTCCCTGCTGAGCAGAGAGCAGGTTGCGGGACTCAGTCCCAGGATCCCTGAGATCATGACCTGAGCTGAAGGCAGTGGCCCAACCCACTGAGCCACCCAGGTGCCCTCTTCTTTGCATTTTTTAAAAAAATATGTGAATGCATTAAATAAATTTGGTACAAAAGAATTGATTTATTCTACTCGAAACAAGCAAACAAAAAGTATATTTACCACTCACCTGTGTCATTATGAAGTAAGCATACTTTCAAAATCTTGGTAGGACTTTCCATAGTACATAAACTTGCTTAGTAATTAGCCAAATATCCTGATGATATCACAGCTTCTGTAAAGTAGATTTAAAAAATGAAGAGGTTCTGATATTGTAACTTACTGTAAGTTCCAAATCATTACATCATATTTCTCCTGAAATAATGTAGAAAACCTCTCTCTTAAGAAAATGGAATATAAATACATTGTTTGTATTTCCGAAAACCACTTTTTAGAAACAATAAGAGAACATTGACTGGCTGATGTTTAAGTGCTTGCCATCTAATTAATCATTTACAATTTCAAGCTTATTTAAAGTAGAGCAAAGACGTCAGTGAGCCTTCGTATTCTCATCAGTAGAGTTAAGAATTACTAAGCATTTGCTGCTCTTTTCCACCCATCCGGGTTTTCCCCTTTTTGAAAGTATTTGGAAGCAAAACTCAGCCACTGAGATACCATTTCACAATTATGTTCTTCAGTACAAAATTTTGAGAATAGGGATTTTTTTCTTATGTAGCCATGATGCCATTATCAACCTCAATAAAACCAACTTTTTTCCTTTATATCATCTCATATGCAAACCCTAAGTAAATTTCCCAGGTTGTCTCAAAAAACACATACTTCTATAGTTGGTTTATTTCAATCAGAGCCCCCAAATACCCTGCATTACCTGTGGTTACTATGTTCTGTAAACATTATACAGTTTATAGCAGTAAATCCTCTCCGTTTTTCCCCTCAAGCTACCAGCTTGTTGAAAAAGGTGGGTCAGTTTATGCCTTAGAAATATTTGCTTTTTAAGTAATATGGCTTCGAGGTTAAATGGTAATATAGTATCACATAAGTTACTTGGTACCTTACTGAATAAATAATTGAGAGGAAAACCGAGAAGCAGACTCTTAACTATAGAGAACAAACTGATGGTTACTGAAGGGAAGTGGGGGTGGGGGGGCTGAGGTAAACAGCTGATGGGGATTAAGGAGGGCACCTGTTGTGATGAGCACCAGGTGATCTACAGAAGTGATGAATCACTGTTTTATACATCTGAAACCAATATAACACAGTAAGTTAACAAACTGGAAATTTGTTTGTTAAATAAAAACTTAAAAAAAAACTGAAGCACCAAAGGACTTTATTACCTGACATGAAATTTCTTTCACTCCAATTTATAAATTTGGCAAATTTATTTCCACTTTCCCCTTTAGGGAAGATTTTCCCTTTAAGAGAGCTATATAGATTTAGACCTAGGATATAAATCATATTTTATTATTACCCTTGGGTTGCAGAAAATATTTATATTTTGGTGGACTGGCAGATTAAGCAGTGGGTGAAATAGTCCCTAAATCACTCTTCTTACTTTACTATTATTGTTATTCTTAACAGTGGCTCTCCCTTCTTTAACCCAGAAGGCATGTTAGAAACCTGCTAAGCACTTTTTGTATATCATCTCACTGTGTTTTCAAGGGAGACACTGTCAACGCCATTTTACGGAAAACTTTAGCCGAGCTCTGCAGGGCTGAAGGCTGATATGCTATTCTGAAGCCCTTTCAAGCCACCCACTTGCAGGCTGCTTTATTCCCCTTCCCTTGCCCCTTACATGTTGTCCTATTAATGTTCCTTTTCCCCTGTTCCACCTGTTTTAGAATCTAGAACTTTCCTTGTGCCCAGCTCTTTACCGCTACTTTTATGCCTTCTCTGATAAGGAGACAAGAATGTGTTTTTTGGGACGACCTGGGAAATCGAACTCAGCTAGTGAAAAGGGAGCCGTTTTGCCGAATTTTTATTGCTGGAGACAACACGTGCTAGTGGATTGATTTTTCTCCTCACCCACCTGACTTGTTTGGGCTTTTTATTTGACATTCCCATCTTTTTTCTTCACCAATTTATTCCTGGTTCAGACTTCTTCTGGAAGTGTTTTTAGGCGTCTTATTTGACAGATAAAATCTTCCAGATGCTCTTTCATATTGTGGCTTTCCTTGACAGAGCTGAAAAGGTAAAATAATATTTAATTAAGATTTCTTATCTGATATAAATAATCTATGCAAAGGGTTTTAAATACAACAAATATGATTGGATTAAACAGTATTTACATTTTATTATTTACTATCGTTAGAAATAAACTGCAGTTTGATATAAATCTGGAATCTGAGAGCTCACTTTTACTCTGATAGCTTAGGCATGCCTCAACTGCTGTTTTCATGAGGATACTTCACCATTTTGAGGATATTACTCAGGCCTGGAGTCATCAGACAAATCTTGGAGATGTTTGTCATCTTCCTTTTTTACGTTTTGTTTCCTCCCTCGCCCCCCCCCCCCCCCCGCCCTGTGCTTTCATCACAGCTGTGTCATTTTCAGTTAAATATCACCAGCAAGGAGACTCTGTCCTGTTCCACGTTCGCACCACAATTTAAACACTTAGATACTGACAGAGTCTTTGACTGTTGCTGACAATTGTCACTGGAATTCAGCCTTACTCTTTAATGGTCCTAGTATATAGCAGGTTATGTGAATTGTCCTGGTGGGTAACATGGCGGGGCAGCACCATCTCCTCCCCAGCCCTTTGGGACCTGGATTCATCCCACTCCTAAAGTCAAACGGGTGATACCACCAATGGAGTGACTACATAGTTAACTTCAGTAGTGTTTTCTCAATGTGATTTCTTTTTTTTTTCTTTTTTTATAAAGATTTTATTTTTATTTATTTGACAGAGATCACAAGGAGGCAGAGAGGCAGGCAGAGAGAGAGAGAGGAGGAAGCAGGCGCCCTACAAAGCAGAGAGCCCGATGTAGGGCTCAATCCCAGGACCCCAGGATCATGACTTGAGCCAAAGGCAGAGGCTTTAACCCACTCAGCCCCCAGGCGCCCCTCAATGTAATTTAATTGGGCATGACAGGGAGAGCTCTCTCCCCTCTGAGCCACAACTGAAATCCTGACCATGATGCATTCGCTTTTGGACAGCATATTGATGTCCATCTTTAGTGATGTTCTGGGGTGATGCTTATCCTAAGAAACCCAGAGTGGCAGGCTGAGAGTTCAGAATGGACAGGCCTTTGGCATGACTCAAGGACTTAGCCCAGGCTAGTCACTTACCCTTCTTAAAACATCACTAGAAAAAACAGATTTGTGGGATGTATCTCCATGGAGAGATTCAACTACCCAAAGAGAGAAGGAATAAAATTAGCTTGCGTGGGATTCAGCTATGAATATGTGAGGTGTCTACTTTTTTCTTTTTAAAGTAGTCTCTATGCCCCATGTGGGGCTCGAACTCACAAACCTAAGATTAAGACTTTCATGCTCTACCACTGAACCAGCTAGGCACCCTCAACTTGCTAACTTTGTAGAGTTCTCTCTTATGTCTCTCCATCCCTGTTTCTGCCGTAGGCCAGGAATATGAGCTCCTAGGGGACTCGAAATTCTTCACTGCTCGTAATACGCTAGGCACGTATGTGCTAAGCACTTTATCTTACTTCATTGTTTGGTAACAACCACATGAAGTAAGTGTTGGGGTCTCCATTTCATAGAGTATGAAACAAAAGCTTATTAAAGTAGCAGGACTCAGAGTGAGGTCCCCAAACTGTTCATGCTCCTCAGCAAAGTTAGGACAGAAGTTAGGAGCTGGCATTTAAGCATGTTTGTACCATTTGACACCGTTAAGGTATTTCCATTGTGTTTTGCAAAAGGATTCATCCACAGTTGATTGGAAATGACAGGGAAGGAAGGAGGAAAGGAAGGAGAGGAGAGGCAAAGAAAGGGAGAAAAATGAAAAATTGATTTTTAGCCATAAATAGCTTGAGAAATATGGGCTTAGGCATTTCGTGATTAGTCCAAAGTTGTGTATCAGGTACGTGTCAGAACTAAGATGTACACCTGACCGTGGCTTCAGGGCCTGGCTCTTCAGCTGGACATTCCCAGCTCTCCATCTGATAATGGTGATGATGAGTGAAGAAAAAACCCACCGGCGACCTGATGACCATTTGTTGTTATTCTTAGGAACCCAGACTGCAGAACGGGGTGGGGTTGGGGGACGACAGATCTAAGAAGAGACTCGCAAAAGGCAAGGCTCTGGCTCCTATACCATCACCACCACCATCATCTTTTTGATTGCAGTCAACATGGCTCATCTTAATCAAGAACTAAAAGCCAAGAATTGCTTCATGGTCTTAATTAACATCATCATCCTGTGATCTCCGGGTACGATCTGGCTCTGGGGCAGCAGAACCAGGATGTCCCGCAGATGTGCTTGACCCTGAAGGACTGGGCACTTGAGCGCTTCGGTGTCCTTTTCTCATTTGACCGATTCACAAAGATGTCCGTAGAGGGACTGGAGCTTACTTGTAATGAATGGGAACCCGGGGATCAGACTAACTGGGTTTGATTTTGATTCTCGAGCTGCGTAATCTCAGACATGTTTCTTATCCCCTCTGTGCTTCAGTGATCATGTCTGCAAAATAGGAAAAACAAGATCTGCCTTATAAACTTACGGTAAAGACTAAATGTTTAAAAATGCATGTTAGCAGCATGTTTGGGACATATTGTTCTATAAATTGTAGCTACTGGGGATATTATTAAAATTACATATAGTACTTTTTAAGCTTACCATAAATGTAAAAAAAATGTGGAGTATTACAAGTAGATTTTGCGTCTCAGCCTACTAAATCTTGCTTTTCACAGTTATGATGTATAGCTTTAAAGAGTTCTGTCTAATCTGCCTCCAAGAGTGAAATTAACCTAATACATCCTTCCTGTTTGCTAGCATGCCACAATCTTATTTCAGTTATCCTTATTTGATTAAATTGCTGATCTTTTAAATATTAAAAGAAGCAAACTTCAAACAGCAGGAAGCCCTCACTCTAGGAAAAGGAGTTTGTACTTGTTCATTACTTACCAATTAATGACCAAGATATTTATGATTTCCATTCTAAGAATGTCCAGAACACAGCCCAATATATGGTAGATAATCAATAATAAATGTCTGTTAATAAATACCTTTTTTAAAAAAATAAATGCTTCTTATTGGAGATTTCAGTAACATTTCCTTATTCTCCTCTCGATTCTGTTTAAGTCTGACTTTTAAAAAAATGCACCATTAAAATAATTTGACCGTTGTTGTTTTTCTACTAAAAAAGCTGCCCTGGAGCTGGGGTGGGTTCAAGGATTCAGCCACACTCTGGGTTTATATGCATGAAACAGAAAAGAGCAGCCTGGGGCTACTGGCCTGAGCTTTCGCTGCAGGTGTGTCCCCCAGTGCCCAGAGCTGAGTTGAGCCCCATCTCCGGCACCGCCTTCTGGGAGTGCTGAGCTGTGAGCTCTGTGTGGGGAGTGTCCAGCCACTGAGTCACTGTTACACTGCTGTGACTCAGATTCTCTTGGCAGCAGACCAACTCATCAGATCCTGCCGCCCTATCACAACTCAGTCCCCTTACAGCAGCCACTGTCCCACTGACCCCATAGGCCAGTGTTCTTCCAGCTGTGCTGTGCTAGCAGGTAAGGAGGACTGTGCTCCTGGAGCAGCAACCTTGAACCACGATAACCCCCTGCCCTTGGCTGACAGCTTCCTGGAAAGACTCCGCAGGACTCTGGTTCTGCTGCCTTTTCTGCTCGGGCTCTTCATTTATGACCTCTCCCCTTTCTACATGGATTCGAAAGATTTCCAGCAGTGCCTCTCCTCCTGCTTCACTGACCTTTTTTGGGGTAACTAAAGAAAGTCGCTGTTTGAGTAAACAAAATGTGTTATCTTTGTTGCCATAATCTGACTGTGGGACTCTAGCCTAATCTTTGACTTAGAACCTTCTCATCTGTGAAATGAGCCAATGTTTTTGGCTCGGAGACCCGATGCTCTGAAGATCTGATTCAGTGGCTCAGGGTGGGAATCTACGTTCGTATAAACTCCCGATGTCATCCGGATGGTCATGGGTTTGCCCATCATCAGACTAGCTAATTTCCAAGGGCCTCCTAGCTCTTAAATTCTACTCATCGTGCTCTTTACCCCCCAAGTTGCTTTGAGCCAAAAGAGGAATGTATTCATTGTATAGGTTTAGATGGACTACAAAAATGTACAAAGATCCTTCTAATTTTATTTCAGGAAATATGAGATGTTTCTTTTATTTTTTTAGCCAGGTTTACTTGGCCCAATGCATAACTGTTTCATTTAAATTCCCATTTGTAAGGAGGAAATTCAATCCTAAAAAATTTCAAACCTGACAGAATCCCAAGCCAGAGCCTCATTCTCTGTGGCCTTGCCTGACCCAGTACAGCCAGGGTCCCCAGAGAGAACCCATCACTGGGTCAGCAGAACCCAAGTGCTTTCTTGTCACTCACAGCCACAGCTAGCAAAATTCCAGGCAGCAGCACTTCCTGCCTTCTGTGTGAGCTACCAACTGCATCAGGAAATACAGTTTGTCAAATTGTGTTTTCTGGCACAGCCTTCTGCTGAAATAGCTACATTATCTATGACATTAGTGACAAGGCCAAAGGTGAGAAAATACACATGAATTTATTCCCTCAAAAATTCAGAAAAAGGCACAGAGGCCAGATGTTTCCTTTCTAAGTGACAAAGATCCTGGGAACAAAAGGTAGGAGGAACAATTCTGAAAGATCCCCTCGGACTTCTTTCTCAGTACCTAAGGACACCGTTATGTTTAAGGAGGACCTTCTTGGAATCCTAGAACAGGGCCTGACACATAATAGATAATAAATATTCAACAAATTTCAAAATCAAAGAGTTCTTATAGCCTAAAGAGCTTTGTCTGCTGAGGAAATTAGCACTAAATTATAAGCTCAGAAAGGCAGATGTTGGATCTTAATTCATTTTGTGAGGCTTGGCAGAATTATCAGTAAATATTTGTTGAAATGAATTGGCCAAGAGCTCTTCTAGTTAGGGGCGAATTGTGAGGCAACATAGCAGCAACTGTAAAGGTTAAAAGAGTCTTTCTCTCCATATTACAAATCCAGCATTTCTTTTCTTTTCTTTTCTTTTTTTTAAGATTTTATTTATTTATTTGACAGAGAGAGATCACAAGGAGGCAGAGAGAGAGGGGGAAACAGGCTCCCCACTAAGCAGAGAGCCCAATGTGGGGCTCGAGCCCATGACCCGAGCCAAAGGCAGAGGCTTAGCCCACTGACCCATCCAGGCGCCCCCACAAGTCCAACATTTCTTAAACATTTACTGATTCACTGATGGCATGTGAGCAAACATAAGGGTATCTTTAACTGTAAGCGATAATACTTAATCCAGTAAGGGAAACAACACTATTAAGGCAGTGAGTGGGTTTATGGACATTAATTTGATAGGGCTAAACACTGAACGATTTAGCATAGTGAAAACTTGAAATTTCCCTAAATATCTAACAATGGGGAACTTGTTAAGTAAACTGTAATGTTTTCTTTTCATACAATTATGTTTCAGTTAAAATCATGCTTTTGAAACCACTTATTGTTGTGGGGAAATTAATGTATATTAAATCAAAAAAATATGGTAGCAGAAACTGAGGATTTCCCACCCATACTATTTCCCTGTGTCCTAGCAATACAATGTCGTTGAGCTTTCTGTCCTCCCCTGCATTGCTGTTGCTTCAGGGGAGGTAGGTATCAGCCCTGCCGGGGGTGGGGGATCGGGGGGCATTAATTCCCCTTGGTAGCAGCTGGTTGAGGCACAGTTAGGTGTGTGGTTCATTTTGGGCCAGTGAGGTGGTTCGGGGGTAGGGAGGCTTCTGGAAAGGCTTTCCTCCACCTTGAAAAGAGATACCAGAAGCCAAGATCCTACGATGACATGTTAGTTAGTCTACAAATGAGGAGAGCACTACGGCAGCCGCCTTGCAGCCTGGTCTGGGGCTGAGCAGACATGCCAGAAGAATGCAGAAAGATAGAAGGCTCTCGAGGCGGCTAGCTCTGCTGATCTGCTGATCAGTCAACCTTGGAGTCATTAGCTGTAGGTCAGTAGCCAAAAGTCAGCTCTGTGATCAATTTCCTATAGGGCCAATTTGCTGAATTTACTCATTTATTTGAACTCTTTTGATTTAGTTGACTGATTTTCATTCCATTTCCATAATAGCTGTTTAGGAATATTAAGTTTGTGCTATTTCCCATTCCTTGTTGCTGTATCTTGAGATGAGCTATTGATGAATTGTATTGCTTAAGAAGTCACTTTGTCTCTGGATTTATGTGAGCCAATTATTATTCTTTAAAACAAATGAATATTGAGTCCAGATTTTTTTCTGACTTATAACTAAAAACATTCTAATACATGTAGGTTGAGAAAGAGACAGAGTGAGGAGGGGGAGGAATTATCTCTCACTTATTTCTGGGTTGTAAGAATGGCTGACTTGTACATTTATCATATTCATCTTTGTACTTTTCTACATTTTCCAAATTTTTAATAATAAACATGAATTGCTATTTTGAATAAAGTGGAAAGTTATTCTTAAGACTGTGTAAGTGCTATAATGGTATAATTGCTAATCTCAGAGGGTTTTAAGATCACTGATAATTGGGAAGAAGAGAGTCCATGGCTCTCGACTTGGTGGAGGAGAACTGGAGGAACACTTGCACAGTATTAATGGTCTCTTCTCTATCTGATACTTTATAAATATGTAATCATTTTTCATCATTGCAGTGGTCTTGAAAGTATATATTGTCTCTGTTTTATAGAAGTAGGAACTGAAGATGTAAAGCTCACACAATTAACAAATATTGGAACCTTGATTTTAATGTAGATCTGACATTAAATCCCATGGGTCACACCCTCATAGATGACCTTTCTGGAGTGAGAACTCACAGAATGTTGGACCTGAGGAGACCATTCAGACACAGAATCGTTGCAATGGTAAGTGATTGAAAACCGATGCAAAGTACAGGCAAACATGGAATTAATTGATCGCCTTATGAAGTGAGGAAGGAAGAGAGTGGAGCAGCATCAGGCTTGGCTGGATCCAGGGAAGTGTCAGCCTATACAAAAGGTGTTAAAACATTTCATCTTTGAAAGGAGAGAGTGTCCCAAGACTGCAAAGAGAGGAGCATAGGAAATCCGTAATACCTGATGATACCTCAGCAAGCCTCCTGTAGTCTCAGAAAGAAGTCGCTGAAAGAAGCAACTTCCTGAGGTCAAAGTGGATATATGGTAAAATCAGTCCAAAAACCCATCCAAACACTTGTGACAAAGATCTGCATCATTTTGTTTCTTTCTTGTTTACATATCATTGTTTGCTTATTACTTTTGTCCTTAGAAAAATCATATTGTTTAAGAAATCTGGACACAGCTACTCCTTCTTTGTTCCCGCAGACAGAGGAACCTAGCTCCTGCTTCCTGTCATCCAGCCAGCAGTAAAGAACACTGAGCACAGGGTGACTTTTCAATGTAAGGCTTTAATTAGCATTAGCCGCAGCCTGTTCTCCAACTCAGTGCAGAACATTTATATTTTAGAAACTTCTGATTATACAATTACTGCAAGAAAGGAGAACACCCATTTTCCTTTTCCTCACTTAGTCCTGAGATCTGGAGTGAGTTAATTTTTTCTACAAAGGGTCAAGTAGGAAATATTTCCGGCTTTGCAAACCATATGGTCTCTGTAGCCAGTCCTTGGAGTCCCTGAGATTGAAGTGCAAAGGCAGTAGTGGACAATATGTAAACAGATGAGCATGGCCATGTTCCAATACAAATTTATTTTTAAAAACAGGAAGAAGGCCAGATTTACTTTGCAGGTCTTGGTTTGCCAATCCCTGTCATGGATCACTGATTTCAACTCCCCTTCGCCCCCCCCATGAAAGAGCAAGAGAGTTTCGCATTTTATATAGGTGTATTCTATGTTAATTATTTTGATGATGCCCAAAGCAATCAATATGAAATGGGAATTATTGTTACCCATTTTGTGCTTCTGTTCATTCCAGAAGAGGAATAAACTTACCAAGGCAGGGAGTTTAAAATTTTTAAGTTAATAAGACTATTTCAATAGAAAAGTGATTTAATATTTTAAAACCTTGGATTTCAAATGTAAATTTGATTAAGAAAAAAGCAATGCTATCTGAACAGTGAGAAGATGGAAAGATCATAAATTTGAGAAGCCAATAAATTATATTTTCCTATAGGAAATAGACAAATGAAATGATAGAGCAGCTGCTATTTTAAATCTCTAGGAATTCCTGCTCAATGACAATATGGCATTCAAAACTTGTTGACAGACTTTACTTGACTAGTTTTTTGGGGAGGGAGGGGGCATAAATATGGGGAGGGAGGGGGCATAAATATACTTTATTTCTATAGATTAAAAATACCTGGGGTATAAAATCTTAACCTTTATTAACATACAGCTTTAAATGTACACACCATCTTATCTAAACTCAACTCAGTTTTCGTGATAGCTGTTATCACTCAAAATATAATCCAAGAAAACAGAAGCTTAAGTCACATGTATGGACATGGATACCTTGGACACGTTGGAACCTAGATGGGTTGTGCATTATTATCCTTACTTTCAGACATAAAACAGCATAGGGATCAAAGAGGTTACCCGATTCTTCACAAGTCACATATCTAGTGACCAGCAGAACTAGAACCAGATTCTAGATTTTTGGACTCTATGACTCCATGTTCGTACTCTCATACTGTATAGTATCTACCAAACCGCCTTATAAACGTGTAGACTTTGCCAATTCTCAAGCCTTAAAACATTGTGCATAAAACAATGTATTGATTTTTACAACAGGTTTAAAGATTTATTAAGAAGAAACTATTACAAGTTTTCAGTTGCAACCTAAAATTATTTTTTGAAAATCACAATGAAAAAATTATGAGTTTTGGGCACAGATCACTAAAATCTATAGAACAAAGGGGTAAAAATATATATATTATGGATTTTCAGGCTGTGCTCTGGATCCCTAGAAGCTTAGGTGAACCTCAGCAGTCAAGCACATGAATATGCTTAAGCCTTCCATGATGCATGTTATGTCTTTGGCTCAATAATGAACATTCAGACTATCCCAGAATGCTATGTTTTTAATATTTTATTTTGTTATATTAGTGTTCTCTGTAGAATTCTATTTGAAAGCAAAATTATTTGCTCAATAATTTACTAGGTCAGATCATTTTTCTAGCTTTCATATTTTGCGACAATCTGATTTAAGAATGAAATCTATATCTGAATATAAAAATCTACAAGGGATAACATTGTTCTGATAGAAAAATAGCTTTGATTATTTCCATTCATTGATGATTTTAATTACATCTGTCCTGCATCTGACCTACAATAATCGTTTCCAAGCTCTTCCATAGTTTTAGAGTAACTCGTGTGTTTAGTAAGCTTTGGTTGAATGAATGAATGAGCGAGTGAATACTACAGATTCAAGGTCCTGGAAGGGAGACTACAGAGACCCCAGAGCTAAAGGTCACATTTCCAGATCTGGCTCTGGAATCCAGGCTTCCATTGCCACTGCCCAGGGTTCTTTCCTTTCAAGAATTTTTTTTTTAATTATGGCAAATATGCACAACATAAAATTAAGTGTAACTTCCAGTGGCATTAAATATATACACATTTCTGTAACCACCTCCATCTATCACCAGAACTTTGGCTTCTTCACAAACTGAAACTTTGTACCCATCAAATTGTAACTGCACATACCTCCTTTCCCAGCACTGGGAAGAACCATGCTACTTTCTGTCCCTGTGAATCTAACTACTGTAGGTACCTCATACAATTGATGACACAGTAATACAGTGTTTGTCCTTTTGTGCCTGGTTTATTTCATTCAGCATATTGTCTTCAAGGTTGAGCCACAATATAGTTTGTGGCACAATTTTATTACTTTTCAGGACTGAATAATGTTCCAACACATGCCATTATATGTATATATAACTCTTTTTGTGTCTCCATTTTGCCATTTCCAGAATGTCATAAAATTGGAATTATGTAGCCTATAGCTTTTTCCAACTAGCTTGTTTCACTTAGCAGTATTCATTTAAGTTTCCTCCATGTCTTTTTATGGCTTGACAACTCATTCTTTTTATGTGGAAATATGTTTTCAACTCTTTGGTACCAAAGAGTGTGATTCCTGGATTGTATGGTAAGAATATATTTAGTTTGTAAGAAACTTCCAAACTATCTTTCAAACTGGCGGTGCTACTTTGCATGCTACCAGCAAAGAATGACAGTTGTGTTCCACAGCCTTACCAACATTTGGTAGTAGCAGGGTTCTGGATTTTAGCCACTCTAATAAGTATGTATTGGTATCTCATTTTATTTTATAATTTATAATTTATTTATTTATATGTTTTGGTTTACACACAGCACCCAGTGCTCATCAGAACAAGTGTCCTCTTTAATACCCATCACCCATCTAGCCCACTCCCCCCACCTCCTTCCAACAACCATTTGTTCTCTATCCTTAAAAGTCTCTTATGGTTTTCTGCCCTCTCTTTTTCCCACTTCTCCTATGTTCATATGTTTTGTTTCCTAAATTCCACATATGAGTGAAATCGTGTGGTGTTTGTCTTTCCCTGATTGACCTAGTTCCCTTAGGGTAATACACTCTAGTTCCATCCACATTGTTGCAAATGGCAAGATTTATTCTTTTTGATGGCTGAGTACTATTTCGTTTTTTATATTGGTACCTCATTATTTTATTTTATTTTATTTACTTATTTTTAAATTTTATTTATTTATTTGACAGACAGAGATCACAAGTAGGCAGAGCAGCAGGCAGAGAGAGAGGGGGAAGCGGTCTCCTTGCTGAGCAGAAAGCCCAATGCGGGGCTTGATCCCAGGACCCTGGGATCATGACCTGAGCTGAAGGCAGAGGCTTTAACCCACTGAGCCACCCAGGCGCCCCCGTACCTCATTATTTTAATTGATGATTCCCTAGTGATATGTATGTAGAGCACCTTTTCATATGCTTACATGCCTTCTGCATATCTTTGGTGAAGCATCTCTTCAAGTTTTTTACCTGCTTTTTAACTGGATTGGTTTGCTTTCTTAATGTTTTTTTTTTTTTAAGATTTCATTTATTTATTTGACAGATGGAGATCACAGACGGAGATCACAGAGAAGTAGGCAGAGAGAGAGGAGGAAGCAGGCTCCCTGCTGAGCAGAGAACCCAATGCGGGGCTCGATCCCAGGACCCTGAGATCATGACCTGAGCCTAAGGCAGAGGCTTTAACCCACTGAGCCACCCACATGCCCCTTAATGTTGATTATTAATAGTTCTTTGTATATTTTGGATACTAGTCCTTTATCAGATAAGTCTTATGAAATATTTTCTTTCAGCCTTTTCACTATCTTGACAGTGCTTTTCACAGAGCATTCTCAAGATAATTTGTTTCTGAAAACTGCCCTTTTGTACCACTGCATTTTGGTCTGGATCAAAATTGGCATTATCGGTGGCGCCTGGGTGGCTCAGTGGGTTGAGCCGCTGCCTTCGGCTCAGGTCATGATCTCAGAGTCCTGGGATAGAGCCCCGCATCGGGCTCTCTGCTCAGCAGGGAGCCTGCTTCCTCCTCTCTCTCTCTCTGCCTGCCTCTCTGCCTGCTTGTGATCTCTGTCAAATAAATAAATAAAATCTTTTAAAAAAAAATTGGCATTATTGCCAAAACTGCTCTGTGTCCTAAAATTCCCTCCCCAGAGACCGTGTTCTTCTTAAGCAGATGGAAATACATCATGCAATCTCAGGCCAACCTTTATTCAGTCATGGAAGTTTCTGTTAAATCTTAGCCCGTGGCATGGTCTGTCCACACACCCTACATTTGCCTAAAAAGACTGCATAGGTCCCACAAGGCAAAGATCTGTTTTTAAAAGAAAAATTCCTTATTAAAAAATATGGTGCTGTATGATACTTAATAGTAGGTACAAGGTAGATATACCACAGATGTGTGTACACGTTAAATGTCTGTTCTGCATTTGGCAAAACCCATAGGATGTACAACTCTAAGAGTAAACCCTAATGTAAACTATTGACCTTAGTTAATAAATGTATCAATATTGGCACATCATTTGCAATAAATGTAACACAGTAATTTAAGATGTTAATAATAGGGGAGACTATGGGTGTGTGTGTGTGTGTTGAAGTGGAGTGATAGATACAGAGATATATGGGAACTCTGTACTTTATGCTGGATTTTCTGTAAATCTAAATCTGATCTAAAAATAAAGCATCTTGGGCGCCTGGGTGGCTCAGTGGATTAGGCCGCTGCCTTCAGCTCAGGTCACGATCTCAGGGTCCTGGGATCGAGTCCCACATCGGGCTCTCTGCTCAGCAGGGAGCCTGCTTCCCTTCCTCTCTCTCTGCCTGCCTCTCTGCCTTCTTGTGATCTCTCTCTGTCAAATAAAAAAAAAAAAAAAAATAAAAAATAAAAATAAAGCATCTTTATTTAGACAACACACTGCTTCAAATTTACAAAATGATTTTATTTACATTTCAGGTAAGTGGAAATGTTCGAAGAACATGTTTTAAAAGGTAAAAACAACAACAAAAGTTAAAAACATCAATTCATTAAAATAGAAAACTAAGATACTTATTTGAATAATTGAATGTGATGTCAAACGCACACCCGTGGCAGTCTGCCTTCCCTCATCTCTCTAACACCCAGTTCTTTACTGAAGTGACTTAATAACATAGAATGAGAAATGGCATCTCCCCACTGGAAACCGGAGTGGATTCTTACATTTCTGAAATTGTGAAGGGCAGAATTTTAGAGGGTTCCTGGAGGAGTTCCACCCATGGGTACGCATGACAGGGATAATCTCTTCCTTTTGAATGTGGAAAGAACCTTTGCATATGGTGGGTAGATAGTTGCTTCCTTGATTAAACGATGCCACGTGGCAAATGCTGATGGAATAGTCACTCCCTTGACTGCATTACATTTTATGAGGCACTCTTGCAGCAGACTGGAAGGAGACT
Source organism: Mustela nigripes (assembly GCF_022355385.1). NCBI lineage: Eukaryota > Metazoa > Chordata > Mammalia > Carnivora > Mustelidae > Mustela > Mustela nigripes. The sequence continues at coordinate 140,055,899 of NC_081562.1, forward strand.
GGAAGTCAGAGGAATGTGCTTCCGCTGGCTTGGAAAAAATGCTGATAGCCAGACTGTGAACTGCTTTTAGGGGTTATGTCACAAGAGACTGCAAGGGGTTTAGAACTGAGAGCAGTTCCCAGCAAGAAAACAGGGACCTTAGTCATATGGCTACAAGGAACAGAATGCTGCCAAAAACTTGAATAAGCTTAGGGGAGGACCCAGAGCCCCAAATGAGAATTGCAGTCCTGGCCAACATCGTAATTGTGGCTTTGTGAGACCTCAGTAGAGGATCCCACTAAGCTATGCCTGGGATCCTGACCCATGGAAACTGTGAGGTAATAGGCATGTGTTATTTTAAGCCCCTAAGTTTGCAGTAATTTGTTGTGTAGTATCAGACAACTAATACAGAGTTTGCACACGGGAGAGTCAGGTTATAAGAAAGACCATCTGGTTTGGTTCACCTCTCCAATGTGAAGCCTATGGACCCCATAGTCAGAAGCCTTGTCTAAAGGAGTCACCTCACTGGTCTAGCTCACCATTTGGCCAGAGGAATAGATCCAATTCCATTTGTCACCTTGACCCCATTGCTTCCTGCCTCGATTGAGAACAATCAGCATGCCAGACCAGTTTCCTCTGTGTGCTTGGAAGGGAAACCACCTGCAGCAAAGTCTTACCACCCATCCATATAACCCAAGTCTCAGTAACTCCCATTTGTCAACTCTCAGACCATTTCTCCCTCTGATCTGCTACAAGAATTATGAAAATACTCACATCAGCAGCAAGAATTATGTAAGAGACTCACACAGGCTAACAATACTAAATAAGTGGGACAATAGTACCAAATCCCTAACCACAGAAGTATGATCATTCAGTCAAAAGGACAGCACCAAGCTGACTGGTCAGAACAAATGAATGTGTCGAAACAAGGACCACGAGAGAGTTTAGAAGAAAACTGCTCGTTCATATTTACAACAAAAGGTAGGTTTTTACAAAAAGGAAACATTCTGAAAACAATACTTATTTGAAAAAAATATTTAAGCCGTAACTGACCAAAGTCTGAATGACAGTGAAGAATATAATAGACAATTCTAAAAACCGTATGATGTTGACAGAGCACACACATTAAGAAGGAGAAAGATCACTAGAAAAGATGAGCATCTTGGAGAGCAGATTTGAAAGTCTAAAAATAATCAGTTCTAAATACAAGAAAAGGGCAAAGGAAAATGAATAATTGATGAGCTGATAGAAAATAATTCTTCAGAACTGGAGAAAGGACTGTGTTTGAAGATTGAACATGTTCACCGACCAAAGAAGGAATTGTTTTTAAAAGCCCACTTCTAATATCAACAACTCTGAAGGATGTGAGGTTTTACCAGAGCTACAAGATAACAAGGAAAAGGACTGTAATTCAGAATCCTAGATAGTGAGAGATTCAGAATGTAATAGTAGACCAACCAGGGACACTTTTTAGGTAATTACTTGTGAAAATAAAATAAAAATTAAATAAAAATAATTAATTACAGAAATAATTAAATAAAAACTGAATCGCAGGAAAATCCCAAGAAAGACAAAGATACGACGTACAAGAGAGGGCAGCAATAGTACAGATTCAATAAAACTCAAAGATAAATGTAAATACTTTTTGATAACTACTTTTGTTAAAAGTGATCTTGACAAAGAAGTCATATTCTTTTTTTTTTTTTTAAGATTTTTATTTATTTATCAGAGAGAGAGGGAGAGAGCGAGCACAGGCAGACAGAATGGCAGACAGAGGCAGAGGGAGAAGCAGGCTCCCTGCTGAGCAAGGAGCCCGATGTGGGACTCGATCCCAGGACGCCGGGATCATGACCTGAGCCGAAGGCAGCTGCTTAAACAACTGAGCCACCCAGGCGTCCCAAGAAGTCATATTCTAAGAAAATGATTTTTAAAGCACCTGGAAAATTAGGCAGATTTTTCAGTAAAGCTGGGAAAGGAAAGTGTAAGGGAGGGAGTGACAACTGAAAGCTTACAAAATGTTCCCGTTGAGGTCTCTCAGCAGGAGGGAACGTAATTCTCTGATTTGTTGTTAGATTCTGATAGAGAATGTGGGCCCACATTTCTCTGTTAGAATATAATAATAACTACCAGTAAGTAGGATTAAAATAATATGTAGAACTGCCTAGCCAATAAAGAGAAAAAAAGAACATATGAAAACTGACCTAATAAAGTATAAATCAAGAGAGGAGGAAGCAGCATGAGGGGAGGGGTAATTTCTGCACTGCTCCCTCATTCTGACCGGCCTTCAACTGTGCCCTTCCTAGCTTCCTCTCTAGAAGGGTTGTCTGCGCCAAACGTACTTGTGGGCAGAAGGAAGCACTGGGTGTTAAAAGAAATGAATTTATGGTTGATTTCATCTCATCCACGGTATCTTTTTCCTGCATCTGTTGGGGAAACTGACTCCAGGCCCAAGGAGACCCTGCGCACCCTCTCTCTCTCTGCACGCTCATTATTGATTCGGAAGGTCAGAAAGCAGATGGGAATCCCACCATTCAGATTCGGGAGCGAGGGGACGTGGGAGCCACTGTTGTACCCCTGTCTAAACCACATTCTAGAAACCAGCTTTTCCAGAGCTCTGTACTCAGGTGTTTGTGTAGCAAATGGTGGAGGGAACACAGTTTTCCATCTGCCTGCTGGGGAAAGCCCCTGGCAAGAGAAATGGCTGGCTGGATCAGATGATACATTTGGGAGGGTTTTTTTTTTTTTTTTTTTTTAGTCATAATAAAATAATGTCAAACAGTTAAAACTTCAAACATACCTTAACAAGAATGGCCCCAGTTGCAAAAAACAACAAATACAGGTAAGGGACACTCAGACACTGTAGGAGGTGGGTATATGAAGTACTTGTGAGGGGAGGAAGAGCAATTGAAACTGTAAAATTTTAAAGTGTATAAACTTTGATCCAGAGATTCGTCTTATGTATTTGACCTTTGCAGGAATCCTTGGTCAAGGGCGTGCAAAAAATTCAAACATGATCCAGGCAGCATTTCCTGCAATAGGGAAACCACTGAAGGAAACCCTAAGACTTCATCGAAAGGAAACAGGTTAAATACATTGTGGTGTACTCAGTCAATGGCTGCAGTCAGTTAAAAAAATGTTGCAGGGTGCCTGGGTGGCACCTTTGGCTCAGGTCATGATCTCAAGGTCCTGGTATTGAGCCCTGCATCAGGTTCGCTGCTTGGCCAGGATTCTGCTTCTCCCTCTCCTTCTGATCCCCCACCCCCCCAAATAAATAAAAAAGCTTAAAAAAAAAAAAGGTGTTGATCTATACATATTAGTTTTTAACGCTATATAAAATTCATTGTGGAACATGATCTTATGATCATACAGACCTGTGCATACATGTGTGTGGCTATGTGTGTGTCTAACCTCAGAAAGAGGCCTGGCAGCATATTATCTTTGGTCTTTGGGGAGAGTGGAACTATAAAATGATATTCATGTTTCCCTTTTTGCCTTTCTGTATTGTTTTAATTTTTCAGTGAGAATGCTAACTCCTATAAAAAAAATTTAAAGATAGTCTATTTAGTGGAAAAGATTTGGAGCATTCAAAGAAATGCTCACTGGGTAATTATTTGGTTTCCTATGTCACTTTGCTCATTTAGTCTTCACCGAGACTTAGAAGTATTTTTCTAGTTGATTTGCATGGAATACTCTTGTTTTTTTTAAACCAGTTTTATGGAATCCAGGAATAAGCCCATGGGCTCATTCTGGTTGTTTAGTAATGTTTAAATTTCTCATTTGACAGACTTATTATGATCTGATAATCAATATAACCATATATATATATATGCAAAACTATATGTTGTTATTATTTGATAATATAACCATATGTAAATCTTAAAAATGAGAATATATCACTTCTAAGGCTTTATGGGCAGAATTGCAGAAGATTTTAAGAGAGTACTAAAAACTAAGTAGAGACCGAGTCTCCAACCATTTTATGAGTGCAAAGTGAGGTAGTGTGAGCTGTGCATATGCTGGCAAAATGGAAGAGTCCGGAAGAGCCATAAAAGTTTTCCACTCATTTCCAAACATTCATCCAGAAGCCCTTTCCCTCCTCTAGAAACCATTCTGGTCAAAACTCTTGGTAGTTGTAGTTTTTGATCTGCCAGTAACTATCACCTCACACACATCAAAGTCATTTCTATCCATATTATAATGAACGTTTAGACTTGTCAGCAAGGTTGTCTTATGTCTCTGCATTATTTTTAAACGTATAGTAATGTTTCAGAAGCACAGAGGTTTTTGTCCTAGATCAAAAAATAGGCTGCTTCTATTTAGAGTTTTTCTTGTTTCCTTTAAATTAAAAAATAAATAAATAAATAAATGTATGTAGAAATCCAGGTTGTCACAATTACTTTTTTAAATGAAGGTTGAGAAAAGTCTGTCTTTCAAGTTCTCCAGAATTTCAGTAACTGTTTCATTGTGGAGCAACTCCTTGCCGGTTCGAGTTCCCTCAGTGCGCGGGTATTTGCAGCACTTCCTTTTTCTGATCTGCCTTTTGAATCATCTGCAGACTTAACACGGTTAGTAATCCTGTCTGCCGAAGGGCAGACTTCGCCTTGACCCTCCCAACAGTCCCTCCCACCCCCGGCCACTGACTCAGGCTTCGCTCGGGTTTTTTTCTCACCAGGCACTTTGTCTCTATATATGGTAATAGCGCTCGCACGACTAGCCTCTGGCCTTGCTAGGAAAGCTGGCCCATGAAATCACACGGGGAAAACTTGACACTACGGTGGGCCAGCGTGGTTTGTCTTCTAGTAACGGTGAGTCAGTTAAGAAAGCAGTCGCGTCCTCGCGGAGCCGCTGATCCCCAGTTCCCCCGGCAGCCGCCGTGGCCCGGGCCTCTCTGGCGCGCTCCCGCGAGGCCGCGCTCCCGCACAGGGCGCGCGAACGGCGGGCGGCAGGAGGCGCGGCAGAGCTGCCCGCGCGCAGGCCGGCCGCACGCCGGGAAGGGTCGCGCGCGCTCCCAGAGGCCGCCGCGGGCGCGCGCTTTCTGTCACTCCGTGGAAGCTACAGAGGGAGAGAGCTCGAAAAGGAAGTTCAAGCAGGGACAGAGCAAGCGTCTGGAAGTCCCGCCGTGCGGAGGCAGCCCTTGGAATAAGCTGCACTTTTTTTCCTGCTGGAGTTGGCCAGGCAAAAGTTCAGGTTATTCACAACGACCGGAGATTTTAGAAAATGTGGAGAAATAAGAAGTCTTGAACATGTGTTTATTAGCTTTAAATAACTGTCTCTTCTTTGATTTTTTGGAGGGAAAAACAAAAACAGAAACACATCTATTTTCAAGCTGGCTTTCTAAAAATATTAGACTTCACCAAGGGCATTACAAGTGGTTTTCAGCCGAATTTCATACTAAATAAAATATTTATTCTACTTTCTAGATATAATTAGAAAACATGAGGATCTTGACTGTCGCTAAGAATATTTTAAAAATCCATAGATATCTCACAGGCTTCTCTGCAATGGAACGTTAGGATTCACTGTAGTGTGTTGCACAAAATAGACGCTAAGAATGTTGACCAAAACAATTTTTACAAAGGATGCTAACTAAAGCCACTTTTACAAGCAATTCTGTATTAGAGTCAGTTTGAAGTCCACTGTCTCCTTCTTTCTATTAAATGATTAAGTATAGCTGTATCCAGAAGCAGAAGGATAAACTGAATGTCCCATTAAAGTAACTTTTAGTAGTTTCTTAGCCCCTGGCTGTTAGGGTACATCTTTTTGGTGATGATGGTGTATGGTGTTTGAGAATAATCTCATTGCTATTCATCCTGATCACAACTTCCCCCTATAAATTCCTACAGTGCCCTTTCTACCTGAACTCCCCCAACCCTGCTCTGCAAAAAGGAATGAATGAATGAATGAATAATGCATTATAATCAGGATGGCCTCACTTGATAATATCATTACCCTTTCATTCTTTGTTCCCTCCACCATTTCCTAATCAGGTAAAACAAAACGAAGTCAATTAAACAAAAACTTCAAAAAACAAATACAAAACACCCACAAAAGCAAAGTATGCATGCTCGGGTCTGAATAGACTCTTTTCTGAATTCTTATTTTCCGTGGAACGCAGATAGATGTTAGGTATAAAAGTTGTGTTTTCTTAGATGAGCTTAGAGGGCAAACAGAAATGTGAGCCATAGTTCTTCCCTTTTCCACACTGCGGCATTCTTTCTTTCTCTCTTTCTTTCTTCTTCTTTTTTTAAATGGGATGGAGAGAATGTAGTTATTGTCTGCCATCTAGTGCACTAAGTTGGAATTGTGTCTTCCCCCTGAGAGCCAGTAACTAAAATTCATAAAAACAGTGTACTGATTCAAACAAAGATGGATGTATTCTACAAACAATTGTGCTTTCAAGCTTCAGAGAGCCTCTTTTTAGAAAAGACCGATGACAAAAGATACAATACTGTACATTTATTGAAAAACTGGAGAGCGGGAGCTGATGTTAGAGCAAGGTGGAAAGACTCAAGTACACCCACTTACAGAACCATGAAATGAATAGCTCTTCTTATTGAGGAAATACTGTTGTAATTGATGAATTGACTGCATTCAGAATGTTCTGTGGAACAATGATGTGAAATGATCCCCCAATAAAGTAAGGCAGACCAAAGAATGTCAGTGTTTACTGTCTTTCAAAACCCAGTCTCAAACACTTGCGTGAACTTTTTAACCCATCTCTAGCCCCTGTATCCAGTCATTCAATCTTTCCAGTTTTTTCCTTCATCATGTTTCCATTCTCTCTCCATTTTTTTCTATTACCACTATTAAGAGTGGGTAATAGACTCTTTTCCATATTACTTTCCATTTTCTTAGCTCTGAGCAGTGTACATACTAATTACCTTATAATCTCCTTATGCACTGGGTCACTGTTGCTTGAAAAACCCCCAGACCCCTATTTTCCCTTCTGCATCCATACCTCCTCCACCTGGCTTCATTATAGCTTTGATCAGGTCCCACCCTCGTTGCACAACTTCATTTCCCTACTCTTTTTTTCTATTACGTTCAATTAGCCAACATGTAATACATCATTAGTTTCTGATGTAGTGTTCAACAGTTCATTAGTTGCACGTAACACCCGATGCTCATCACCACATGTGCCCTCCTTAATACCCATCACCCAGTCACCCCATCCCCCCCGCCCCCGGAACCTTCAGTTTGATTCCCAGAGTCCATGTCTCTCATGGCTTGTCTCCCTCTCTGATTTCTTCCCATTCAGTTTCGCCCTCCCTTCCCCTGTGGTCCTCCACGCTAGTCCTTATGTTCCACATATGAGTGAAACAATATGGTAATTGTCTTTCTCTGCTTGACTTACTTCACTTAGCATTCCCACTCTTCTCGAACATTTTGCCTATCACTTCATGGTCCCTTGAATGGCCCAGCTCATTGCTCCCTTCAAGTCTTCGCTGCAGCAGTTTCTTCCTTTGCCCAGCCAACTTTCCTTTATCTTTCAGGATCCAGCCCAGCTGTGGCCCACCCTTTGCAGGCTCTATTCTGTAACCAAGCGTTTGTGCAAATACCATCCAATGGTTTACCATTATTTCACAGGTTTTAATCCCAATCCCTCCAAAATCTATTGTGAAATACTCCAGGCCAGATATTATTTCTTAACCCTTTTTAAGCCCCACTCAGGGTCTACACTTCTGGGAGCATGGGGAGCTGCTGGAAACTTGTGGGTTGGTTTTCTTTATCCTCAGCACAATTCTGCATGGAAGAATGGCACTGATACTGTTATTTCCATTTCATGAACGAGAATGGAAAGGCCCAGAGCCCTTGCAAGACTTGCTCTTGTCAATGATAGTTCCAGGACAGGGGTTCTCGGGGGCTCCCCTTGTCGAGAACTTCTCTTGGTGCACTTTACTGCCATTGGACTGGTGGTGATAGATGAAGCAATGCATTAAGGCCTAGTTTATTTTCAGCTACATACGTTATGTTCTTATAGGTAACTGAAAGGAGCTCATATGGTAGGAAGCAGCCAGGCAAAAGATTATAATCAGGGCGTGAAGCTGCTTCTCCTGCTTGGCAATTTCGGTTCTTTCTTGGTGGTTATGCCACATTTTCAGCCCACACCCATTTGTCCTGTTTGAAAACCACAGACTGGTCCCCTGGGCAGATATGACATTCTTCAGCATGGCCCTTGGAATAAACGATTTGTTGGGACTTTTAAACAACTGTGAGTCTGTCTCCTGACCTTTCCCGCCTGCTGGAAGGAATCCTGGCTGGCACACCAGGCTTGCGCTGCTGGTGAGCAGTTCAGAACAGCCAGGCTGTCTTGGCTAGAGCTGTTCAAGGATCTGGGAGGATTTCTAGGTAGTTCCAACTCTGGCCACAGGATGGATTCATTTTCTATCCTGTGTGCACCTTGGGTACTCACCAGCGTAGCAGCGGAGTGACTTCTGCTTCCATTCCCAGACCTAGAGAGAGGGGTCCCTCCATGGATGCCTTGGTCCTCTTCAGCCTGGTTAGCTTGGTGGGAGGACTCAGGAGCAAAACGAAAATGTCATATCTACATGCAGTTCAGAGGGATGACATTGCTGCAACTTGTACTGCTAAATATCTGGAAAATAGATACTAACAAGACTGTTAAACGATTCCACTAGTTTAAAATACCTGTGTGTATTCATTGAACCAAAAGCGATAGAAAAAGGCTTAGATTGTTTAAAGAAAATCTAAATGCATTGCTGTAACTAGCAACTTTTATAACTGCACATCTGAGGAAATGATCAGAATGAATCTTAAAGTGTCACAAAATGCACTGTTATCACCTTTATTTTATGATAATACTGCTAACCCATAAAGAAGATTGTTTTCCAACTGAGCTATAAAAGATTTTCATGATAGTAGTACAGGAAATTTTAACCTAAAAATTAGATCAAGAAGTGTCAGTTTTACGAAATGAATCAGTCCTAGAGACCTATTTTTGAGCGTAAAGCTTGTAGTTAATACTGCACTGTATACTTTGAAAAATTCTGCTGAGAAGGTTGACTTTAGGTTAAGTATTGTTATCACACACACGTAGATAGAGAGGGCAGGGTGAAACCTCAGAAGGTGATTGATATGTTTGCTACATATATTGTGGTGATGTTATCAGGGATGTATGATTATCTCTAGACTCATCAAGTTAGATATATTAAATATGCACAGCTTTTTGTAAGTCAGTCATACCAATAAAGGGTTTTTTTTTTTTTTAAAGAACTAGATCCAAGTAGGAAATTGCCATATAAAGTGTTAGATGCAGAGTATTCGTGAAAACCAGAATTACTACCATTAAGAACTACCTGAAGAATAATGACATCCCTTTTAAAGCACAAAATAGAAGAACAGACTTCATAGCCATCAGTCCTCCCAGGAGACCCAAGAGAAGGACCAGCTATTCTGATCCCTGTTTTGCAGGCTTAGAGAGTTAAATGGCCTCCAGGCCTGACTGTGGTGGTGGTATCCCAGGGCCGTGGCCTAAAGCCGGGTTTCTGGACTTCACATCCATTAACTACCCATCCACCCACGTGTTCAGATACAAACTCCATCATGATATAATATTGACTGTTCAGCCCCTGGAATGTGTTCGTGAAGAAAATTATTTTTCCAGTCTTGTGAAAATTTGAATGTTTCCTGAGCAAATTTCTAAGGTGATACAGTGGGAAAAAAATCCCTACAAAATGTCTTCCTATCACTTCACACAAAACTTTCTTAATGCAGAGGACAGAGGACTGAAATCAGGCCCATGATTTCTGACCCTTTTATTGGCCATTGACATCTGCAAAGCCACTTGCTATCATCAGTAACTAGGATCAGAACCCCTATTGCCTAGAATATCTCATCAGTTACCTCTGGACACATGCCTCCCAAAGCAGTATAACCCAAGATGTTAGGTTGGACACACTGGGGGCTGTTGCTTATCTTTGATTCTTCTCAGATTTACCAGGAACTCTATTCCTTAAGTCCCAGATGCAAACCACATCATTTCCATTTACTGGGGCAGATTTGCACTGGTAGATGGTGTGGACATCCCATGATATATTGGAACATCAGATTTCCTGCTGACAAAATCCTGGGTTGGTTTGTAAGAGCAAGTCAAATTAGTAGAAAATACTATATCGACTTTTCATGTACTATGGGTCTAGTTTCTGACTTCTCGAGTGCCTAGGGAAGGTTATTGCCATTGGAAATGAAAGCTTGATTGATTAGAACAGAGATGTGCCTTTTAAAAGATTGAATTGCTGGCCTTAAAGGATCAAATTCAACTCTCAAGAGGGAAGCACCCTTATAATTCTTTTTTCTCCCTAGGCAGTTGTGATTTTTTTCTCCCCTGCCAGTGAATTGTGGAAGATCATACTATGTGAATAGTCTTGTGTAAATTGTCCCTCAGGTCTAGGTCTGCAGATTATAATCTATTAATAGAAACCTGAAAAAATCCACAAAATACAGTCAAAGAAGGAAATGTTTTTTCATTTTGAATGATGTCTGGAAGAGGGTGCTCTCAGTGGGAATGGACATTCCATGATAAAAGTTAAAAATTGTAGAGTACTTAATAATGGTTTCACAGATTGTCCTGGTATGCCCCTGGACACACTGTACCTCTGTCTAGCTATTACTGTGATTTCAATTTGACTGAACTCAGTTTCCTCGTGTCTGATCAGATGCCACAAATGGTGGGCAGTCTCTACCCTTCTCTTGAAATAAACATGAGGCTGCTGGTCTGGGCAGTTTCTATCTAGATGATGGTGATATCTGTGTTCAGGTCTCTTCTAAGGCAAGCTCTGATTGGCTTCAATGTGAAATCTTATCTTTTAATGGCACACGGAACAAACCAATTGCTCAGAGATGCTCTAGGCAGGGAATTACGTTGATGCCCAACCTACTATAACTTGGCATTTGCATAATAAGGTCAACAATTTGTTTTTTTCCTGTTGTGATTTAGTTAATTCATATGGCTTTTGGTTAGAAGCTACATGTGCACATAGTTTGGGAAGTGTAGAGGAGTACCTGGTCAATAGTTACTTTTCTTGCCTTCATCCTCCACTGATCCAATTTCCCTCTCTGGTGATGTCTGTTTTTATCCATTTCTTTGTTCTTTCAAAGAGAGTATGTACCTCCATTCCTCCACACATACACAGACTGTGTGTTGTATGTACATGTGCTTTTTCATCACGAATCATTGTGTATTCTATACCTTATTTATTTATTTTCAGCATAACAGTATTCATTATTTTTGCACCACACCCAGTGCTCCATGCAATCCGTGCCCTCTATAATACCCACCACCTGGTACCCCAATCTCCCACCCCCCCCGCCAATTCAAACCCCTCAGATTGTTTTTCAGAGTCCATAGTCTCTCATGGTTCACCTCCCCTATACCTTATTTTTTTTTCCCTATACCTTATTTTTAAACCTAACAGTATGATTTTGAAGATGTGGGAGTCTTTTTTGGCTGCTGTATAATATTCCATTTTGTGGCTCTTAAAATATAATTTATTCAATTAGTTGCTGTTAATAAACTTGTAGATTGCTGCTAGGCTTTTGCTGTTACGAGCAACTCTGCAGTTGACATCTTTGTACATCCATCATTCACACATATATGAATATATCTGAAGGATAAATTTCTTGAAGTGGATGTGACAGGTCTTGTTTTTGCCATAATTAATGATACATGTTAGTTTATATTGATGTTTTTATTTTTATCTTTCACTATGTGGTCTGTGTTTTGTGTTTCTTTCTGCTGATAATATGAAAGATTTAAATTCTCTCTCTACTGGTTTGGTTTTATAAGAATGTAGTATAATTTACTTATGACCACTATTTGTTTGAATAACATTCTTTGACTTCTTACTGTATTAATGGTGAGATCAGCAATTTCCATTTCTTCTCCCCAGTGTTCCTTCTAGTAGCCGATTCTGACTTTTATATATATATTTTTAAAGATTTTATTTATTTATTTATTTATTTGACAGAGAGAGAAAGAGAGAGAGAGAGAGAGAGACAGAGATCACAAGTAGGCAGAGAGGCAGGCAGAGAGAGAGGGGAGAAGCAGGCTCCCTGCTGAGCAAAGAGCCCAATGCGGGACCCCATCCCAGGACCCTGAGATCATGATCTGAGCTGAAGGCAGAAGCTTTAACCCACTGAGCCACCCTGGTGCCCTATATTTTTCTTAATGTTTCTATTTGTATTTTAAAAAGTTGTATTAAATGGTTTATCAGCTTTGGTGCCTGGGTGTGAGAGAGAAGGAACTCTCTACACCTACACTACTTTCCTCTTTTATCCTCGTTTTCCTCTGAGTTATATTATTGATACAATGATTCCATTGTTAGGAAATCTTTTTTTATCTTGGATACCCAGGACTTCACTAGGATATGTCTCAGCGCTGACAGTCTGATGTGAGCTTTTCCCCCTTGAATGAGAAATGCCATTTAGAATTTAGATTCCAGTCTCATTAAATCTGGAGCTCATGAATGTGTCTTCTTGATCGATCATTCATCACCAGTCCCTTCCAGCTCTTCTTTATAGCCATTTCACTTTCTCACACTTGTTGTCCACCTTCCTTATATGCTCTCAGCAGTGTCTATGCTCCTTTGTGCTAGTTCCAAAGTTACCCTCATATTTCCTTGAAGGTTTGTTTCACCTATTATTTCCCTGAGGGTTTGTTTCACCTATTATTTCCCTTGAGCTTCCCAGGGCCCTTGTAACCCAACATGAAACTTTAATATCATCAATCAACCAATCAATCAATCAATAGCTTCATTTCCCTTTGTGAATTCATGGCAATATACATACTTGATGTCATAATTCTGCCTGGTCTTTAATTCACATTTCTGGTGATGCTTTTTAATTTGTCACCACTACCCCCAAGCCCCTGCACTCTGTTTTGTTTCATCTTTTCTCTTGTAGTGTCTTTGTATACTCCATCCTGTGATGATCCCATCTGGCCATCACTCATCCACACCAAGATGGGCATTCTGGACCAGAAAATGCTAGTGGTGCCTGTGAGGCAGGGACAGAGCTCTGTAAGTCATTGGGACATTCCTCCCAGCAGAGTCATGTACAACAGTGAGCTCTTTCAGACGTCTTCTTCATGCCCAACAGAGATCTGCGCGCTGTCTGCCATCCTCAGTCTCTCGCCTCCACCTTGTTTCATGGATGGATGGGATAACCATGATTCATGACTCATCTGCAGGACAGATGAAAGGAGAAGCTACATCTGTATTCTGCCATTTAAATACTGGAAGTCAACTGGTACTTTTTTTTTTAACTGATGAATTAAATGATGTGAAATTGATGAATCTGTGATTCAATAGTCTTACACAATTCACGGCACTCACCATAGCACAAACTCTCCCCAATGTCCATCCCTCAGCCACTCATCCTTCCTACCCCTCCCCTCCAGCAACACTCAGTTTGTTTCCTGAGATTAAGAGTCTCTTATGGTTTGTCTCCCTCTCTGGTTTCATCTTATTTCATTTTTCCCCAATTGAGGTTTAATAACAGATAACAGGACAATGGTACTGAGGCAAAATGAGCCACCCCTGCCACTTGCTGGCTATGCAACTTGGGGGTAGGTCTTCCAACCTCTCTGAGCCTGTATTTTATTATCTGTTAAACAGAGATGAAAATAAAGCTTGTGTAGCTTGACTCATGTGGTTGATGTGGAGAATCATGGCAGAAAGGATATAAAAGTACTTCAAATTGAATTCACTATATAAATGTAGGTGATGACAAGATGAATAATGATTATTCTGAAAAAAGAAAAATCATTTATTCTTAACATCCATCTTAGGGCTGACTTAAAACTCTGCAGGCCTCAGGGTGAGGGAGGTTCAAGATAGTATTTCACTCACTCCAGGACATCCTTTTATTTCCGAGGGTACATTTCAAATTTTAAAAGGATGTGCCCTTCCTATGAGTCATCTTAATTTTAAAGGGCCCCAAATAAATCCCTCATAATTTTTATTATCCACTTTTATCACCCTTCTTCCTTTGTTACTACAGTTTTAAAGTGAGTTGTCCATTATTTGTAGGAACATTTTAAGGCCTCAAAATAAATGACCTTAGAACTTATCAACAATATCTCTAAGAGTCAGCTTGGAAGAATACTCTAAAAATCCCAGAAAGAATATTATGTCCTTGCTCTGGAATGGTGTTCTCAAAAAGCCCCATTAACAATAATTTGAGTCTCATTCAAGTTTAGTGAGTATTTGGCACCAAAACAACTGAAAATGAGTTTCTTATAGTTCCAAAACTCTCATACTAGAAAATTTGATTTTCCTATTTCAGAAGAGCAAAAATATTGGCCAAAAATATTTATTTTTTGTTTTAAAAATTATTATTCATATCATGTGCTTTCTCAGTACAGGTATTTCAAATATAGATGAAGCAACTTTGTCCCTTACAATTTACTGGGTGTCCCACTAGATTGATAAGGACTAGCAGAGTGATTCTCTATTTCATTCACTTTATTTAACTTTATAAAAGGTATACATTTCAATAATTCATCTTCAATATTCTGCAAATATTGAAGAATGCCAATTCTGTTTCTAGAGCTGTTATGGGTGAATGGGGGGTAGAGAGATGAAATCAACAACAGAATTTAACATTTAATTTGAATTTACGATGTGCCAGCCATTGCATTAAGCATGAATTATTACAAAAAGTTTCAAGATATTCTCATGTATTAACTTTTGTTGTTGTAATACACAACTCCAATATTTTTGTGGATTACAACAACAAATATGGATTTCAGGCTCATATTACGTTGGGGCTGTGGTCATGTGCTGAGTTCTACATGTGTTCTTATTCTGAAAACCCCGTCAAAGATGCTTTCTGAGACAACAGAAAGGCTGGTGGAAACTTGCAATGCTTCTGAAATCAGCTTCTCACTCATGACAAACATATTCATCGCATAGCCAAGGGTACTCCGGTGACCATAGAAGGATGGCAACAGCGGTGAGCAGTCAAATAGTCGTGAACAAAAAATGCAGTCTGCCCCAATTTGCTTTTCTGCTTACAAGATGCTCTCACCTCTCCCCAAGATACTTAAAACTACCAGGCACTGGGCTCAGAAGTCCAGAATCTGGTGATTGCATGTCACGTGACATATATTCTCCTTGCTGCTCTTCTTGATTTAGAGACCCATGAACTAAAGTGAAAAGTTGTCCTTCTTCTTTCTCCCCCCAAATCAATATAATACAATAGTGGAGGAGGGACACCTTCTTAAAAAATTGCAAGAATGGGAGGTACATGTCAGTCACTGGTTAATAGCAGCTCTGATGTTCCAGGGAACAAAAGTTGCAAGCTCGTCCACCCTGATGGTAGGACATGTTCCTTGATTTGTTCCAGTTACACTTTCTGGGAGTCATTTTTCAGCCCGTTGTCCTCCACGATGCTTGATTGGACCGCTCTTCCTTCTCCATTATCCTCCTAGGCCTCTTCTGAAGTGAGATTGGAAGATGCAATTTGTGACTGAGAGGGTATCTCAGACTGCTTCCCAACTGTAGAAGATTGGAGACCAAAGGATTATTTTATTATTTGAACACTTATAGTCTCTTCTAATCTAGGTTGGGAGTGCTTTGGCAATAGATTTCTCTACAAAACTGTTTTTCGTTTTACTCAGTTTGATACCAGTAAGTTCCATGTAAGTCAATAGCCATACCCCTATTTTTTAAGAAATGCCTTCCTAGGTACTCTGATCTTACAAGCTTCAGATGGACCGGATCTTTAGTTTCTTTTCCCTGAGCCATTCGTCTAAATGAGGTAATTTACTAGGGTCATATTAATCTAATTGGTAGACTTGACAATAAGCGCTTTGGATTTGTGAGCAATCTTCATCTTAATTTGAGATTCTTTAACCTGTTAGAAATGAGAAAGTTTCAATTTTCAACCCCAAAGGTTCTGGAATTTCTGGATACTTGAGCTCTGCTGGACTCATCTTGTGTCTGTGCTTGTGTCTTCTCATTTCAGAAAGCAGGATGAGGAAGCAGCCTCTACATGAACCCTGATGGTCTCAGTGTGGGAGATCAGAACACAAGGGCTGGCGGGAACATGCAATGCCTCTGAAAACCTCAGCTCAGAGGAGGCAAACACCTCATCTATTTATGGTCCATCTTGACAAGTCACAAGGTCTATATCCACAATCAGTGGGGTGAGGATGTCTACAGGGAACACTGGAAAAGAAGAAAAGGAAATGGATAATTGTGAACAAATGATACAATCTCCATGCCTCATGAGGCAGACACTGATACAACTCTCTTGGTAGAGAAGGAACTTGAGGTACAGGGAGGAAACTGAGGCACAGAGAGGTTGAGAACCTTGGCCAAAGTCCTACAGCTTCTTAGTGATAGAGCCAAGATTTCATCCTGGGGAGTCTGACTCCATGGTGTCGCATCGTTTTCTAGATTCTTCTCCTGGGAACTCTCATTTTTGTGGAATGACCTATATCTTCTTGTCTAAGTTTTCAGCAGGCTTCAACAAAAACAATTTTTAAAGAAGAGTCAAAATGGCAAAAAATAAAGTTTTGTAAAATGCTGTTATGGATTTCTTCAAGGAATAAGTCATTAAATTGCTGCCAGTTGTAACTTGTGAGATCATCACGCTCAGTGCAGGAATACTGAAAGCACAGAGGTAAGCCTATCACAGCATGTTCCGTAAGTGGGTCCCTTCAGAGGTGCTCTCAGCTTTCCCTCAGAATTGCTATGCTTCACTTTCACCCAGAATTGGAGAATATAAAAGCTTAAGGCATTAGATAGTGAAATGAGTTCAAATTCCTGAGTGTTACACTCAAATAAGGAAATCTTTCAGGAAAAATCTTAAAAGATTAGCTTAAGTCTCTGGGATTCAAAAACTCTTTTTATACAACAGTGATTCAAGCCATGTTACAAGCCCATCACAGCAACTCTTAGAATTCCAAGTGAGGTGCTCTCATCCTTGACTCCTCATCCTTTTTCTACTCTCATTTCTTCCGAACTGGCTCAGTTCCGAACTGGAAGAAGAACTTCCTGTAAATTGCGTTCAAGCTTATCTCCAGAGAGTCATGGAGCTTAGACCTATTATAGGCTGCAGCTCCCAAACACTCCCCAAATGAATGTATTTATATACAGATTAAGTCAAATTAAAATAAAATCAAGAGGAAAAAGTCTCCTAAAACACAACTGACAGTTGGCATGATGTTTACAGGATGGGAGCAGCAAAGGGAGAGGTGACTTGGTTTTACGGAACTGGCTCTGTACAGCCTTATGGAGGTGGTCAGTCAGGGTTGGAAGAAAGAGGGAACCACCAGCAACCTGTTGTCGGTAAGTTAGAGTCAGAGAGAATCTGAGGCTAGACATATGCACTGAAGCCCTGCTGGAGAAAGTGAGCAGGCACCACTGGTATTTATCCATACCCTGGGACGTATCATGGGGCAAGCAGCTATTTTTCCCCAGAGAATTTCTTCAGTCATTGAACTAGGTCAACTAGGTTGACTACCAGGATGGACCCTCTCCAACTCCTTATAGCTTTAATGACACAGGAAGTTTATCTCTGACTAAAGTCATAGTCTGAGTATCTGGTGAATGGCCTTCCATACAGCACTCTGGCACCCCCGATCCTTCCATCTAGTGACTCCGCCACCTTTGGAGTCTCAGAGTTCTTCACCAGAGTTTTCTGGAGGTGACAATGATTGCATTTGCCCACATTACATTGGCTAGAACTCAGTCACATGGCTCCATGTAACTGTAAGAGAAACTGAGAACTGTAGTCTTCCTGGAAGTTAAGAGGGAAGTGAATGGGCTTGAAAAATCTATTACCAAGCCTCGTGGAGGGGAAACCCCTGATGGGTAAAAATCAAATGATGTCCACATACTGTGAAGAAGAATGCCACTGTTAAGGCAACGGGGCTCTGCTCTTTTGTTAGAAAAAATTCTGAGTCCTTGACTTCTGGTACAGATCTTTTCACAGTTCAGCTGTCACCAACTTCCCTGCTTTCATCTCTTGCTACTCACTGCTCCGCCCCCACGCTCCCTACCCCATGCACTTAACACTCTGGCCAGATGAGACGAATGGCTATTCTTCGAATGTGTCACATATCTTCACACCTTTGGGCCTTTGCATATGTTGTTTCCTGTTTGAAATACCAACTTACCCTCCTCACCACAAGAACCTGCTCAGAACCAGTCTTTTTTCTGTGAAACTTTCCCTGCACTCCCTCCTATGGACCAAATTAATTACCACCTTCATCACACTCCCACAACACCTTACATATTACTTTCTTGTACCCAGGAGTCCTCAAGACCATCAGTGACAATCCTAGTTCATTGGATAAATTCTTAGAGAACCTAAGT
Source organism: Mustela nigripes (assembly GCF_022355385.1). Lineage (NCBI taxonomy): Eukaryota > Metazoa > Chordata > Mammalia > Carnivora > Mustelidae > Mustela > Mustela nigripes. Next base: position 140,074,222 of record NC_081562.1, read on the forward strand.
CGAGAATCAGCCGGAAATTTGGAATACAATAAAAAGGCTCACTTTTATTTAAGAAAAGTGGTAAGCTGTTTAGAAATGTGTTCTAGATGCATTATTCATTTCTGGACAAATATAAAAACTCTAAGTGTAAGTAATGCATTTCTGAGGCCAAGATAATCATGACGTGTGTTCTGTGCATTGCTTACCACAGTGCTGGTTTGGGTGCATGGAAAAAATAAAACTGGGCTCAGTGAGAGTCTTTGATGAAATGCATTCTTCACAAATTTGCATGGAAGAAGCTTCAAGTTTTGGAGAAGTGCAGAAAAGAAATAAGCTTATGTAAACATTTCATTGTATGATCCCTGCAAAAGGGTGTCTTTCTATGGGAGACTGTGCAAAGCTCTGGGCTGAGTCCTGCTGAGGCTTACTTGGAATCCTTTCCCAATAAATGGGCCTGAATTGCCACCTTACCAAAGTCAACACAGACAGCTACAGTTCAAAAGAAAAATTTCCATTACCTTAACCGATTGTAATAAAAAGCAGTGGCTGAGCCTCTTCCTCTTTATCCTGGCATATGTGACTCTAGACTTAGTAAGTTTCAGGGTAAAATGCGTTCACCTTTTATTCAGATTTTTTTATTTTCTATACTCTTCATTTCATGTGGTTGTGTTTAAACAAGCTCACAATCTCTCTTTCTCTCTCCCCTGGCTCTGATTCCTCAATGCCTCAGGCCAGACCTTCGAAGACAGACTTTCCTAGCAGTCAATGCCATGGTTATTGCTCCAGTTCTGTTAAAAACAGACCCTGTTTTGTGGCTTCAGTCCTTATAGAATAAGAAGTGAGGTCATTTTCTGCTTGGAGAGTTGGAGAGCGGATCCAGACTGTGAGTGATTGGCACCAGCACATTCAATTGCAGAAGGAACAGGTGTTAAAGGGACTTTTCCCATCCTATTAAATATCCTTTTCATACACTGATTCACAGACTTGTTTCCAGTCTCATGACTGAAAAGACAACCCTGTAATTTGTCTGCTCCATCCATTTTTTCCCGACCCCCTGGCAACATTTTCTCTTCAATATCTGCCTAGATTGTCTATTGTCTTTGTAAGTTTCTGCCCAAGGTGAGTGGTGGAGGGATCACCTTATGAAATTAAGTAGCAAAAAGCAACAGTCCTGCAATTTATGAGGACTAGCAGCCACTGGGTAATGGGGTTCCTCCTTTTGCTTTTCACCTGCTTTCTGACAATAGCTTAAAGTCACTAAACCTTCAAGTCTCAGAAATGACTCCTCCACAAAACTGGGGGCAAGGCAGGGAGATGTACATAGAAAAGAATTCTTAAATGAATGTACCGAACACTAAGAAATAAGAAAAGTATCAATTAGATTTATTTCAAGTCTTTCTGCTGTCGTATAATATACACATAGGATGTGTGGAAACCACAAAACACGCTGACACTTGAGCAGGATAGCTGTTTGCAAAACGCCCAGTACAAAAAGTAGGGCTAAGAAGACAACTTCAGCTTATAAGCCCAAGTAAGGGCAAATGAGGACAGGATGAAAAAAAGGTCGATTTTAGAGAGAACTGGGTCCTAATGCGAGCTTTAATATTGAACATACACTTGACTTTGAACAAATTATTGCATTTCTTGAGGCTTCAGTTTCTTCATGTGCAAATTGAGGAAATGACATTAGATGACCTCCAAGGTCACTTCTGGTTCTAATGTTCTGTGCATGCTGTATCTGTATATCATATCGTCTGGAAAATCAATTCCATAGAGTTACTGCCCCCAGTTTATGCCACTAGAAAATGACCACAACTGTGAAATGGATCTCTTGCTGGTTTGTCTTAATATTTTCAATGTAGAAAGAGTCTGTGTGCATGTGTACATGCCTCTGTCTGGAGTATGTGTTTGTGTCGGGTGTTATACGCAGATTTGAAATCCTTAAAGTCACCAAGTAAAGCCTTGTATTAGGAGACTGAAAACCAGAGGGCCAGCCATAGGGAAACACAGAACGTTTCTATCTCCTTTAAATGACCCTTTACCTTTTCTTATTTCTCTTTCAGAATGTGAAGAGGACTCCTGCAGACTAGGGCCCTGCCGGATGAGAGGTCTCTAGCAGGTTCCATCACTGCCTATCAGGATCACTCTCATCCTCCCAGGGAAGGTTAGGGATAGTTAACCAAAGAGCTGGAGGTGAACCAGACTGGGGGTGAGGCTCACAGGGACCAGGGGCAGCTAAAGATGATACCAAAAGCACTTGGGAGCTGTGCTGAATTCTCAGCCCAGTGGACTTTGTGTAGATTCAGAAGTACCTTAAGCAAGATCCTTTCATGCCTTCTCAGTCTAGGATTGGAAGTACTTTTTTTTTTTTTTTTTTAAGATTTTATTCATTTAATTGAGAGAGAGAGAAAAAGAGCACAAGCAGGGGGTTCAGCAGGGGGAGAGGGAGAAGCAGGCTTCCCGCTGAACAGGGAGCCTGACATGGGGCTCAATCCCAGGACCCTGGGATTATGACCTGAGCTGAGGGCAGATGCTTAACAACGGAGCCACCCAGGCGCCCCAGGTTGGAAGTATTTTGGTGCTGTCTGGCTAAACAGCATAAAGCAAAATCAGTGTTTCTCTGAACATGTGTTTTTGCCAAGTTTAGTCATCCCTAACCCGCTTATTTGGACTTGTGCTTTGTATGCATGTTTCAAATAACAGACATTATTCTCCTTTATTCTTACTTTTACAAAAAGATAAACAAGAGGGGCGCCTGGGTGGCTCAGTTAATTTCAGCATCTGGCTCATGGTTTGGGCTCTGGTCATGAGGTCAAGCTGCATATTAGGCTCTGCACTCAGGAGGGAGTCTGCCTAAGATGCTCTCTTCCTCTCCCTCTGCTGCCTTCTCCCTCAAATAAATAAATAAATCTTAAAAAAAATCAACAATTTCAAAGTAGGAATTAAAAAAATGAAATTTCATGGTACAGATTCCATGTAATGCCCCAAATTAGTTTATTTACACGACAGGACCAAGATAATTGGTCTACTGATCTTTAGCTGGTTTCTATGTGTGTGTCCAGCAGTATGCTATTAAAGAAGGCCAAGCAGATTCTGGCTTGCTGCTAAGCTGATGCTAGTGCTGGAAATGAGGGCTGGCGGGTGAGCTGGGAGGGGCCTCATTAGGAGTCTACTTGCTGGAGGTTCTGAGAGCTCCTGCAAGGCAACGAGCTTATGGATAAAGACAGCAGGATCCAGACGTAACCTGGTAGGAAAGCCTTATTACAAGTTGGATGGGGGGGGGGCTCTTGAATCTTGCACCCTGCCTTTTTTCTGGCAGCTTCCCAATAAATTCCTATCCCAGGGAAAATGTTTCCCTAAATAAGGACTGTTTCCCTAAAAATTCTCCTAAGACGCTGGGGGCACCAGGAACAGGACCCAAGGGCCTCAGTGTAATGAATTGATGATCAGTGGACATGACAGCCTTCAGGGAGGGCAGCAAGTGTGCTCCGCAGACATGATGTGAGTGACTGTGCAGACAGTCGGAATGCCTCAGGGAGGTAGCGTGGGAACGTACCGATGAGGCTGTCTTGGATGAGTATTACTCTACTCAATGAAGGCTGGATACCACAAGAGGGAAATATTAATGAGCCCTGCAGACACATTCTGAAGACCCCCAGAAATACTTGGGGCAAAGGGACGCTGAATACAGGGGGACAGGCAAGGCCAAGAAGCAGCAAAATATTAGTGGCAGAGGGTAAACTTAGAGTTTGCCCTCCTAGAACTTATGATCTACTGGGGAAGGCAAGACTCTCACTCCTGAAAAACTAAGCAATGATAAGAATAAGAAGTGATGAATCAAAGTGATCAAAATCTAATGCCTTTTGAGATTACTTCCCTAATCACAGCAGCTTTTGTGAAGGAGATGGAGAATGGCCTTAAAGACAGAGTGGGAACTGGGGGGGAAAAGAGTCTTCTAGAAGTGGTGAGACGGCTGTGGATTCAAGATTCAAGAAGCACCCCCCCCCCACCATCTAACTTGTAATAAGGCTTACTGAGCCTTGTAAAAACTTATAAGGAAGATTTTACTTTCATTATTGTATAGGGTGGAAAACGGAGGCTCAGCTAGATGAAGCGACATCCTAAATTTGCCATTAGCAGAGGGGAGCACTGAGTCAAGAGCAGATCGCAGGTCCACCTGTTCCCTAAGGACCATGAAAACAGGAATGTGGGCACAACAGCAAGGAAGCCTTGAGAGACAAGCCGAGCCAAGCTGTTCTGTAAGGAGAGGGGTTCTGTTCTGTGTGCTGTTCTGTAAGGAAAGGGGAAGTCACAGGTGAGTGTCGGGGAGAGGCAGAGGAGCCCACCGTAATAGACCTCATGGTTGGGCTGATTAGGAAAAGCCTGAAAATAAAGGCAGTCTACACAAGGCGCACTGAGCGTACCTATATAAATAAAAGTGCATTTAGTAATCTAGACCTTATGGAATTAAGAAGAATGGTAAGTTGAACAACACTTGAAAGGAAAGCCTCGGTGACTTGTTTTTCCTAAGGCCCCTAAAGCCTAAAGAGACTGGGTAAACTGAGGAAATGCTGCCTTCTATTTGGTGGCAAAGCTGGGCCAGACCATGAGTCCAGGCCAGGACCAGAGGCCAGGAATCCTCGGGTTCATGAAACATGAACTGAAATTCAAGCTCAGGACTTGATTGTGAGAATGGGCCCAGAAGAAGGCATTGGGCAGGATCAGAAGGGCTAATGGTAAGGAACTTCTTGGTCTCCAGTGTTCTTATCACGTCCGGTCAAGGGTGCAGGCAAAACAAGAGATTTCTGTAGACTGAAACCAGGGCCCTGCACAGTATAAGAAGCACAAAACTGAGATGAAATCAGGAATTTCATTTGTCCTTGCTCCAAGCAAGGAGACCAACGAAGCAATCAGCTACCAGCCTCTTAGAATGATAGTTTTAACTGAACTGTATTTTAGTATAGTCTCAATCTTTGAAAGTGGCTATCTTCTCTTTTACATACATGATATTCCTCAGCTGGAATAGTTAATAAGTTATAGTGCCCTGATTCCCATCCTGGATTGTATGTGTGTGTGTGTGTGTGTGTGTGTGTGAGAGAGAGAGAGAGAGAGAGTGTGTGCGTGTGCAAAATTGTCTAATGTTAAAATGTATCATTAATTTATTTTCTAGTGTCTAGCTTAGAATATAACTATGTGATATATATCAAATGAGTTTCATGGCTACAGTCCAAATGTAACAAATGAATCATTTAAAACTATCCACATATTGGTGATGCCAAATTTTTCATTTTCTTCCATTTTATAAATGCATCATATCTCAGCTCAAAATCAATCTATTAACCTTGAAAACATTTTGAGCTGGAATGAAGGTTAGCAGTGAACTCTGTAACCTTCCATGTGATATTAGTCATAGTTAGCAATTATTATTGGCTTTGAGTAATGAGGAGCCAGTTGAGACAGGAACAGTAACATGGTGGTTACCAATGAACTAGACTGCAGAGACCACAGGGAAAATGAAGAACATGTAAAATCAGGCTTTTGAAACCTCGAGCTTGTCTGCCCTAAAGCTTCTGCCTTAAAAAAAAAAAAAAAAAATCGAACATCTTGGCAGCTATTCTGATAAATTACACATAAAATACTCTAGTAAAATCTTTGTTATGAGATAAGGAATTCTGTTCAATGAATTTGAAAGGCAACCGAAGACTAAAAAAATGATGTGTCTGCTTTCTAAACCTCCAGTGGGATGAGTCTAATGGATTTCCCAGGTGCTAGGACTGTCGGCTCTGCCATGAGCCTGGAAGAACAATCCAGGTGGAAACTGAGCAGCATTATGTTGAAAATTAAAGTACAAGTAAAATTAAAAGTAAATTAAAAGTTCACGTAAAAATATCTTAGGAACACATAAATATATTATCCTCTGGATGAATTTTATATTACATTATATTGATTTTAACGCAATATAAAATATAATACAGATACTTATAGATTCATAACATGAATGAACAGTTAATGATTTGCCCATATGGGACATATGAACATACCTCCCTTAAATTCTTTTGCCATGTTTTACGGATTTTCTACTTTCATACGACTAATAGTTTGGAAACTTGTTACCAGAAATGGAATATTTTTCATCTCTATTACTTGTTAGACATCAAATAGTGTCATCTTTACTGTAAAAGAGCCCAACATCATGAAATTTGAAAGTAGTCTAGTTGTATTATTTTCTTAATTTAAAAATATTTTATATCTAAACAAACTCAGTTCATCTACAGTCTCTAAAATATATATATATATAATTTTATAACATTATTCACAGAAGAAAAGAAATACTAGATTTAGCTCTAATGCCAAATATCGAGTAACTTCTACTTCCCAATTGAATTAAGGCTTTAAAAAGTTAGTTTCCTAAAATCTTTGCTTCTGTTAACATAAAGGAGAAAAACATCAATTTATATTGATTAAAAGATTAATATAAAAAGATAGTCAAACCACATCTGTAAACTGTGAAATCTAGAAACTGGAGACTAAAGACGAACCATCTCTGTGAGAACAATGGGTAATGGAATGTCACTCTGGGTAAATCTACTCAGTGACTCTTCCTGAGAAAGAAAGAAATTAACAATGGCCTGCTGACTTCAGAAATTCTTCCAAGCAATCTAGCATTATGAAAATGTATTCAGTTGAGTTGGGAGAGATAGTCCAATTATACTGGAAACCAGAGATTTTGCAACCAATAGTTTGGGGGATTTTAATAAAAGTTTTCTTCCTTTTCTTTTCTTTTGGTTTTGCTATTACATCATATTTCCTGCAAATGTTCTGAATAGTTATAGCAAAAAGAATGAGTGGGCCCACCTGATATATTTTCAATATACCCACTGAACATTTGCTATGTCACTAGGTTCAGTGTTGGTGCTCAGTTGTTCTTGAGTTAAAAATCCCAAGTCAGTGGAACGCCTCAGAAAATGGCATGAGCTCCCCCTTCTAGAAAAGATCCAAATAAACATCTCTGGGGACAATTTCAGGAATAAGCAATGGATCTGACCTACTGAGGCCCCCAAATGTATTGGTTCCTGTCTATGAAAAGGATCCAGAGGCCAGGATAACTAAACTAATTTGCAAATAGCTTTGAGTCTTATTGTACAACAGAACTGATTAATCCTGGGGTATACTAGTAGGGGCCTGGGACTGATATGGGTTTTATCCCCACAATTCTCAGACTGCAATAGAAGATTAAATCACAAACTTGTGTTAAGGTTAGTGCTTTTACCAGGAACATGTTTAGAAAGAAATATTAGAGTTTGCTTTTAGTCTTCCTTTGTGGCAAGGAAAAACGTACGTGTTTTGTTTAACCTCTTCAGATGTTTTGAGCTGTTTTGGTTTTAACTAGCATGTATTTATTAATGGCAGTTCATCTCATAGATCTCTTAATGACTTGGCTTAAGAACAAAATTAAACTTCCTGAATTTGATTTCTCTAAAACATATCCACCAAATGCAATTGCCCTTTCTGTCAAATAAGCCCTTACTGGTTTGTAAGTCTGAAGTGATTTTTTTCCCCCTCTCTCATTATGGTTGTTCCAAGACTCTTGACATTCTCTAAATCATCTTTCGCTGAGTACAAGAGGTCCATGAGGAAGTCAAGATCGATGATAGACTTCATCTCTCTTGAATTTTAATGCAAATGTCTGTTCCCCTAATCAAACAAAGGTTAAAAAAGGAAATCAAATTAGCTTATTACAAAAGCCAGCATAACGGAACTGACAAGAAAAATGCTTTCTGTATGAAAAGCCTTTAATCAATATCTTAAATAAGAATGTCACTGGTTCATATGTGGTCAGTTATAATCTGCAAATCAATATGCTCTTTTTAATAAATATTTGACCACAGTAGCTCAATAGGCATTGCTCATAAGAGTTTCTTTCTTTAAACCAAAATGAAACAAAATTACAGCATAAATGTGATCAGGGCATAACTGAAACTGTGAAGGGAATTGAAGGTCAAGGCTATTTCACCTTTAAATCATTGGATGTTAAATACTAGAGAGATTTTCTTTAGTGTCTTGTCTCATATACAGGTCCCCTATGCAATCTGTCTGTTCAAAAGGAGAATGATGTCATAAAAGAGATTACTTATTAAAGCTAGATATAGGTACAATTTTTCTATTTTAGATTTTGTTTAATACCTGGAAGCATTTGATCAAATATTCTACATGTACTAAAAGGTTTTGGCAGGTTTTTAACTCAAGTCTATAAAAATGCAGCCCTGTGACGGGTGACTTTTTTATAAATAAATATACTTCCATTGTATTCCATCAAAACCATAATCAATTAATATCTGATCAGCACTTTCTGCATGCCTCGTACCATGTTGACAGACTGTTTGTGTTGTTACCAACATGACTTGCAATCTTCCACTCACTGGATATGTGACCTTAGGCCTATCCCTTAATTTTCCATACTAGAAAGTATGTTAAGGTAGTGTCTGGCTCATTATAAATGATAAATTGTAACTCTTATTATGAGTTATTATTCCTTGAATTGTGATGATGGGTATATAGTGAAACACAATTTAACACACAGTTCTGGTTTGAACAGCTCAATAACTTTCAGTAGAATTAAATAAACCCATTGGAGATACTTAACCATGGTCTATAATTTTACCTTAGGTCTTTGATTTGCTTTCTTTCTCTTTTGACATCAAATGAGAGAGTGGTGACTTTTTTTTTTTTTTTTAATTCTCTTTATCAAATAGTAATTTAGAAAGACCACATAGTGGCTTATTAGAGAAGTCCAAATCATCAAAATATGCAAAGGGAATAGAACTGTTGCTAAATTTCTGCATATAAAGTTACTCTAACCCCTGAATACACAGCTTTTGTTCGTTTATTCTTTCTTATTCTTTCATAGGAATTGCTTTCTTAAAGAAGCTTTTATAAAGCAAGTTCTCAAAAAAACCTTGGATGGCCTAACCTTGCTCTGCAAGATCAATGAAGATGACAGATTTATTTCCTCCTTCACTTGAAAAAAATATATACCGTTCTCACCTTTCTGAGATAATTTTGAAGTGGTTTTTGTGTAAAATAAGAGGTATTGAAGGGGCGGAGGAGTGGGAGGTTGGGGGAACAAGCTGGTGGGTATTAGGGAGGGCACGGATTGCATGGAGCCCTGGGTGTGATGCAAAAACAATGAATACTGCTACGCTGAAAAGAAATTAAAAAAATTAAAAAAAATAAATAAGAGGTCTTTCTCTAACTATCAGGAAAGCCTAGAGTAAATTCACACATTAAAAGCCGTCTCTGCTTGGTAACGTGAGGAGGCCTCTTGCTGTTGCTGGTACTGCTCATTCATTTAATTATTCTTGGGTGACCATGTCAAGATTTCTAGACAATATCCTTGGGAGTTAAGTGCTTTGAATGTTTGAACTATGTTTGTAAATGGAAAACCAGTGTCCTTGAGTATTAGAGACAGTGTGCTGATGAATTATAATGTGTGTTAATTAAAATAAATGTTTTTTAATGGGACTCCTTCCTGATCTATTAGGGTACCTAATTTTGGGTCTTGCGTACATTGACATTATGACTTTTTAAATGAAGAAAGGTGATGATGGTGACCAACATAGGGACAATAATTTCTAGTTTGCAAAGTGCTCTGTTTAATCTTTTCCACATATATTATTTAATTTTTCTCTTCCAGCTCTCCTGTGAGATAAGCACAATTATTCACATTTTTTAGACGAGGAAGATAGATCTTTGAGAGTTTAAGTATATGTCCCTAGTTATACAGCTAGAAAATTGTCAGAATGAGATTTTAATCTCCAACTCTTTCCTTCTTTCCCATTATATAACAATGGATGAGAATTTCCCGACTTTTCCTCCTTTGTATATGAGAAGGCTGAATGTAACAGAGGCCAAAGAGAGAAATGGTTAAGCAATTGTGTGTGTATGATTTTTCAAGTAATGATATTTTAAACTCTTACATATATGGTTTTGCAGTCAAATCCATGGTTCAAAGTATTGGCATTTGAGGCCCATAAAGTTGCTGATGTTCTGTTTTGATTTTGAAACTGCAGGGATCAGGATTGTAAATAGAAAAGTTCAAGTTGCTCAGGAGTAAACTTCCTATAATAAAGTATTTTGTGAGTAATCATGATGTTCAGGACTTCAGCATTTCCAATTGTCTTGTAAATTTAAGATGCTCCCAAGTAATGAAGGATGACCTATTGAAGCTGGCAGATTAGATATCAAGTAATTAGATTTATTCAAGAGCTTATCTGCTACTGAGCAAAAATTGCAAGCTTAGTCTCATTTGGGATGAATCCTGTTTGCTTCCTGGCTGCTAATTTGGATGAGACAAGGTCATTTCATTCAGTCTACCTTCTTTAAAACACATCCACCTTCCAGAAGGGCACTGCTAAAGAAATTAGCATGGGGCACAACAAATGAATTATTATTATTTGGGGTTCTCATTATGAGATGCCAGAGAGAAGGTGTTACTCATCCATAGATTTGGATAGAAATGAAGCTGTTCTGATGTCAAGGATAGAATTATAGGGTGCTTCAAGTATCCTGGTGGGGGGCATAATGCTGAGAAATCAGTGAGAAAACAAATGATCTGAACTCTATCTGGCCTATGGGCTTCCAAATTATGTATGTGACTTGTGGAATTTGTTGAAGACCTCCATCAATCAACTGTAAATAACTGTTGATTCTTTTGTATGTGCCTAATATCATGTTCAAGACTAGGGGAGATACACATGATGAGACAAAAACTCTTAGGAATGCATAATTTCATTGAGGACATTTCAAAATATTGGAGAGCAGTCAATGATATGTTCCAAATTAATGGTGTTTGAACCCTTGCTTTAGGAGCTCAAGGGTCAGAAAGAGCAATTCCAGTGGGGGAGACATGGGCAACCATTTATTGAACCAGGTTGTGTCACATTGTGGATAGAAGTAGAAAAAAAAAAAAGGATAGTCCTGAGGTGGAAATCCACAATGGAATAAAAATTATATGAGTTTGTTTGGGGGTATGGGAGAAATAAAAGCCTGGGATATTGAGATGAGACCCAATGGTGAAGGGCTTGAAATGATAGCCCCCCAAAATCTGCTGTTCATGATGTAGACAACAAGGTGCCATTTTTGAGAGGCAGCCTTTTTTGAGGGGCAAATTCCCAGCTGGTGGAGATGTATCAGAATGGCTAAGCTGGTGGTATCTAGCATGGAAAGGTGGGTGCATAGGGCCAGGGACTCGAGGCAAGGAGATTTTCCAGAAGGTTATGTAACTATTCAAGACCATCTTTGCATTTTTCACATTAATAAAGCTAGAACCTCAAGATGTATTCAAGGCATGTCAGCACAAATTATCACAAGGGCAAGTGACGAAACCATCAAGAAACTTGTAGAGAGAAATGATGGTTGAGTCCTGTGTGGGAAGAATGGCAGTTGTGTGGCCCAGTGGGGAGAGGGCACAGCTACGAATGGGAGAGGGGCTGGGAATAATTTCTTAATTGTACCTCCTTTTCTTCTCTGGAGAGATCACTGTCAACCCCAGCAAGAAAGCCAGTCCAAAGCTGCAAAGTTAGTTTCAGCAGGGTAGCCCAGGAGTCCAGCTGGAAGGGGAAGTCAGTAGATGGGTATAGGAGATGGGTGGGCCTGGGAATTTCCCCACCTACCCCAAGGGCAAGGACATTATCACAGAAATAGAAGAAGACACACTATAAATCAGGGCCGCACAGAGCAGAACCTTGGTTGAATAGCCATGAGGTTTCTCCAAGGGAATGGTAGGATGTCAGAGGATAAAAGGGGCTGTTTGAGCTAAAACGACAACTCTAAAGGCTCCTTAGAACTTTAGACCTGAGCCTGTTCTCTGTGGGACAGGAACTAGATCCTAGGTTTTCTTCTCTGGATAGACACTACTAGCTAAAGGGAGTGTTAGTCTTAAGAAGATAAAAGACAAAGCCATAGGGGGAAATAGCCAGGGATTTGAGGAGTGCAAGAAAAATGAAAGCAGACAGACAAAGACAACAGATTGGCAGATCTCTCCCAGAGGAAGCAGAATTAAAAATCTTCCTCTCTTGGCCATTGTAGTGAGAAAAACTGCCACTGTGTCCACCTGCCAGCAAGGCATGGTCTTGTGCAGAACTGCTTGGGCTTCCGGACCAAGAGGAAGGAGCACATATACAGCACCTCCTCTAGTCATCAACAGATTGCAACTCCTTGGCTACAATGGGTCCATTTACTGCAAGAGTGTGGGTGTGGAATTTGCAACAATGTCCCCGGAAATTAGGGTGTATTATGTTAGGAGAAGTAAGTCCGAGAAAGACAAATATGATTTTACCTCTCTGTGAAATTTAAGAAATAGAATAGAGGAGCACAGGGGAAGTGAAGGAAAAATAAAGTAAGATAAAAACAGAGAGGGAGGCAAACCATAACCATAAGAGGAAGATTTTTTTAAAAAGATTTTATCTATTTATTTGGCTGAGATTACAAGTAGGCAGAGAGGCAGGCAGAGAGAGAGGAGGAAGCAGGCTCCCTGCTGAGCAGAGAGCTGGATATGGGGCTGGATCCAGAGGCAGAGGGTTTAACCCACTGAGCCACCCAGGCGCCCCAAGAGGAAGATTCTTTTTTTTTTTTTTCTTTAAAGATTTTATTTATTTATTTGTCAGAGAGAGCGAGAGCGAGAGCGAGCACAGGCAGGCAGAGTGGCAGCAGAGTCAGAGGGAGAAGCAGGCTCCCTGTGGAGCAAGGAGCCCGATGTGGGACTCGATCCCAGGACACCGGGATCACGACCTCAGCCGAAGGCAGCTGCTTAACCAACTGAGACACCCAGGCGTCCCCCAAGAGGAAGATTCTTAACTGCAGAGAACAAACAGGGTTGCTGGATGGGAGGTTTGGGGGCGGGGGATGGAGTAACTGGGTGATGGGTGTTAAGGAGGGCACTTGTTGGGATGAGCACTGGGTATTATATATAAGTGATGAAGCAGTAAATTCTACTCCGGAAGCCAATACTTAATAATAAAACAAAACCAAAAAAACCCCGTAAGCATGGAGCCCGGTTCTATGGCAAAGTGTAGTTGTGGTCATGAAGTGTAGATCTGGCCCGGGAAAGCCCACCGACTCCTGGTGCGAACTGCCATCAACAAGAATGCCCCGTCAGCAGCGGGCACGTGATCTGCAAAAGCAGGTACCGCCCCTATCTGCCCTTGGCCGCCACCCGCAGAGCCAGCGCCATCCTGCGCAGCCAGAAGCCCAGAAGCCCTTGATGGCGAAGAGGAAGCAGCCCGCCCCACCAGCGGCTCCTGAGCACCTGCCCCCTGCTTCCAAAGCAATAAAGATGTCAACTGCCTCAAATAAATAAATAAAGCTGATGAAGAATGTAAAATAAGTGCAATTCACATGGCCAGTGAGAGATAGGAGACTCCTGAGAAATGCCCTGGGAACAAGCAATTATAAAGAAGAAGCCATTTGAAATCTTGACTTTTTTATAATTGTTGAAAGAAGAGATTTAGGCGATGGTTGAGTAACAGAATTGATAACTGCTGAATAAATAAGATGAACGATCGGAACAGAGAAATTCGAGAAGCATCAAGCAGGGATAAAAAGATAGACTGAGAGAGAAGTGAAGCTATAGGGAAGTAGAAGTAGAAGAATCAGCATCCATGTACAAAGAGACCCAAGGAAAAGTGAAAAGGCAAATAGAGGAGGTGAACTCTTGGAAGGCATATTGACAAAAGCTTTTCCAAAGTTAAAATGGTCAATCTGGGATTAAAACCCAGGAAGCCTACCTCTAGTATTTGGGCTTTTAGCTACTCACTCTCTGCTTTGACAATTACTGGGCAAGCTTTGAACCAGATAAGAATTCAGCAAGGCTTTGGATAGAGGAGGGACAGTGTTGCCCTATACCTGTGCTAATCAACTACATCATGTACGAGAAAATAAGGCATTACTTATAATGGAAACACAAATTACTTCTTAAAATTAACCAGAAGGGGAAAAAATGGACTATCACAGAACATGAAGCAAGAGCTATGTCTTCAAAGTTTTGGCCTGGAAATGGTGCATCGTCATTTCCTTGGGCCTTAGTCTTGAAAGAAGTTGAACACATTTGCCAAAATGTTATGAAAAAAACCAGCCAACAATGGTTGTCTGAAAAAAAACAAATATCCAGCTATTTCCAAATAGTCTGAATTATGTTATTGGTGTATCGTTTCTTTCATGGTCTCTTTTCATCTGGAAAATGGGAATTCATGCAGATCTGTTTTAGTGGCGTTTGTTCAGGCGTGGAGATCAGAACTAGCAGGCATACCTCCGGCCCCTTCCAGGAATGTTTAGATGCCGAAAACTGCCCAAAACAGACAGTCCTCTAAGGCAGTCATTGGTGATGTCCTAATGTATTAATTTACTGCATGAGAGCATGTGGGGAAAATTTGGCCAGGTACCTAATACAAAATGCATAACTGGTATGTGTATATGCAGGCGATGGGCAGAAACACCTAGGACTTTAATAATACTGTGCTGGATCCCCCTGGCTTCTTTTTTCTGTTGTATTATGGACTATGCATCCATGGAAATGCCCGGCACTGAGATAGTAAGTAATAAAACCATATTTACATTCATCACCTCTTTCATCGTCTTAGCCATCCTGAACATATTTATTTTATTTTACAACTCAGAGGTGTAGGGTTTCAAAGTTGGGAGGAACCTAGAATAGTCCCCCCATGGTGAGGGAGGAAAGAGTTCCAGAAGAGGTAAGTCACTTGTCTGAGTCCACAAGTGAAGGTGGTGGTTGAGAACTGGGATGACTTGCCATCACTGGGGTTCTTCAACTCTCTCCAGAAGCGATGGGAAGATCTTCTGAAGATCAGCTGTGGCCTTCATGGTGAAGATTTCCAACCAGCTTTGCAGAGCTGTGGTAGGAAAGGAAGGACTTTGTGAAATTGCAGAGGGCCCTGTCCCAGGTGAACCCTTTTTAAAGACAGGAAGCCCTACTGGGGCCCCAAAGGGAACTAGAGCTAGAGCCAGGGGTCAGTTTCCAGTTTTTTGAGTGGTGGGTGGGGTTTCCCCCTTCTCCTCACTTCCGTTCCCAATAAAGCCTTGGGATGAAGCCCAGGCAAGTTTCTTGCCTGCCAGAAACAGGGTTCAAGGGCAATCAGAGGATCTCTTTCCCAGTCTCAAGGCTCCCTGCTAAAGGTGAGTCTGTAGGCTCTCAGGTTCATTACCGTGGTCTCCACTCTCAGCATCTTGCAGAGGACCTCAGAACATGGTTAGTGAGAGGACAGATTTCCGTGCCATCTCCTCCACTCTTGTGCTGGGGTAAGCAAGCCAGAATCATCTTTGTACCCTGTTTTATATAGTGTTATGCCTAACAAATGGAGACATTTTTTATGCTGTTGGAAAAAGATATAAATGACAGTTGTGCTGCTTTATGTGGCAGAGAGAACTAAATAAACACGTTTAATTTTTTTTTTTTTTTTTTTTTTTTTAGTGAACTATTCCCACGAACTATTTTTTTGACTGCAAAACATCAAACATTGTTAAGGAAATATAAATAGCACACGAATCAATCTGTGGCATTGCCTTACATAGACCCTTGAAATCTCAGTAATGATTTAGTACGTAAACATGCTCAGTGCACCTGCCTCAGTGAAAAGCAGTGATTTCCCCTGCTGAGTGGTGTGTGATTCCTTCCCTCCGTTCCAACTGGGCTGTGCTTTCTTTCTTTTTTTCTGTCCTTGTTCTGGATCGTACACATCTTTCTAGTAGCTTAGGCTTATCTTGTGCATTAGACACGCCTCCGAGGGATCTTTCTCCTCTGCCTTATTTTGCTGGGGCGGTGTCTGCAAATATGATTAGGCTAAAGGATGAACAGGCTCACAGAAATGTCCTTCTTTCCAACTGAGCTTGGGTAGGGGGATCTCGCGGGCTTCCTTTATGAATAAAACAAAGAGCCAGTTTTGCTACTAAAGCATAATTCAGGATTGAACTTATAATGGAGAAATAATTTGTAGCCGGTGAATAAAAATTGTGACTGAACTGGACCCTATGTATTTTTTCTCCTTCCTTGTTTTTTGTGTTAAAAGGCAGAAAGCAGGGGGAAAAAATCTTTTAAGAGCAAGCTCAGGAGCTCCAGGTTTACTCACTAGGTGGGCTGCCATGGGCTGCCAGGTTTGGGTAATCAGGTAGAGAAGGCTTCATTTTATTCAGGTTCTGCTCTTTAGAATTGGTTTAGGAAAACTTTATTTATTTATTTTATTTTTTAGGATTTTATTTACTTATTTGACAGAGATCACAAGTAGGCAGAGAGGCAGGCAGGGCTGGGTGGGGGGGGGGTGCGGAACGCAGGCTTCCTGCTGAGCAGAGAGCCCCAATGCGGGGCTTGATCCCAGGACTCCGGGATCATGACTGAGCCAAAGACAGAGACTTAACCCACTGAGCCACCCAGGTGCCCTGGTTTGGAAATTATTTTAACCAAGTCAGTTGAGATGAGGATGGTTAGGGAAGTGATTCAAGAGTAAACAAAACGTCTAAGCCTAAGTCTGTGAGTATATGAGGTGGTTAGATTTCCTTTATTACCCAAGGGATGTTGACTGAGCCTCCACTTACGAACAAAGAAACTTTAGCCCTCCCAAGACCAAGACCATCGTTCCCTGGTGCTGTCTGGTGTGTGTTTGCAAATCAGTCCTCCGGTCCTCAGGCAGCGCCTTCTCTCCGAGCCACTGTACCATCACCTCGATTGCTCCTGGCTGTGGCTCTGGGCACAGTGATTCTTTATGACCTGCACCTGTGTGAACTCTTTAAGAAGGAAGAGACCGTCTTCCATGTATTACTGGTAGGACAGCTGATGCCAGGCTATTACAAGCACAGAGAGAGAAGACACATTTTGCCGATGGCTCCGTCTAAGTACCACTCCCAAGTCCTTGCTTCCTGTCCCAGAATTCATTTCTTTTTCATTTTGTAATTAACAAGTGAAATATCCACTTCCCTCAGAGAGATCCCACGCCTATGCTCAGGATGTGTGAAGATTTGGTATGAGTATATTCTGGGTTATTTGTTCATTAATAATATCATTTTTGCAGTTGATGCTCGGGTCCAAATTGGACTGTGTCAAGCTCAGTTTGGATCCTTTCCATGGAATCTGTTCTGATAAGAAAAATGTTTTGTTGGGAAGCACAGTTCCTTTCTATCTTCTGCTAGTTCTTCAATCTAGATTTTTCACAATTTCCAGAGTAAAAGCAGAAAGGTGCATGGTGCCTTCTAAAGTTACACAGAGCTAAGAAACATTCCCAGTACCCTTCCCTCAAGCCCCTCAAAAAAGGCAAGAAATTCTTTTCTTTTTTAAGATCTTTATTTATTTATTCATGAGAGAGAGAGAGAGAGATTGAGAGAAGCAGGTTCCCCATTGAGCAAAGAGCCTGATACGGGGCTTGATCCCAAGACCCTAGGATCATGACCTGAACTGAAGACAGACACTTAAGCGACTGAGCCACTCAGGTGCCCCAAAAGGCAAGAAATTCTGAAATGGCTATGGTTTAGTTAATTCTACCTATGAGTCAATACCTCAAACAAATTGTCTCGCAATGTCGAACACTGTGTCTGGGGCCAATGGTCACCCGGAAGCACCAGGAATGATAAGAGTGCCTTCTTTCAGAGCCACACAGTTAAAGGCCCACTTAAAGATTTTCTCAAAACAAAGGCCAGTCTTTAAAAAGGGGAATCCATGCAGTACCTGGGTGGCTCAGTTGATTAAGTGTCAGACTCTTGATTTTGGCTCAGGTCATGATAAAGTCCCACGTTGGACTCCATGCTCAGCCGCAAGTCTCTCCCTCTACCTCTCCCCACCGACTTTTTCTCTCAAATAAATAAATAAATAAATATTAAAAAAAAAAAAAAAGACTTAAGCAATTCATTCCTTAGTCCTTACAATGTGCGAGACACTGGGGGAATTATAGACACAGAAGACAGTGCTGGTGGGGAAGTCATTGCAGCATTTCTAACTTTGCCCAAATCACACTTCATCCCTGCTCCCCAATCCTCCTCCCCACCAACTGTCCCAAGGTCACAGCCTTTGGATCATTTGGGACATTAAGAGAGTCTGAAGAATCGGAAGACCCACGTGCATGATTCTTTGCTGTTTCCCACATTCTTGTCGTCCTTCTGTAACTCTGTGTAATTGACTGTGGATTTTTAATTTTTAATTTTTAATCCGGACAAAATAGTCATGGATAAAAGTAGGTGAAGGGAGAGATTTATGAAGCTTTCAGGAACCTTACAGGAAAATCCCCTAAAAAGTCAGCATTTGTTATTCTTTGTATTGACTTGTTAAAAGTGAATCTCATTACCTTTGTTTTATCTGGCATATTTACGGAATCTGTTTATTTATTAATGAATTTTTCTAAAGCAAATGTAACAGACACATCACCGCATTCTCATGATCACTTCACTCTTTGGCTGCATATATTTATTACTAGCCTCTAGAGACCATTCAGAAATGGAGAGTTCCGGGAAAACAACAAAAAGCATTCAATTCCTTAAAATGCATGCATTCTATGAATCATTTATCCAAAAGATTAAGAAGCAAATATATTTCTAAGTTTGTCTGTGATCACAAATAATCCTCCTCAGCACCCTTCCCAGAATTGTTCAGAACAGTTTTCTTTTCCTTCCAGGAGATAGCCATGGTTCTGAGGCTGTGCTACAAACAGGTGGGCACACTTGACAGGGATTCCCTATAGAGATTGTTCTCCAGAAGCCTGACCTGGTCAAGGGAGGATGTGGAGGAAGCTGACTCTACGATCGCCTCCTTGGGTCTTCGCACTCACTCTCAATTGCTTCTGTTCTGGCAGGTGTGCATGGGCATCACACAAGCCCATGAGCGACACCTGAAGCGACAGGTGGCATCCCTTGTGAGGCAGTTGTATAACCAGAGAATGTCCCATCAGGGAGAGATCTGCAAGCCACTCCATCACCAGCTTCCTTACTCTATAGCTTTGGAAACTGAGGCCAAGGAAGGATCACCAACTTGTCCCTGGTCACCTGATAGATACTGAAAGAGCTGAGGCTCCAACCTCGGGCTTCCCCCATTCCACACTGAGGTGTGAGATTTATCCCCTTAAGTCTACACCTATCAGTAGAAACCACATACAGGGCCTGAAAATCGGAGCGCGTGCTAGACACCAAGAGGGGTGGGTCACTAACACTTCCTTAGCAGAAATTCTGGGAAATGAAGCAGACGTGTTTGAGTAACATACATCCATACACAGTAAACCAGCACGTGTGCATTCATAACGAGGATAGTATACTGCAACACGTCCTAAGCAGAGTTTTTTACCTGATGCAGTAGTTCCTCCTGATTCACAGTTTCAGTCATCTGTGGTCACTAGTGACGTGGAAGCAGCATCATCAGGAGGTCGATAGTAGCCTGAGGTTATGTCACAGTGTCTATGACTCTCACCTACCATCACCATGTTACGGAGCCATTTTACCATCTCATGTCATTACAAGAAGAAGAGGGAGTACAGTATAGTAAGATATTTTGAGAGAGAGAGACCACCTTCTCATAACTGTTCTTATAGCTGTTTTTTTTTTAAGTTGAATCATAGTTGATACACAATGTTACATTTGTTGCAGGTGTCCAACATAGTGATTCCAGAGAAGTCTATACATAATGCTGTGCCCCCCACAGGTGTAGCTGTTGTCTGCCATCATACAACAGCATTACAGTATCATTGACTATATTCCTTATGCTGTATCTTTCATCCCCGTGACCTATTCCTTCCATAGCTGGGAGCCTATACTTCCCGTTCCCCTCTGGCAGCCATCAGTTTGTTCTCTGTATTTATGGGTCTGCTTTTATCGTTTCTCTGTTCATTTGTTTTGTGTGAATAAGTGAGATTGTAAGGTATTTGTCCTTCTGACTTATTTCTCTTAGCGTAATATTGTTTTAATTACTTTATCGTTGTTTTTAATCTCTTACTGTGCCTAATTTATAAATTAAGCTTTATCATAGGTATGCATATACAAGAACACATAGTATCTATAGCTTTCTGTAGTACATGTAGTTTTAGGCAAACACTGGGGTTCTTGGAATGTATCGCCTTTGGGTGGTGGGGGAGGCCACTGGATTTGCAGGTTGAAAACTTAAGTAGAGTTCTAGTATCCACAGTTGTCGTTGGTCCCTGCCTCATTTAGCCACAAAGATGGCTGTGTTTTCTGGATGGTGGTGCCTGACAGGAGGCCCCGCCTACTGCAGGATGTCATAGTTATGTTCTCAATTCTTCCTTCCTTCCTTCCTTCCGTCCTTCCTTCCTTCCTCCTCCTCCTCCTCCTCTTTCTTTTCTTTTCTTTCTTTCTTTCTGGATGGGGCCAGTGGGATATTCTCATGATGCTGTGTGTTTCTATACATGTGTGTGTGTTTCTTCCCTTTTCAACCTCTGATAGGGTATCAGTTCAAGTACTTCTGTTACTACCTCCTACTGCCCTGGGAACTAAGGAAGAATGAGGAGGAGGCAGCAAAATGAGAAACTTGGGCTGAATTTGCCTGGCAGACATATTTTGTAGGCTCAAGCAGTATTCAGAGCAATTTGAGGCAATATTTACAGACTGAGGTGGCCCTCATACGAAAACCTGGATTTGGGGTGTGTCTTTAAATAAAAAAATCAGAAAAGCTGGCCGCACATGGGACCCACATTCCTTGTGGCAGAACGAATTGTCAGGGTCTGTGCCTGACCAGCCACGCATTCTCTTACTGAGCCTCCCGCACTGCAGGCGTCTGGGTTTGCAACCTGTATTAAAGAGAAATAATTAAAGCCTCTAAATCGGGTCTCCACCAGAATTCATTTATGCTTTTATTCATCCACTCACAAATATTTATTGAACCCTGACTACGCCGGAGCCTCTTCTAGTATTAGGGACGGCACAGTGAATTACAGACAGGATCCATGCCTTGGAATTTATAATCTCGGAGGGGAAAACAGGAAACAAATAGTAACCACGTAGGAGAAACTCGAGACACCAACCTGGGCTATGTAGAGAATTAGGGCAGGGTGAGCTGATCGTGGCTTCAGATGGGGACCCTGGGAAGGCTTGTCTGAGGGCTGGTGTGCAAGCTGAGGTCAGAACGCAAAAGAGGGCTTAACCTGCCATTGTCAGGGAGAAGAACGTTCCAGGCTGAAGCCAGAGCTGGGGTAGCAGCCCTAAGGCTCATTCAAGGATCTGAAAGAAGGCCCACGTAGCCAGAGAGAGGGGATGTGCCGGGAGCCACGTGGCTCTTTGCAGCCCAGAGAGGAGATCAGATTTTATTCCAAGATGGATGCAAACCACTGGAGGATTTTACCCAGTGGAGTAATGTTATCTGCTTCAAGTAACTACTTCTGAATGTGTATGTTTCTATCTCAAAACAGAGAAATTAAATCCTAGAGGTCTGAAAGAGGTAAGCATTTCTCAAGATGCTCCGGTTTTGCTAAAGGAATGACTTATTCAGTATAAAAGTATATTACTTTCCTGGGGCTGCTGTAACAAATTACCACAATTTGGTGGCTTTAAATAACAGAAATGCATTCTCTCACAGTTCTGGAGGCTAGAAGCTCAACATCTGCTTCACTGCGCTTAAATCAAGGTGGCAGCAGGGCTGGGTTCCCTCCAGAGCCTCTAGGGAAGCCTGGCCCCTTCCAGCTTCTGGCGGCTGTAGGTATGCATGCTTTGTGGCCTCAGAAGCAGACCCTGAGAGAAAGACTTGAGGCAGGTAGTTTTACTTGGGACGTGACTCTGGAGAGCACTGGTAGGGGAATGGGGAAGTGAGACAGGGAAGGTAAGGAAGGCAGCAAAGGTTTGTTTTTAGTATATGTGCTGCCGAAGCGAGCACCAAAGGTTTGCTTTTGAGCCCATTACCACAATGGGCAACCAAGGCTCCATGCTACTGTGGCATGCTGGAAGCCTTTTGTAGAATGGACCTCGTCCCAGATGTGAGGGGCTTTGGAATTTATCCTAATTCCCATCGGCCACCGGCTGAGGGAGACTCTGGGAAGAATTAACTCCCTGGGGTGTCTGCAAGCTGGTGGCTTGAGGAAGACTTCCACAAATAGTGGGAGGGGCTTGCATTTAGGGGCATTGGGTTGATACTTCGAGGAAGGATTGCTGGTGCTCTGGGCAAGGCACTGATGATGTCTGCTGACGTAGGTGGAGTTTTGAAGATCTCCTGAATCTGTTTCTTTTTTATTTAAAGCCAGTGGATGTCCTGTTAAAAAGATTTCCTGAAGAGACCAGTGTAAGGAACCTTATGCTACTCAACAGATGATTTCCTTCAAGTTTACATTTAGCTGTGAAAACAGAACATTACATCAAACATCTATTAGTAGTTTGACTAGTAAGTGCGTGTAAGCAGGTGGCGAGGGGTTCTTACCTGGTAGAAGCACCTGAGCAGACACCTGTTGGGTGTTAGGTGTTGTGGCCCATAAAACGAAAGATCTGGACCCCTTGCCCAAAGGAATCTCGTTGGCAAGCCAGAGATGCAGAAATGATTTTCGTAATGGCCTTCATAGTGCAGGTCCATGAATCAACTCCTTCTTTCATTCATGAAATATTCATCGTGTTGGATTATTTCAGGGACTGATGATTTCAGGGACTGAGGATTCGGTGGGGCAGGGGGACGCAGGGTGACAGAGAGTCCTGCTCTCACAGAACTCACCTTTTCACCCGTGATTTTTCGGCATGATATTTCAGGGTCACTGATGATGTCTCTCCTACCTTATTTCCTACCACTTCCTCTGAGGTTCTGACGTTGAAGCAACATGGACGATTCACGAATTGTTTGGTCTGAGCTTCTAGAGCTGGGAAGCAGCAGAGTGAGGTTGGCTGAAGCCTGCACGATCCTTGTGCCCGTGCTCTGGGTTCTCACCGCCACGCTGGCCAAAGGTGGACAAGCGGAGGTCAAAGAAACATTTCATGTTTCCATGAAAATGAAATATTTTCAGTGGCTTGTTTGCCACATTTCCTTTTTTTTTTTTTTTTTTTTTTTTTTATGGCCAGCTCAGTAGCCTGCATACCGTTTGCCACGCAGATGTCTATTTTCGAATCCCCGGGTTCCAGGAATACCTTAACCTGAGAGAGGTTAAGAGATGGAGAAATGGTCCTGGATGATCCGTCTGGGCCCCATAGCCTCACTCCTTGCAGGAGTGGGGCAGGAAGGTCAGGTGGAGAGAAGCTGCTGTGCCATTGGTTTTAGTGATAGAGGAGGCAGGCGAGAGCCAAAGGATGCCGGCACTGTCTGGAAGCTGGGAAGGGAAAGGAGAGGCATCCCCTACAACCCGCCCCAAGAGCTTCTCAAAGGAATATCACGCTATGTCCCTATTGTAAACTTATGACCTCCAGAGCTATAAGATAATAGGACCGTGTTGTTTTTAAGTCACTGAGTCTGTGGTCATGTGTTACAGGGGCAAGAGGAAGCGAAGGCGGAAAGGCTTCTTCATCTGCGAAATCGAAGCTTTGGACCTGTGTATCCCCGAGGCTCTTTCTGGTCTGCGGTCAAAGCCCACTAGGTCTGGATCTTCAGCAGGGGGCAGACAGGGTCCCTCCAGGCCCACGGCCCTGTTTGGGCACCTGGGGGTTTGCGCGCTCCACCAGCACTAGGAGCATGGGAGTTAATCTAAGGCACAGACGCTTGCAGTGATCAGTTTGAAATGCAAGCGGCCCTTTACAGGCAGCCTCTTAAAAGCACATGAGTCACTCAGAAATACAACATTTGGTCGATGACGATGTCAGACTTTCAGGTAAATTTAATCAATGGACAACCACTATTTTATTTTTCTCCAAACCAGAATTTCATATTGCATTTCATTCCATTAGCCTTGATATAAAGTGGCAGTTGATAGCAAGCCATATTGACAGGCCCTCCTGGGCATAATCTAGTAGTCACCTTAAATCACTTATTCACAGCATGATTCATGGCACGCAGAGGAGCAGGCAGTCATTGGACATTTCAATACAAAGCTAAAATAACAGAATGCCCAGAATCTTATATTTGGGTTATTTAATCCACCTTAATTAATCCAGAGGCATTTGACTGCCTCCCAGCATCTCAGTCCTAACTCATGCAGCGTGTGTTCTTGCCATGATGAAGGGCAGCAGGCAGGTGATTCTTGGGGGTGGAGGATGGGGTGACCGTGTCTGACTTTCAAAGTGGCCGCCCCCAGGAGCTAGTAGCTCCTGCAGTGGGCTCCTGCTCAGGACAGCTATCTTTCTTTGATGTAGCTGGTGATGGATATCGTTCTGGATCACAAAGGTTTCTTGATCACCTAGTAAATATCAGCTCATCACTAGGGGTTTAGAGATGAATAAGGCTCAGATCCTACCCTGGCAGGTCCTCAGTCTTAGAAGGAAAAACAGAAATCCTAACTCAGGGAGTTTCTCTGAAGTTTTGGAATTATTTCCCACCGATGAGTGACTTTGGGTTAGCGATGCTGGTGGTGAGAAAGCTAATAGTGACCTAAGAAGCTAGTTTCTCATAGCCCTTTACTTGCAGAAGGCTAACCAAACAGGTCTTGAGGTTGGAAAACGAAGCAGACCCAGAGGTCCTTCCTGGTCACTGGAAAGCCCTGGAGTGAGATGGATGGTCCAGGGGGCAGAACTGTCCACCTGTGAATGAGTGATGTCACTAGGAGAATAGTTCGGGAAGGTCTTTGCACAGTATTGGATTACTGTAGGACACCATTTAGCTCACGACAACGTGTAGTTTGAGACTCAGAGAGGAAATTAAATCAGACCAACAGAAAATCCAGCTATGAATAAAAAATGCCACAGTGGGCACACATTGGGAGTGAACGGTGAGCCCGTCAGAAAGGAAGACGAAGCTGACCTCTGCCAGCAACAGGATGAAGAAGAGGGTGCTTGGATTCCCCCTGGGGGACTTCTGCTTTGAAGAAGTATATGAGGCTACAAAAAATTCAGCGCAGGGGCGCCTGGGTGGCTCAGTTGGTTAAATAACCGCCTTCGGCTCAGGTCATGGTCCTGGAGTCCCGGGATCGAGTCCCGCATCAGGCTCCCAGCTCCATGGGGAGTCTGCTTCTCCCTCTGACCTTCTCGCCTCTCATGCTCTCTTTCACTGTCTCTCTCTCAAATAAATAAATAAAAATCTAAAAAAAAAAAAAATTTCAGCCCAATCTGATTCTTCTAGTATGTGAACTCTTTGGGTTGGTCACAGGAGCATTCTGCCCACGAGGTAAGTGTGCAGGAATAACAGGAACCCAGAGATGTGGACGGATCAGCCTATCCTCCTGCCCCATTGCACTGCTTCTCTGCTCCTGCCAGGGTATGTTAGAATCCCAGAGCCGTGGACTGACCATAGCCTGCTGCAGGGAGAGCAGCATTCACCGAGGGCAGGGTTCTGTGTGTGAGCCATTGTTCCTGGTGTTGAGGGGCTGGTGAGGGACAAAGGCAGGCTCTGTCATAGAAGGGTTTTCCATCCCTTTAGGGAGATTGGCTGTATCAATGCAAAAATAACCACCCAAGAGTTTCAAAATGAAATTGCCATCAGAGCTTACGGGGTGTCTTGCAAGAATTGAGGGTGAAGGGTTTAACCTTTTTGGAAAAAGTGGGTCTTGGGCCGGAGTTGGAAAGGACAAACCAAAAGGCTGGTCCCTAAGAGAAGCCCACGACACTCTTTTTTGCATGTGATTGGTACACTAGTTGCTCCCTGGTGAGCTAGGAGAGTGTGGAGGGAAGAGTCCAGAACCTGGCAGTAAGACAGACCTGAATCTCCACCATCATTCCCAGCTCTGCCTTTTCCTACTCTGGTGGCTGAGGTCCTGTAAGTGTCTCTGAGTCTCAGTGTTGCTATTTACAAAACAGAGTAAGACTTATCTCAACGCGTTTTTGAAAAGATTACATAAAAATTATGTAAGATGCCAACCTCCAGACTTTTATTTTTCCTTCCATGAACTTTGGCATTTTCTGTCTCTTGCCTTTCCCTCCAAAATAAATGACAAGCAGGGCTCTGCTCATGCAATAGGAGGGAGAGGCTTCTGGTGCCTCGTACGAGAGACCTAGGAAAGGGAGTAAGACAGCAAGAGAGCAATTTGTGCTGCAAAGATAAAACTGTAAACAGTCAACACATTTTAAGCAGTTAATGGGGAACTTTGAAAGATGAGAAAGGTTATTTTCTGCTAGTAAGATAAATGACTGGTGGATTGACTTGAACACACGATGCCTGACCTCATTCTTGCACAGTGTCAATGACAAGAGCTGACCAGTCTAGGCCCCTTAGCTTATGTGAAGCCAATAGTCTGAGTCAGCCAGCTCCGCTAGACACAGACAGGCAGGCCACCTGTCCACCTATCACACCAGCAGCCAGAAGGCAGAAAATGTGAGAGAGGAGAAAAGCCATGTTTGCGTACCTGGCCTGGCCCATGAGCATCAGGCTTTCACAAATGAGACCAGTGTCCCTCTCAGGTTAGTGAGGGTGTGGGGACGGCTCTAACACGTGGCCAGGCATCGGCTTCTCTGCAGACCAGGTCTGAAATGGGATGCTGGGGCTAAAAGACTAGCCTCCTCGGGCCTCTTCTTCTCCGCCTTTTCTCCTTCCATTTCCTTCTTTCCCCCTTCCTATTTCCTCCTTTTCAAAAGTCAGTTACAAATTCCTCATGAAAACCAACCTCAGGACAAGGTCAAGGAAGCCGCACTGTTCGTGTGTCTCCTTATCCTTGTGTTCTGATAGGACCCCCTCCTTCCGACACGGACGCGCTTTCTGATACAGCACTTGGCACTGAGCTGAGCACGTGGTAGGAGGTTTGAGAAGGCACAAGGCTAGACGCAAGGTTGAAGGGTGCGGTTCCCAGATGGATAAAGGCTCTGCAGAGAGAAAGTAGTTGTTCTCTGAGGGGACTACTGAATGCAGCTACCCTGGCATTTCACAAGGTTGCCGTGTCTGATGGTGATCACAGCATTGATTCCAACGCTGCCTCATCCTCCCTACAATAAGCCACTTTTACCTCCTATCTTTACCCATGTAGCTTCTGGATTTGGCTTGATATTTACATCTCTGGGCTGAGAGCTGCTCTAGTCTTCCCTGGCTCCAGGGCGGAAAGAGGACACTTAGGAGAAACCGATATGGCGTTGTTATCTCTCCTTTAGACCAAGGATGGTCCAGTAGTTTGCTAGAGCTGCTGTAAGCAACCGCCACAAATTGGGGGGCATAAACAACCAAAATGCATCATTTCTGAGACCAGAAATCTAAGATCAAGGTGTGAGCATGGTTGGTTCTTTCCTAGGACTATAGGGGAGAATCCATTCCATGCCTCTCTCTTACCTTCTCATGCTTTGCTGGTGATCTTTGGCATAGATGAACCACCTGACCTCTGTCTTCATGTTCACATGGCATTCTTCGTGGGTGTGTGTCTGGGTCCAAATCCTCCCCTCTTTTAAAAAATATTTATGTATTTATTTTAGAGGAAGAGAGAGCATGAGAGGTAGTGAGAGGGAGAGAGAATCTGAGTCTAGAGCCTGATGTGGGATTTGATCCCACAACTCTGAGATCACGACCTGAGCCAAAACCAAGAGTCAGATGCTTAACTGACTGTGTCCCCCAGGTGTCCCTAAATCTCCTCCTTTTTATAAGGACACGTCATACTGGATTAGGGGGTCACTCTCTTCTGGTATGATCTCATCTTAACTAATTACATTTGTAATGACCCTATTTCCAAAGAAGTTCACATTCTGGGGTACTAGGGGTACAAGGGTTACTAGGGGTACTGAGGGTACTAGGGGTTAGGACTTCAACTCTATGGGAGACACAGCTCAACCCCTAAGACAGCTGACTTTCCCTGCACAGGTACCTATTAGGCTCCTGACCAGACTACAAGGAAGAGTGAGATACTCACACAGAGTGCTAAATTAAGGGGCACAAACTAGCTCAGCAGTCAAGATAAATATTATAATGATATATTTTTATAAATAAAAAAATTACTAAAATGGCCCAAGGTGAACCAAATATCAAAATTTTAAATAAAAGCAGCATCTGACCCCACTGTCCTCCACAGGGAGAGGCCTTTGTCTATCTTTACTCTTGAATATAATTCCACAAAATTTAGAACACCACTGAAGACATTGTTTTGGATTTTAGAATTCGGAGGGTTCATTTAACACTAGGGGTGAACGTTATTAATTCCCTACCTTAGTAATTCTCTGCCAAGTACTTTACACTTCTTTCAAACTATGTGTTTAATTAGAATACCTTGATTTCTCAGACTCACTTAAACACTTCCTGGAGGGGGTCTGTCTGCTTCAGTTTGATGTCGATGTTCCCTCGTCTTTGGTGTTTTGTTTTGTTTTCTTTAAATACTAAATGGTGGTGCACTTGACAGGGCAGTGTTCTCTCTGCGTGCCCCTCCTTCCCTGGTCTCCTTTAGGGGTGGACTGAATCTCTCTGGATGCTTCTTCCTCCTCATTTTGAGGGTAAGGGTGAATCTGGGGCATGATGACGAAGTAGCAATTTCTGCAAGACTCGTTAAACTCCCACACTCAATTCTAGAGAAACCACCTCTGTTCCTGAGAGATTTCCATTAAGGTTTTTTCCGGGGCCGCCTCGAGCTATTTTTCCACAGAGAGAAAAAAGTGACAAGGGCAGGTAGGGAGGCTAGAATGGGGCGTTTCGAGTTACAGTGAGCAGCACAACCCTTTTGCAAATAACAGAGATTGTAGCTTGTCTTCTCCATCGAGGACAGGGCGGATGGGTGACTGGACACATGGCTATTTGCTATCTCTGTTCCTGGGCTCTTTCCAGCTCTCTCCTGGGAGGCCAGTTTTCTTTCCATCTCCTGTCAGAGCCCCTAACTTCATTCTAACTTAACTTTCCATAACACACACACACATCCAACCCATGCATTTCTACACGTACACCAAATTCATTTGCCCACCACCTAATTCTGTGGTGGAGGCTATTTCTTTAAGCCCTTGATTTCTTCCGTGAACTGCAAATATTGACCAGGCTAGTTTCCATGGTTATATTAAGGGGCAAGATGGTCTTTGTTGTGCATTTGTCTTATCAGTGTTCTAATCTTTTTTCTATGCTGTTCATAATCCCCTAACTTTCATAGCTTTGAAGAAAACAATAGCTCTCTCACTGTGTTAATGCATGCAAACCGCACAGTCCTCGGCACCCAGCTGGAGTCTAAGAAATCATAGCTGTAATTATCTGCTCAATAAAGAAAATCTAGGAATCATTTTGCTTAAGAAAAAGGAAATTTCAATGTGGTTTTAATTTGAATCTCCCTGAGGGCTAATGAGGATGAACATTTTTTCATGTGTCTGATAGCCATTTGTATGTCTTGATTGGAGAAGTGTCTGTTCATATCTTCTGCCCATTTTTTGATATGTTTGCCTGTTTCGTATGTGTTGAGTTTGAGGAGTTCATTATAGATCTTGGATATCAACCTTTTGTCTGTACTGTCATTTGCAAATATCTTCTCCCATTCCATGGGTTGCCTTTGTTTTTTTGACTCTTTGCTGTGCAGAAGCTTTTGATTTTGATGAAGTCCCAAAAGTTTATTTTCGCTTTTGTTTCCTTTGCCTTTGGGGACATATCTTGAAAGAAGTTGCTGTGGCTGATATCGAAGAGAATACTGCCTATGTTCTCCTCTAGGATTCTGATGGATTCCTGTCTCACGTTGAGGTCTTTTATCCATTTTGAGTTTATCTTTGTGTACGGTGTAAGAGAATGGTCGAGTTTCATTCTTCTACATATAGCTACTCAGTTTTCCCAGCACCATTTATTGAAGAGACTGTCTTTTTTCCACTGTATATTTTTTCCTGTTTTGTCGAAGATTAATTGACCATAGAGTTGAGGGTCCATATCTGGGCTCTCTACTCTGTTCCACTGGTCTATGTGTCTGTTTTTATGCCAGTACCATGCTGTCTTGGTGATCACAGCTTTGTAATAAAGCTTGAAATCAGGTAACGGGATGCCCCCAGCTTTATTTTTGTTTTTCAACATTTCCTTAGCGATTCGGGGTCTCTTCTGATTCCATACAAATTTTTGGATTTTTTGCTCCAGCTATTTGAAGAATACTGGTGGAATTTTGATTGGAATGGCATTAAAAGTATATATTGCTCTAGGCAGTATAGACATTTTAACAATGTTTATTCTTCCGATCCAAGAGCATGGAATGGTCTTCCATCTTTTTGTGTCTTCTTCAATTTCTTTCATGAGTGTTCTGTAGTTCCTCCAGTACAGATCCTTTACCTCTTTGGTTAGGTTTATTCCCAGGTATCTTATGGTTCTTGGTGCTATAGTAAATGGAATCGATTCTCTAATTTCCCTTTCTGTATTTTCATTATTAGTGTATAAGAAAGCCACTGATTTCTACACATTGACTTTGTATCCTGCCACATTGCTGAATTCCTGTATGAGTTCTAGTAGTTTGGGGGTGGAGTCTTTTAGGTTCATCATCACTAGCCCTCAGGGAGATTCAAATTAAAACCACATTGAAATATCACCTTACACCAGTTAGAATGGCCAAAATTAACAAAACAGGAAACAACATGTGTTGGAGAGGATGTGGAGAAAGGGGAACCCTCTTACACTGTTGGTGGGGATGCAAATTGGTGCAGCCTCTTTGGAGAACAGTGTGGAGATTCCTCAAGAAATTAAAAATAGAGCTTCCCTATGACCCTGCAATTGCACTCCTGGGTATTTACCCCAAGGATACAGATGTCGTGAAAAGAAAGGCCATCTGTACCCCAATGTGTATAGCAGCAATGGCGATGGTCACCAAACTGTGGAAAAAACCAAGATGCCCTTCAACGGACGAATGGATAAGGAAGATGTGGTCCATATACACTATGGAGTATTATGCCTCCATCAGAAAGGATGAATACCCAACTTTTGTA
This sequence comes from Mustela nigripes, assembly GCF_022355385.1. Lineage (NCBI taxonomy): Eukaryota > Metazoa > Chordata > Mammalia > Carnivora > Mustelidae > Mustela > Mustela nigripes. The sequence continues at coordinate 140,105,074 of NC_081562.1, forward strand.
GCAACATGGACGGGACTGGAAGAGATTATGCTGAGTGAAATAAGTCAAGCAGAGAGAGTCAATTATCATATGGTTTCACTTATTTGTGGAGCATAACAAATATCATGGAGGACAAGGGGAATTAGAGAGGAGAAGGGAGTTGGGGTAAATTGGAAGGGGAGGTGAATCATGAGAGACTATGGACTCTGAAAAACAATTTGAGGGGTTTGAAGTGGCGGGGCGGGTGGAAGGTTGGGGTACCAGGTGGTGGGTATTATAGAGGGCAAGGATTGCATGCAGCACTGGGTGTGGTGAAAAAATAATGAATACTGTTTTTCTGAAAATAAATAAATTGAAAAAATTAAAAAAAAAAGATTTAAGAAGAAAAGGAACAGGAAAATGAAGGAAGAAAAAGTAATAAATAAAGTGACTTACAGAGAAATTAAAAAAAAAAGTTGTGTTGTTGAGCAGAAGAGGCTCTGGGTCTAGCAGGGCTTTAGGAGAGGTTGACATAAAGCTAGAAGTTCACCCCACTCTATTTGATGCGAAGTGTTAATTTCTTACTCGGCTGCTTTGTGTAAACATAAAAACTCGGTGATGATTAAAAAAAAGGTTTTCAGACAACCAGAATAAACATAAAAAATGAAAATATAAAAAAAAAGGAAATTTCACAGGGCTAGCATTTAGGGAAATGTGCGGTATTTCTTCCTTCCATCTTCTTAACCCTTTCTTTCTTTCTCTCTTTTTTCCCCTTCCTTCTTGCCTCCATTCCTTCTTTATTTATTTTATTTATTTGAGAGAGAGAGCGAGCAGAGTGAGAGAACCCAAGGCGGGGAGTGGGACAAGGGAGAAGCCACTTCCCCACTGAGCAGGGAGGCCCCCCCTGGGCTTGATCCCAGGACGCTGGGATCATGACCCGAGCTGAAGGCAGACACTTAACGGACTGAACCACCCAGGTGCCCTCTGTGCTCTATTTCAGCATCCAGAAGACTAACATCTACGAGGTGCAGAGAGCAGGGGCGACAGCTTTAGACGGGAGATCAGGCTTGCTAAGAGCTGACTGTAGCTCTCCTGTGGGGGACTAGTCAATAAGTAACCTAACTCCTTTCCTTGTGTAAAATGAAAGGATTGGCACATATGGTGGTGAAGGGTCCTTCCTGTTCTAAGTCTGTGACTTGTTGGTGGCTCCTATTCCTGGATGAAGGGACAGGCCCAGAGAAAGTGCTTCCTCCACACATCAGCAGACTGGAAGGGGAGGGCCTTCGCGTCTCTGCAAAGGTTGGTGCTGCCGCTGGTCACAAGTCTCATGAACCCAATAAGTGTACGATGTTCTGGAACCCGCTGCCTCTCAGGAAGGGTGTTTAAGTCGTCCAGTTGGAAAGACAGAGAATAAGCAATCATTGTAAGGTGCTCTCAGGGAGACAGAAGATGATGGAAATAGAAGTCACGCTCTCTACAGAAAGAATCAAAAGCCGTTGCCCAACTACTCGTGTGAGTTGTGCCTAAAATGAATACTTTTGGTTTTTAGGCTTTGCTTTTTTTTTTTTTTTTTTTCTTATTCCTTAAAGAACTAGGGAAATAGGCAAGGGAGAGAGTTCTTCAGAAGTCAAGGAGAAAGAGGGGCTATTTGTAAGAAAGGGAGAGACACAGGGAAGCCCGTGAATGGAGGTGGCTGCGTGTCTGTGCCTCCTTGGGCCGAGCACTGCGGCCCAGTCCGGAAGCTCCCGCAGGCTCGCGGGCAGCTGTCTCTTCCCATCCGTCTCCTCCGACCCCAGCCGGGCGGGGAGAACTAGGCTCAGCGCAGGGACAGTAACGCTTCACAGCAGCTGTGGAAAAGTACTAAGCTAACAGAGAGACAAATGGCTCGGGAGGAAATAAAGTGAGACTCTGGAAAGCTCCCTAACAGTTCCCCATGCTGGTCTTCTCCCTAAACCAAGATCCCAGCTCCTAAAGGAGAATCCAAATTGCAGTAAACTTTTTGTGTTACTCACCTCCCTTTTTTTAACCTCTTGTTTTTGTTTTGTCAGTTAGAGCTCGGAGTACGTGGCTTCACCTTATTCCATTTCTTTCCTCTTGGCCTTGACCCACCCACCTTTTTGTGCCCTCATGCCAAACAGGTGAAGTTCACTGTGGTGCAGTGTGTGCGCACGCACGCGCGCACGCACGCACATGCACCCGCGTGCGTTCCCTCACACACACCATACCACGTTCCTCACACTCATTCAAACACACTGATTTCTGAACACACACGCACACATGCATCCAAGTGCATTCCCTCACACACAACCATACAACACACTCCTCACACACACACTCAGGTGTGAACACACTCACACATGCATACATGCACACACTCATCCAATTGCCTTCCCTCATTTTCATCCACACAACTCAAGCTCATGTGTGAATATACAAACATGCACACACTCACCCATGTTTCTTCCCTCACAAAGCACACACACTCCTCACGCTCACATAGGCAAACACATTGACTTGTGAATGCTCACATGCACTCACTCACCTATGTTCATCCCTCACACTCACAAACCACATACTCCTCATACGCACACTCATGTGTGAACACTCTCTCTCACACATGCACACACTCACCCCTGTGCATTCCCTCGTACTCACCACAAACTCCTCACACGCACACACACAAACACCCATATGTGAACACTCTAACATTCATGCATGCACACATGTACACACTCTAGCACACACTCATGAGGCTCCCAGTTTATTACCGTCCATGACTAGGTGGTGGTCAGAAAGCCGCTCTGAATTTCTTCTCACTCTTGCCGGTAGCTGGAACTGCGTGTGTCTACCCCTGAAAGCTAAAAGCTCACTGTGTTCGTATGTGGAACTGATTTATTAAATGGTATAAATTTGGTGAGGAGCACACATGAGGTGGTTTTATTATTTTTCCAAATACAACCTCCCATTATTTCTTTGTCGAATCTCCCTTTCCTTCTCTTCAGGGCAGATCCCATGGCTTGTCTGTTATTGTCAGGCATTCAAAAAGCATAGTCAGGTCCAGATGAAAACACAATATATTGTCAGCTTTCGGCCCCATTTACTCACTTCCCTGAGAGCTGTCTGGGCACCCAGGACCTTGTAGAGAGGAGGGCGGCATTTGGCTTTTTTGTTGCTTTTCACTTCTGCTTCTAGCCTTTGTAGGGAGCAGGAGGTTTGATAAGAGAAAAAGAGTAAAAGCTTTAACGCAGCTGCGACTCCTGGAGTGTGCTCCTGGTTGTTGACGGTCCCTATCAGAGGCACCAGAGGGCCAAATCTGGTAGGGGTGCCAGTGCTTGTGTTGGAGGGTGACGTGCTGCCTCCCCACACACAGGTTCCTGACATGGAACCTGTGCCCGCTGGCTTGATGTTCCCCTCAGCTCCTAGGCCATCCAGCACCTCCACGGCAGGCCAGCCTCCAGGCTGCTGGAGTGGGAAGTCCGCTCACAACTGACGGAGTTCTGCGACATTCACGCGTAGCTCACACATTCTCGTGAGGCAAATGGTGGGATGCCAACCTCGCCATTGCCGCTGGTCTGGCCCTCCCACTGTCTCTCTTGGAAAGGCATTGAAGGTAGACCTACACATCCAATTGAGGAAGGTCCCTAGTAACTTTTCTTACCTTTGTTCTTCATCTTCACGAATGAGACTTCTGGAGCACTCGGACTTTTGGAGCGAGTATCTGTGCTGGGCAATAGTGTAAGAAAGCACCAAGATCCCTGCCCAGCATTATTGTGATGATGATGATGGGTTTTACTTCTATGATGAGGTCATGTCATAAAGCATGGAGGACTTTGAGAAAAGGAAGCTGTTGGGGTGGGCCTGACCTAATCAGGACAGTGCTCAAGAGAGACTGGGCTCTTCCTGAAGAGAAACTTGGAGGAGAGGGACCAGACGTGAGAGCTCTGTTTCTGACTTTGAACTCAGAGGGGAACACATGGTGAGGAGAGTGCAATGGCCCCTAGGAGCAGCCCTCAGCTGACAGACAGCAGGGAAACCATGACCTCAGTCCTACAGCTGCGAGGAACCAAGATCTGCCACAACAGGGTGACCTTGGAGTTGAGTCTAGGGCATCAGGTGAGATCACCGCTTGCCCACACCTCGAATGGAGAACCCAGCCACTCTGGGCCTGGGCTTCTGACCTACAGACTGTCAGCTAATGAGCTTTTGTTGTTTTGAGCCATGAAGTTATTGGTGATTTGTTACAAAGCAATAGAAACATATATGCTGCTCCTTCTCCTACGAGCAGGGAAGAGGAAGAGAAGACTCCAGTGCTCTCCATCTAAGTCAACGATTCCCAGGGCCAGCTGGTGGGTTTTGTCTGTCTGTGCACCAGCCGACTGGAGACCGGTGGTAGGGTGATAGCGGCTAGATCACAGAATCCTGGAGAAACGTCTGGTTGTCAGTTGGGGTCAGCTCTTATACTATTATTTTCAACTTGGGATTTTAGCTGCAGCTCCCAGACAAAAGAACAAGACATGTACAACATCCCACAACTCCTGGGAAAGGCAGTGGTCCCAGTATCGTATCCCTTTGTCGCCATTATGTTGACTCAGTGTGACTCTGGGGTGTGATCGTTCAGCGATTTTATTTGTGCTCCTACAGCTCCTTTGTTCAGTGGGACTAATTAGTCTCTCGCATGGTCTGGATGAGCATGACTTTTATGGTCACCCTCAGGTAATAAAAGGTCTTCTAATCAGTAATTATACATCTAGCCCAGAGTAATAGCCAAAACTTTCAACCTGGCTCAAGGTCACAGCTGCCCCCTCTTTCCCAGCTGCTGTGCCAGTTACTGGCAGGGTGGAGAGGAACAGCTGACTTAGTTTTCCTCCTTCCTGCTTTGATCCACCAGCTCCCCTTCCCCACACTCTGCTTTCTTCCCTCTGTGAGGTTGGAGAAGAGAGGAAGAGTAATGGAACGTTCTGGGCTTGTCTTTATGGTAGGTAAAAGATCCCCAGTACAGGAGAGAAGCCCTGAGAACATCAGCGGTAACCTCAGCCATGCTAGAGAACAAGAGGCCAGCCAGAGACACACTTGGAACCTTCCCTCCCCTCCTCTCTTTGTCTTTCTCTGATTTTCTGATTTACTGGACCCTGGCTTCCCCAGCTTCTTTGGCTTCAACATGCCCCTGTCCATCATGTTGCCTCGTTTCCTCCTCCCGCTCCCCCCTCAGGTGGAGATGGTTCTCAGTCCTCTGCCTTTGACTTGCTTCTCTTGATTCTGTTTTCCAGCTGTTGACGTGCACGCCTCCTTCTGTCTGGATGACTTCCAAAGCGGCGTTGGCAGCTGTCTCTCTCCTCTGAGCTGGAGTGCTGTGTCCCCTACTGCCTCCTACAGCTCCCCATGTCTCAAGGTCAGGTCACCCCTCTCCTGCCCTTATTCCGCCTCCTTCTTACTTCCTTGTTTTTCTTAACCACACCACTGTCCTCCACCCGCTCGGGCTGCCAGGGATCTTCCTTACTCACGGCTTCCCATCCACGGCCAAGTCCTCCGGCTCTGCCCTCACACGAGCTGTGGGTGCGAGGCGGCGACGGCGTGGCGGGGTGTCTCCTCCTTTCTCTCACAGCTGCATCTCCCCGACACCTGCTGCACAGAGGTAGTAACCACTAATATTTCGGTTCATATTTTCCCAGCTTTTTTCTGTCACTATATTAAGTAAATAATAGTAGTACATTGTGAAAATCTTTCTAAATCCTTTCGTACTTGCCCAAAATATTCTTCAAATACCATAGTAGTTGAGGATTTGGGGGTTTGCTTTCTATTTTTTCAAAAGGAGTCCATATGGCCTTTTTCTCTTCAGTTAATGATGACCTAAATTCCCATGGAAGGAAGAGGAAGATTAACTTGTGCTTCACACGTGGCCTATGCCATTCCTGGTGCCCCAAGTTCATTAGGAACAGGGTGCACCAAGTGTTTGTGAATAGGGAAAAGGGGACAGGGGAGGGCAGGACAAGAGGCAGAGCCTGGCCGGGTTCAAAAAAGCTATTCCCCTGGCCCAGCCCAGGCCAGATCAAGGGTGCCTTCCCCAAAGGGCTCATGCAACTCCCATGAAGGCACCCTGCCGGATTCTTCTTCGTCCGTGCCCTGCAGAAAGACACTGGCTAGTCCTGGACAAACACTCCAGGCTGAGGGCTCCCAGGAAGGGGGTTTTTCAGTGATAAAAGAGGACAGTCCCAACACACCAAGAACAGTTGGTCACCCAACAGTGGGTCCCACCCTGGGTTCGAAGTCTTCTCTAAAGGATGATGATTGATTCCACAGGCTTTGCAGCCACTACCTCACGCCTGCAGGAACCTTCAGTGTGGTTTCTGAGTGGGGGTGGGGGACTCTATTTTCCAGCCAGAATCCTCTTATGTGCAGGAGAAATATATGTCAATTATTTTTTATACCTTTGTTATATGGGATTCTCTGTCACAGACAGCCAAACCTAATTCTTACTGTTACAATTGCGTAAAAGTAATACTAATCAAATTCATTTGCATAAACTCACCAATTTTATTCTTAATTACTGTGATAGGCAATAATGAAATATGTACCCTAGAGTGCCACTGTAAGTTTTATTTGATTATAGCACTAAACTAATTTATAGGTAGGCTTGGCTTCCTGCAATAGTTTGTTGATTACATAGTAGAGTCACCCATTGGCAACTTAGAATCTAACACGGGAGAATACACATTGCTTCTGGCCTGTGAAGGCCCGGCGCATCAGGGCCCAGGACTGAATTGGAAGAAGTAGCAGAATCTCTCTTGAACAAAGTCTGGCAGATAGCATTAGCATACACCTCGTGGTCAAAGCCCATTTTATCCAGCCTTCATCGCACGCCCTTGTTTTTAGAGACACGGTGTGACCTTTAGCATATCTGCAACTGTGAAATAATAAAGCCCCTCTTTCTATCAAGAGTTTGCTGCATTCCAGATGCTTGGAGAGGGTTTTCACAATTATTATTCTAGGGCTGGTCTGCTCCTCTTCTTCTCTTAAATAATCTGCTGTAGGCATTCAAAGGGTCTTCTCATCCCAGGACATGACTATAGCTAATTTGCTGAGAGCCTCTAAACATACCCTGAGCCTGCTTAGGACATCTGCCGGGAAGTTAAATCATTTTAAGTGGAGGAATTAGGCTAATGTTTTCTGCTAGGAGAAAACCCTGAATCTCGGTATTCTGCACAAGTCTTGTAATGGTGGACACAAATTATGCTGCAGAGATACAAAAGAAAAATAAATCCATCTTCTTTTACTAGGAGCCTGACACTTTTATTTAGAAAATTTATACTTCTGAATGCTTCTTTCATCCATTACAGATGCATTTCAAATGTGACTCTCTTAGGTTAATAGTCTCTGCCTTAAAAACAGATCAGGGTGAAAGTGGGGATTGGGGCCACTTTGGAGTAAGATAGAAAGAAGAGAGAGGGTTTATCTAATGATCAGATGAATCGAGGAGCGTAACAAATCCTTTTCTTGCAAAATCAGGAAATTCTGATATGCCTGAAAGATTCGGAATAGAGAAATATTTGCTGATAAATATCCCCAAGGCTTCAACATGGAAACCTAAGTAGAATTCTATGTAATGGACCATCAGCCCCAATGCAGCGGTTGTGGATGTACACATTGTGTGGGTTTTTAAGATGCTCTGCTGTTTGTCAGTTCAACATCGAATGCTCTTTGCTATGCACATAGGACAGACTGGATGAGTGGAGGTTATTTGCCGGAGGCAACTTGGGGGAATTCTAGCTAAAAGAATCAAAGGCAGCGCTGAAGTGGATTCTGATTGGGGTCTAAACAAGGTCTACATGATGCTGAGACCGGTTTGGTTTTGAACTAAACAGGCAGTTACCCTTCCTCTTTCACTCCTGGGCCCTAGTGAAAGCCAAGTCGTCTACACTCTGATTCACCTGTATTTGTGATTGACCAGGTCCGTGCAGTCTATTTTCCCTGGGAAATTCCTGGGGAATCTTAGGGCACCATCCACCTCTGGCTGCAGACCTTGCTTTGTGGAGTTAAAAAGCCAGTAAGTGTCTTTGCCCAACGATGAAGCCCGTCCTCACTGATCTTACTGCTCCGGTCCTTCTTCACTCTTCACCCTTTTCTGAATCTTAGCCTCCCGACACGAGCACTCTTTCTAGAAAGACATCTGGTAATTGACTTCTTCACATAGCCAAACCACCGTCGGAAGGGGTAGGTGAAGGCTCAACCAGTAGCTTCTGGCTTTTCAGCTGTAGGATCTGATTAGCCTCCTAAATGCACACATGGCCAGGAGGACAGGCCCGCGGGTAAGACTCCAGCCCTGCTGTGTCAGACTCTGGGCCCGGTTAGGGTCACTGTTAGCTCATCTATAAAATAGTGATTTAGAAAGATTGTGGACCACGGGCTGAGTCCTTTGTCATTGTGAATAAACATCATGTTCTCCCTCCATGCCAGGTAGCATTATTAGTTTTCTTAACATCTAGCTGGGGAAGGACGGTGCCAGGGAAGTTTCCATGTTGCTCTCTCAGAGAGCACCCCAGTGTGACAATGAGCTCATTCTTCCAGAGAGGGCCTGTGTTAGCATTTGTTTCCTGACCGCAATTCCTGGTCCCAAATATTTGTGACCCTGTGGTAGTCCTTCTGGCTGGAGTTCTCTACTTGGCTAATTTAGAATGCAGAATTTCATCTTCAGAGAAAGTTCAACATTTATTGTCCTTTACTCATCTTCCCCAGGGTGACTCTAGGGGGACAGGCAAGCAGGCTTCAGTGACTAGAGCGTGTTTGCACAGCTACTGGGAAGAAAAGGAAAATGTGTTTTTCCAAAGAAGAGCCAAAAATGTGCAACATGCCGCAGCCCCCACCCCCTTCCACAAGAGCTCTGTCAGAAAAAGCGAAGTTCATATTACCCTTAGAAAGATCTTAAATTGTTTTGTTTTGTTTGTGGTTTCTCATTTCCTGAGACTTTGGAAAAGTTTGACCTAGCTTTGTGTTTTGGTTTTTTTTTCCTTCCCTTTTTAATATATTTTATTGGAAGGGGAGAAGGTGATGTTTTTGTCACTAAGCAACCTGAATAGAGAAGGGAGCCCATGGTTGTTTGTCGTATAAACAGTGCAATAATGAAGATAAAGAACTGAAATCCTGACCTTTCTCTGTTCCTTCATAAACCAGCCTGAAATGCCAGTGCAGTGTTTGAACACGTTAATATAACGGGAGAGACACCATTCACACCCTGAACCTTGACCTTCACAAGCACGGGGAAGAATGCTAGTGTACCAGTTGTTTTATGAGAATGACCAACATAATGTTTATCAGGAGGCCGGAGGCACAATATACACATTATCTCTACTTCAGATATTTATTCCAGGATTTTGTTCTCTGGCTCAATTTCAAAAGAATACTTGACCAACTATTCTGTGTCTATAATTGAAAATTTTGTCTCACGTTGTTTTTCAGGATAGGGAGACACTGAAAGACTGAGCGATATGAAGACCTGTTTTCTTATCTAACAGACGAAGAAAGAGAAAGGTTAATTGGTTTGCCCAAGGTCACCACACTGAACAAACTCCAGAATTCTGTCACTAGAATTCATTAGCATTGTTCCACAGAACTTGGAGAGCCTAAATAATGAATTTCTCACAGAAAAGTTTCTTCTCTGAAATGGATGGTAAACATGGACGGAAGAAGGAAAAATAAAAAGGCCTTAATCTGTTATTCACTCCTTAAATATTCACAGAGCGCTCAACATATGCCATCTGGTAACTAGTAGAAGTAGGATCCTCAGAGTTCTTAGCATGGCCTTGGCAGAGAGGACTTCTCTCCTTTGCCTCCACACATAGTCATTTTCATTCACTCGTTCACTAGGTTAGTCATATTCATCCAACATTTACTGAGCACGTCCAATGTGTGAGGTACTGAGTTGGCACCTGAGAATACAAAGATTCTGGATAGGTTAGCCTCTGTGTCAGGGAGCTCAAAACCGAGAGAGAGGACAGATCTTTTCGATGTGACAAGCAACAATTTGAACTGAGTGCAAGATGCTCTGAAGTGTAAAAATTGTGTTTCTAATGCTGTTCCAGAATGGGACGGTGGTTTGGGAATGCCTTTTGGAAGAGGAGCTCTGACTTGGGTCTTCTGGGAAGGAGTGATCTATGGGGATGTTGAAGGGATAGGTTAGGAAAAGGCCTTCCAGGCTGAGAATTCAGCACACACAAGACTGCCTGGAAAGAGATGGGTTGTGTGTGTGTGTATGTGTGTGTGTGTGTGTGAGAGAGAGAGAGAGAATATGCGCTTGATGTTGGTGTGATAGCTTGAGGAGATTGGCTGTGGACCTCATGCAGAAATTCTGCCTGAAGAAAACTCCATCTCTGCATTACAGTGATTTCCAAGGGGGAAAAGTGATAGTGGAGAATCATAGACTGGTTCTTAAATTCTCCACTCAAGACTGGCCATTGTTCTTACTCACATCTCAAGTCGCCCGGCCACGCCTAACTTGCAAGGAGACAGAGAAGCACAGCCCTCTTGGTTGGAGAAAGGGAATGGTGGCAATTCCCACAGCAACTGAACTTCTAGTTGGATATTATAAGAATAACTCTTAAAATTTAAAGCTATTCCATTTGATGGGTGTTAGCTATTTTTTATCTAGTCCATAAATAAACTCCCCCCACAAAAAGTAATCTCAATTTGTTCCTTGGGTCATATTCCCAAGGAATTTATTTTGGAAGTCACACCAAAAAGCAGTCCTATTCAGAATGAAACATTCTTTTGATGTGACTAGTTGGCCTGAGGTGACCGTGTAGTTTTACCTAGTTTGTGAACTGTGTGTGTTCATTCTATTTTATTAGAACTTTGGGACCACGCTGTTCCATTTTCTGTGTATTTACAGAAAGTTGTCAATGAAACTCCTAGCTCGTCTGTAATGGAAGAGGGGTATATGCTGATAACTACGTAATTGCCAGGGAGTACTTAATATTGCCCAATATTTATAAGCAACTCATAAATTGGAACAAAGTAAGCTAAGCCCATTACTACCCTAAGAAATTTAAAAATTTACACTCTGGATCAAGGGAGAGAGTAGTTGGAACCCAAAGGCTCATATTACACTGTAATGTCCCCCTAAAGAATTGCTTCTTCCAGAGAATGTCTTGGTGTCATGCCGTACCCACCAGCAGAAGTAGGCTATTGTAAAATGTAGCCTTGTGTAACTTATTATGAATCTGCGACAAGAATGTTGTCCTACTTAGAAGGACCCCTCCTACTTCCTGGGGAGAAAGTTGTACTTCCCCTAAGCAGTGGTTTGTTTTTAATGTCGTGGACACTGTGAATCACCCTTTTGGCATTAACTCCAAGCTCCAATTAACATTTTGGCATTAATGTCCAAGACACTGTAACATCTACCTTGCAGTCCAATGCTTGTAAGGGAAGAGTTCCTTACGGAATGCACCTGTCACCGTCCCTGCTTCCGTTTACATCACTCTCTGTTTTCTCTCTTCTGTCCTTCCTTCTGCTAATTTCTGCAGCCTGGTATTTTATGTTTTTCTTTAAATCCTTTCTGAAAAAATGTTGGAGCATAAATATGTAACAGAAGGGGAAAAAATCTTCATAGTTCTTATAATTAATCTCTTCTGCTCTGGAGCCTCCTTTCTTGCTGATGGCCAAAACATAAGCCACTCAATTAAAGGTAACAGCCTCTTTTAGTTAAAAATAATATTTCTCTGGTAAATATTTTGTATTTCAAAGTACATATTTACTCTGAGGGATATTTCTCTCATCTTAGGTGATTTCTCTCTATCCCCTGTCTTTTCTCAGAGGGTATCTAGGGATAGGGGGAGAAGTTAGGGGAGGGTGGGAATAGGTGTTTACTTTTATTTCAGTATGCATATGTATATGTGTGTGTGTTGGGGGGGTAGGTGGTATGAAGACAATAAATTAAGATGGGGCATATTATCCTTGTGAATAATCCACAATGTAGAGGGCTGGCTGAGTTCATTGTTCAACAAATTCTAATGAAACCTTATTATGAAAACCTTGATTTATGAGTGAATATAATTTTGATTACCTTGGTGGTTTAGCAGTGGGAGAGAGAGGCAGCCATCTTTGTAGTACTTCCATGCCTCCTGAAGACTCCCCGGGTTTCTCCAGCTTCCAAATAGATCCCCCTTTCTTTACCTAGTTAGCTCCCATCTCAGGTCACTGATCCATATCTCAAAGCTTAAAATAAACATGTTTATGAAAGTTGTTTTAAAAAATAAAAATACTTCAGGGTAATACACATTAACCAGTCAACACAGTAAGATATTACTTCCTGGAGAAGACTAAACAAAGCGGATGGCATTTAGTGTAGTTAGGGTGGTGGTGGGGACCTGAGTGTCAGGCTAAGCCTGGACCCAGGCTTTGGTGGTGAGGAGCTGCAATTCCTCCACAGCCAGAGGCCAGAATTACTTAGTTGAAAAGGGACAGTTTGGGGGAAAAAAAAAAAAAAAAAAAAAGGAAGGGTATGGACAGGAAAGGCAAGAGTTGCCAATTTTGTTGAAGTTCTGAGGATGGTGAGAGAACCAAGGGTTGCTTCTTAGGTAAGATTGGAAGGCTTTTTGTAGCACACGTGCCCCTCTCCTCCAAGACCGAGGAGGGAATTTTGCCCCTGAGGAATATATCACTGCCTGATGCCACAACTCCAAGCTCCATCATGTTCTTTTTTTTCTTTTTAAGATTTTATTTATTTATTTGACAGACAGAGATCACAAGTAGGCAGAGAGGCAAGCAGAGAGCAGGGGGAAGCAGGCTTCCCCCTGAGCAGAGAGACCGATACGGGGCTCGATCCCAGGACCCTGAGATCATGACCTGAGCTGAAGGCAGAGGTTTAACCCACTAAGCCACCCAGGCACCCCTCCATCATGTTCTTGAAGGAACCATAGGGCCTTACGTTCTGCTCCAATCCAAGCAAGGCTCAGGAGTAAAACACATGCGAGGAGTTCCACAGAAGCAGGATTGAATACCTCCGGTCTTCGGCAAGTAGCTTCCATCCAGTCATTGCAAGTATCATGTCTCAAGCTATCACACGACAAGACTTTCTGTAAGGAGTTCGCTCATTATTTACCGAGCATGTCAAAATGTTGGCTGCTTCTAGGGCTCTTGGGGTAGCACATATTTGTCAGAATACTTCCATGAGAAATGCAAGCAAAAAATAAATTTGCTACTCATTTTCAGGACTGTCTCTGAGAACACATATTCTATCTGCTTCCCCTCCTGCTGAGGCTTCTAGGTACAGAGAAAATACCGTTAAGAAATAAATGTAACATCAGGGAATCCAGCCTGGGTGCCCGCCATGAACTGTGCACCCACCTAGAGTCTGCATATGGTCTCCTCTCCTTTGTGTTTTTCAATGAATGACTAAAATCCCCACATACTGTTTCCGTAGGAAGCCTAATATCTTCCTCTTGAGCTTTTCTCCCCTGAGCCTGAGTTGTGAAAAATCTCCGGGAGCCTTGAGCAGATTGCTTTTGATTCCCACTGTCACACAGTTGCCTTCCAAAGCTTATCCTCTGCAGGAGGACTAGTGATGCTGGTTCATTTTGCAATGATGTCCTGGTGGCACAGATCCCTGACCAGGCTGCCCTGGACCTTCTGGGTCCATGGTCCCATTATTGTCCAAGCTGGGCCAAGGCCCTTCTACCCTTCAGCGCTCCAGGTTGTAATTCTTCCTGGTGGCCTCATTTAGTAACTGACTTCCAGAGTGCCAGCTGTCTTAGATCCCTCGGTCAGGGCTGAATTGATTGTCTCCCCTTTGCTCGTGAGCACTCATAGTCCTATTTCCCTCAGGGACTTCCCTAAACAAGAAGTTCAAGGTTCTGTGGATGCACCACTGCCTGAGACAGACCTTCCTGCTTCTCGGTGTGATTTAGTGGGTAGAGAGGAGCCTGAGGCAGGGTAAGCTGAGGAGAGCTGATGTGGAACGGATGGGCAGGAGAAGACGAACCTTCAGATATGACTGAAATGGGGTTAGGAGGAAATTCGAGAAGTAGCAGAGGTAGGAAACAAATGAAGAGAAGATGGTCTAGCTAAAGGGAGTATTGTGCTTTAAAAAGAAAGGATGGTCAACACGGACAAACATCACAGAGGGCTTAAGATAAAGAGGAATACATATCAGTTGCATTTAGCAATCAGGAGGTCATTGATGGAACCCTGGGGAGTTGTGGACGTGACCGTGGAGTACGTGGGAGGGGAGGAGGCTGACACACAACCAGTATTGGTGAGCTCTCAGGTCTTCTGTGGAAGGGGGGATAGAAATAGAATGAATGATAACAAGAGATTTTGTTTGTTGTTTGCTCCTTAAGATGGGAGCATCTGCAGGGTTTCCAATCCTGACAGAAGACCGTCTAGTGTGAGGTGCAGACGCCGGAGAGGGACTAGTCAGTACAGAGGGCCCTCCCCCCGGAGAAGAAGCCACGACTGGGAATGGGTGGGCAAGATGGAGATTCACTTGTGGTAGAGGAAGCATGTCTTTGTAACGGGCAAGAAGAAGAAGGTGGATGCTTATCACGGGAGGTGGTACACTTGTTGTGTGGACTCTGAGGCCATGTTAATACTTGGGGAATCAGGAGACAAAATTACATGCTGAGAAGGAGGGCCAGGTGCAGGCCAGTGAGGGATAGGGTTCTGTGTGAGACACACACATGGCCAGTTCAGACCCAAATGCTGCGGCTTTGGGGCTCTTTTTCCAGTGAGCCCAGGTCTCCTCAGAATGTGAGGTACTTTATTCTGGTGCTTAGCTTTAAATGCATGAGATAAATTCTTCATCTCCTGTGTGTCCTCTCCCATGTCACACACACACATGTGATAAACACTTTGGAATTTTTACTTAGAAGATTCAGCTCGAAAGCTCTTCATAGGACATCTACAATGAGCAAGGATTTGGGTATATGAAAATGACTTATGGGTGTTTCTACCTTCGAGGATCTTGTCCTGAAGTGACATAAAATGCATTTCAAAGGGCAGCTGACCTTAGAATTGACTTTTTGATTATCTACTTTCTTTGAATATCTAGTCCATGAGTCCTTTCAACAAATATAGATGATAAGTAATAGCTTCTTTGGGCATACTGTGCTCTGTTAAGATGAGCAAATTAAGACAGAATTAATTTAGCGAATTTATATAATAATTAATAATAAAAGTTCCCTGTTTTATGTAGTGCTTTAGCTTTCAAAATGCTTTATGTTTAATGTTACTCTTTAGGGCTTATGGGACATTTTCAGATACATTATGTTAATATTTTAATTTATCTATCTTTTAATAAGTACAATATTCATTCTCAAAATGAACACTTCCCATTGGAAGAAAAGGAAAGGGTTAAAAAGCTAAGATTTATTTTATGCCATAAATGTTCCAGGCATCTTACATATATTATTTAATCTTTGCAAACCTCCATGATGCTGATATTATCCCATTTGACAGACAGATATGTAAAGGTTCAGATCTTGACTAAGGTCATTTAGTTGGAGAATATCTGAAATTCAAACTTAGGTCTGCTGTTGCTCTATCCCTTACTATATTTTCTCAGGGAGGTATTAAAATAATCTTCTGTACCTTTGCTTCCACCCTCTGAAATGGGTGGAAGGTTAGAAGGTCTCATCCCGAGAAACCTTGGCCAGGCGGGCCTCAGGTTTCTAGTCAGGCACCCTCCCCGGCTCCTTCCCAACTGTGGCACCATGATGACCATGACCATCATCTGGGCCTCTGGGCGAATTAGGCTCACTGGCTTGTGATGTTTACAGCCTCTGGATACCTGCTGCACTTCTGTGCTTAACAGACATTAATATTCATGTTTCCATGACCTCTTACAAAACTTATAGATGAGTTAAGGGGGGAACAAAGCAACAAATGGAGAGTTTTGTTAAGGGCTGGGGCAATATGGACAGATTGTGGCAAATTTCAAGAGTCCTAGCAGTGACGAATGATCTGAAGGAGGGATTCATGAGGGGAAACGTAACAGCAAGAATAATACTTACAATGAACAAAAACAAGCCAAATCTCAACTACATAGTTCTTGGCCAGTCCAGGGAGTAGATATGATTCTCTCTGAGACTCAGTGTCCCCTCAGGGACCCTAGTGGCACTCTGTCTTGTATATTTCTAGCACTCTTCTTTCAAACAGAACTCTCTTCTTTCCCACCTCCTCTTTCTTAATGGACAGTAATCAAATTCTCTACTCTTTCAGCGAGATATCAATTATCCAGGAATATTTGCATTTTCAACAAGCTCTCCTGTGTGAAGGAATAAAGCCTTGACCCTGAAAAACAGTTTCGAAGGGAAGACTGTCTTGATTCCTCTCACACTGATTCTCTTAAAGAAAATTCGTAGCCTCTGAGGTTTTGTTTACTGAATTAGTATCACTTCCAAAAAAAAAAAAAAAAAAAAGAACAGAAAAACGAAAAACCAAAACAAATAAGACACAGGCTGTGAGACATTTGTCATTTCCCAAGATACCAAACTTACAATATACTCTAAAAATCCTAGGAGTGGTTCTTTGTTAACAGGTAATGTATATGTTGAGCAGAGCTCATTTTTATGTATTTGTTTGCGTCACTTTCCTCTAGGAACTAGAATAAAGCTCATTCCAATCATTTCATGCATTTAAGAGGAATACTAAGCATTTAGGAAAAAGAAAACCCACATAATTTAGTATTTTTATTAGTTCAGATAGTGCCCCTACCTCTGAGTTATGATTTGCTTTACATAGAATACATGTTACTATGGAAACAAATTGTCACATTGGGACAAAATACACATTTAAGAAAAAGATGTCTCTACACTATACTTTCAGGGCTCTTGGCTTTACATTAGAGGACAAATTCTTCTTGACTGACGTCAGAGTGGAATTGGTTTGATGATGTCGGGGACTTCTTAAAATCACTGGAAAGACTCAAGAACTAAATGACAGGCACCAAGGGAAGCTGGGTAGTTGCAACCACAGCCAAGGCCACGCCCAGCGCAAGCCAGGTAGGCTCCCTCTGTCTCTGCCCCCCATGGCCATTCTGCCCAGTGGCACCGCCCTGAAGCCCCACCAGAATTGGGCCTGTGGGCTCTGCACCTACCGAAGCTGCTGCTTCCCTGTTCCATTCTGATCATTGGCTTCAGTTTTAAAATTCAACTGGCTGAGCCCAGGCCACATGCTTGTACCATGTGGCTAGGAGGTGGAGAAGTAGTGGGAGCTGGTCTTGTTTCCCACCAACACCTAACTGGGGAATCCCCAGATATACAAAGTGCTCTTCTTAATGCAGGATACCCCAAAATACACAGAAACTTAAATCTAACTCAAGTCAAAAACTCAACACCCATGAAGGTAAAATTCTCAAGCAAGTGCAAACAAAATTTGACTTTTTAAGATAATTAGTCAAGATTTTAGCTTCCTTTACCCTATGGAGATGTACCTGAGTATCCCTCTTTTGTGTACTTTGGGGGGCATTCTGATTGTTTATCCAAGAGAGGCAGCTCCGTAAGATACACGGCTCATGTGCAGTAGGGTAGAGTTAGGGAAGTAGCAAGCAGGCTGTCTTGAGATCAAATTCTTGCATTTAAAATTTTTCCTCTAGAAAATTATGCAAAACAATGAATAATATTTTGGAGGATAGAGTAAAGATCTGGATTGAAATATATACACAGCCCAATTCCTTTATGATAATAGGAATTTTTTTCTGTTACACTAGGGAGGCACATTGGAGCATGTATATGTGGATACACGATTTTAAAAACAAATCAATGAAATTCAGTAAGGATATTTATGATGAGCTTTTGCTCTTCAGACTAAATTATATAAACAAATATTATGCACACGTTTGATACATAACTCAATTTATTCTATAGCATGATATATATGCTACAGATTAATATATGATGTATAAAATGTAATCATCTTAATAAACAACAAATAATTAATTACATATTATACATAATGTAGCATAGTAGAGCATATAGTTTCTTATCTCTCCTTTTGCTCAACTTCCCTCTTTACCCTTTATGATTTGTTTGCACATTTTGAAACTCATTCAGTGGTAGTCTAAGAGAATAAGTATTATTACTTAAAGAGCTGATTGGAGAGAAGATTACGGTAGTATTTTTAATGATTTCGTTGGAGTCTCTTTTTGTGATTGTGTTCTCTGTTTCTGTCAGTGTAATGGGGAAATTGACAGTTGGCTGGATATCATTTTAAGCTACTATTCATTCTCATTTCTCCATTTTATTTTTATAAAACAATTTCATTGGCTATTGCAAGGTATCAGACACATTTAATTAACCCATCAATGAGTGGCCAGTGTTAAGAACAGTAGGAAGCAGAAGAGGAGAATTGAAAGGGGTTTTTAAAAAGCAGAAATAATAGAAGAATGGGCAGGGAAATAAATGGGCGAATGATTCAGAAAAGCCTAATGAGTTTCCTGATAAACAATAAACAAAGCCAGGTGTGGGAGAAGAAAACCTTGCTTCCTGTGCCTTTCTTTGCTAGTCCATCCAGCTGTGCTCCCTGGGAAGCCACTCTTTAATCTGGGCCTATTCCTTTTGATAATGAAAATAGCTGCTATGGATTTAGGAACAAGCATGCACGCATATTGCTTCTTTATTCCTTCCTTCCTTTCAAAATAAGAATGGCATCATTCTCTATTCTGTTAGTGGGGATGGTTTCTACCTACGCATATGGATACGGTGGGCATTCAAAATTCCACCTTATACCACGTGTACTTTACAGTGAAGCACTTCATACGTTCTAGCCAACATCACATTCCACAGAGCTCGAGAAGGCCGCCCCCACCCTCGGGCATGGATGCATCTATTACGTACTTGGATTCTGTTCTTGCATAAATCACAGGAGAAGGCATGATCATACAACACTCACGATGAAGGGCTGTGCAATCTAGGAGACCTGGGGAAAATCACAGCCGCACAATGTGTGACATTTGTGCCCATGAGCCAATCGTCCCAAGTCTCTAAAGCCCTGGACAATCATCTGTACCACGGGGACAGTCGCCGTTCTCGCTTCCCAGGGCTGTTGGCAAGAGCACCTGAGTAAAAACCTCTCCGGATGTGTCTGGCACGTGCTACTTATTATAATCAGAATACGGCAGTTGATTATCATGTGCTTTATAGTTTTATAAAAACTTCCACATATTTTTTCTCATTTGATCCTCCCTACCACCTATGTTGTGGATATTTTTAATATTATTTTTGTGCTCACAAGTGTTGAAATTGATTGCGGTCCCACAGGCTACCACCTGTGGAAACTGAAGTTTTAACTCAGGTTTTCATATTATAAGACATTTTCCCGGACTGTTGTCAACCAATTTTTTTTTTTTTTTTGTCTCCTGCTCCATCAGAATCCTCCTTTTGTCTAATTCCTCCTCTAAATATACATGTTCAGATGTGTTCCTGTTATTTGTGCTGTAGTAGGTTAATGTGACTATTTGGTGTCTCCTTTATGATTTCACGTTTCTTGTGGGTATACACTGAAAATTTTGAAGTGAACTAAAATCACAGTTCTTATGTAGTAATAGAGCATCTGAAGACATGGGCGTTTCTTTTTTTTTTTTAATGCCATTTTGATGTACAATTGAAGCCCAATAAACGCATATGTATAGAGTGTGGATCTGATGAGTTTTGACACATGTATAACTCGTGACTCCATCAGCACAGCCAAGATCAGGAACATTGTCGTTGCCCCTGACAGTGTCCTGCGCCTTCAACACCTTCTCCCTTTGCCTCCTCTCACCCCTCCCCCACCTTCAAGCAACCACGGATCTGCTTTATATCATGACGGGTAAGTCTGTAGTTTCTAGAACTTTATATAAATGAATCATACAGTATTATCCTCTAATCAGGACATATATCAGTAATCTGTTCCTTCTCACTGCAGTAGAGTTTACCACATCAGGAATGGACTCCAATTGTTTATTCATTGAGCTATCGGTGGACACTTGACCTTTCTGGTTTGGGCTATCATAAAGAAAGCTACTCTAAACATTGGTCTGCAAGTCTTCGTGTGATGATATGATGATAGTTCTCAACCCAGGAGGCGAACGGCCAGGTTATATGCTTGGGTAGGTGTATGTTTAACTATGTAAGAAACTGCTTAAACTGTTTTCCAAAGTGATTTTACCATTTTACGTTCCTACCAGAAATATGTGACAGTTTCCATTTCTTCACAGATTTGCCAACGCTTTGTAGGTCAGTCTTTAATTTTAGCCATTTGAGTACCCACTGGTACCCAGCAGTGTCTCCTTGTGGTTTTAATTTGCATTTCCCTGATGACTAATGAGTATCTCTTCATGTATCTAAATGCCATCTGTATATCTTTGTTTTACTTGTTCAAATTGGGTTGTTTGACTTATTATTGAATTATAGGAGTTTTTCTATAGCTCAGATATAAGACTTACATTGGATGTGTTTTGCAAATGATTTTCTTCTAATCTATAGCTTGCTTTTTATTTTCATGGCTCTCAGACATAGGAATTGTCAACCCTGAGTTTTTTGAATCTCAGGACACCCCCTTCTTTGTCATGGATCTCATTGCCAACTGCCTGTCTAGACATTGCTCATTGCCTTTAGTACACCAGCTCTGCTTCTTAGACTGGACTTTCTGTCAGTCCTTGTGATAGTCATTCTTCTGATTCTGTGTTTGGTTCCTTACTGTCCAACCATATGATTTATTTTTTTTAAGATTTTATTTATTTATTTGACACAGAGAGAGATCACAAGTAGGCAGAGAGGCAGGCAGAGAGAGAGGGGGAAGCAGGCTCCCTGCTGAGCAGAGAGTCTGATGCAGGGCCCGATCCCAGGACACTGGGATCATGACCTGAGCCGAAGGCAGAGGCTTAACCCACTGAGCCACCCAGGTGCCCCCATATGATGTATTTTTAGCTCACAGAATCATAGACGTCAACGGAATAATTGCATTCATCAGAACCCTCAGCACATTCAAGCGAAATACAGCTACCTAGGGACAGAACAAAATATTGACCAGTTTATGATATTGGTCGAGAATCTAGTCATTCATACTTATTTGTAAAACAGCCACTATATATAAAGGCCTTCCCTATGGCTCTAATGGTCAAGAAAGAGAGTCTAAACAGCTGACTACAGATTTCTGGAAGACTGACACCTTATGCTAATTCCATGCCATTGACAGAGGCTAGGTGAGAGGGATTATATAAAATGTAAGTGCTGCTCTTAGATATGGAGACTCTACATAGAGTTCAGGAGACTTTCCAGGACTTTCCGAGATGGACGACATCAGCATTCAAAGTGAGTGAGCTGTTTACCACGAATATATATGAATTTCTTCCCATGACTTATATACCTTTCAATGCTCTATTTTCCTTCTGAGTTCACATAATTATTAAAAGGAAATTGTTTATAATGGTTAAAGAATATCAAGCTGCTGATTGTTTTGTGTCAAATTTACAGGCATCCTGATTATAGATTATGAAATCTCAAATGGTGAGACTGTATTTCATTTCTGGGTAAGTTTAACTGCAAATGTAGTTAGCATTCCCATCCATCCATTCCAATGGTCCATCCATTCCCCATGTTCACAAATTTCTCAGGATTTACTGCATACATTTGTCCCTCCCACTGCAACCCTTCCTAGAATATTAATTCTAAATGGAGCAGTTGCCTCTTCAGGATAAATCCTTGGCCCATTTTCTCATGGGTGGGAAAATTTGAAAAAAATAACTGAGAAGGATCAACTCCCTCTTTGTTGCCCCTATAGCCTGCTCCTGGAAGGCACTTGTCTGGTCCCGACAGAGACAAGTTCTTCCTTGTTTCTTGGATGGCCTTTAGCTGGGGACAGTCATATGTGGCCTTTCCTCGAGTCATGGGCTGACATGCTCACACTTCTTTTTGTGCAGAGTTAAATAGTCAATTGTTCCTTGCCATCTGGACACTGCTCACTAGCATATTATGGAATGGGTTTTCTATTTTTAGTTTCTTAGGGGAAAAAACCACATAGAGCGCCATTATAATCGAGTATAATTTCTTTTCCTCCATTCTTTCTGCCTTGAACTCTTCTTTGTAGTTGGCTGTTAAATGGTAGAATCGAGGTGAACTCTTTGCTCATTCTTTAGAAATTAGCTGGTTTTCATTACAACGTAAACTGAGCGTTTTATGGTGAATTTCTTATGCAGCTCTTTCTAAGAAATGAGTAACTGAAGAGAGAGAAACCTAGTGAAAATGCTAATGTCTGGCTTCCTGAAGGGAGGGAGTTTGGACATGAGAGGGTGTGAATCATAGGGAAGGCTGGTGATAAAATGGGGAAGGAGTCTTGGAAGGTTTTGCAGGTAAATTCCAATTAGAAGATAAAAGAAAAAGAAATCTATTGCTAAGACAAGGTTGTGTGAGGGTATTTGCAGCTGGGAACATGATTAGAATGCAGAGGTGATAATAAAACACAACTGGGGAAGGGAAACTTTAAAGAACGACATGAATAAAGAAGTAAGGTAAAATATTTTAAATCATGTTTAATGAGCTTGGGATAGAACAAGCAGAAAAGCAGAACTGAAATGTGCTGAGAAAAAGTGAAAAAGAACCCAAATACACCTCTTCCCTATAATGAGGTGGGGGATGGGAGGAGAGGCAAGGATCCTTCTTCACAAAGGGCGGCAGGAGGGGAAGTCGAGGCGGGAGGCGGAAAGGAATGGGGGGGCTCCCCCTCCTGTGTTGCCCCCTTCCCCTCCCGGATGTAGCTGCTTTTCTGGGTTGATTATATACATCTAAGTGCCTTGAATCATTTTTACCCACAGGCTCCCGGCATCCTGACTCGTGTCGCTGTGCACTGAGCTGGAGCTGGCAGGCCAGCGTGCAGATCAACAGCCTGGCCCGCCATTGATTGATCGCCTCCTCATTCGGTAGTTCATCATACTGTGCAGCATATGCCACTTCTTTTTTAAGGTGAACGTGCTTCTTTTCACCTGCTGGATTGCGGGCACTGGGAGGACAAGGACTAGAGTCTCTTCATCTTTGCTTTTCTCACGCCCTCCCCCCATCAATTGCTATAAACAGAGAAAGTGGGTAGAGATACACGCAGGATGGAAAACTTTCCCTATAGCTGTTGCAGTTTCTAAAAGGCCTTCAGGGAAAAGGCCACTGAGATGCAGGGGCCATCTCTAGTAATTCTGCAGTCCGCAGACTAAGGCCCGTGTTCTTGCGTGTCCAGGGACTGAAGAGCAGTCGGTCTGTTTCCGAGCTCCCATTTTTGCACCAAATCAGCACTTGAGTGGTTGCTCAGTGATAGACCGAGAAGCTGCCTTGTTCACTTCCTTCTAATCATGTAGTACAGCCTGTTACTCCTCAATACTGATGGAATCACACTGCTGGAGGAAAGGAGGTTGGGGGACCCTGGGACCGGTTATGCAAACCCACGTCTCTGCATCTGGACTCATGGGCCACACTCCCTGTTTTGGATTCAATGGTGATTTCTCACTTAGCAATTTACAAAAGTAAGTGTGTGGCAACACCAAATATCGTGGCTGGACTATATTGCAATGCATGACTGGTTACATATGTAATGTTCAAAAGACATTCAAAAGAACGTCTTCTTTTGTAATCAGCAGTTCTTTGTCATCATGGCTGGGGTTAGCTGTCCCTCATTGATCACCTTTCACTCCAAGTCGACATCTTGGCTTTAGCTCTGAATATCGTGTTCTTGGATTTTTGTTTTCCTAATTCTTGAGTCGTATTCAACTTTTCCTAATTTTTGATATGAGGACCTCTCAAGGCTTTCAGTAGCTCAAGGTATCTTCACATTGTCCCTGGGCCTGTTACCATTGCTGCATTTGTGACAATTGTTGGTGTAGAGGTTATGGTTTCTCTTTATGCTGTTCCATTCCCTGTCCTGAGTCTTACTCTCCATTCTTTTCAATTTTGGAACCTTCTAACCATAGCAGAGACTCAAGTGATTGCCAGGACAGTGGTAGGGACTGTCACAGAGAGGAAGAAAGGAAGGAGGTTTGTCTTAATTTGGCTGAACTTAGAAGGATGGATAGGATTCAGAGAGGTGGAAAAGAAGGGAATTCAAAGGCACTTTTTAAAGACTGTGGGTGGACCAGAGAGTCTGTGCAGTGAAGAGATTGGAAAGTAGCCAGTGTTTGGGCTGTGGATAAGCTAAATGCTAGGATGAGGCCTTTAACTTTTCTGCCATCACTGTGACAGCCTGATGAAGATGAGCTGGGGACTAGGGTGATGAATGCTTTGTTTAGGAAGAAGATGAAGTGAATTAATGTAGAACTTGGCTCTTTAAATCCAACATCTCCCTGAGAAAATGTTCACAAATCACCTATTTCAAAGGTGATCTTTCTGAAAAATCTGCCAAGACAATCTTTGCTTGCTTTTACTCATTGTTTAGAACATCGAGTCTTGAAAATTTCAACTGGTCATTTCTTCCAAGATATTTAAAAAATATTTCTCTATTAATATTTGAACTGTGTATATGCATGTATTTCTAAGTGTCTACTGTGATAGTCATTCTGAGAAGGTTCTAAATTCTAAGAACCATCCTAAGATGGTTCTAAGTCATTCTTGTCTTAAGAATTCATACCTTTTTGTGATTCTGCCCACTTGAGTGTGGGCTAGATATAGTAACTAACTTCTGACATATAGAGTATGGTGAAAGTGATGGAATAGCACTTCCTTGATTAGGGTACAAAAAGACCGTGGCATCCATTTTGGGTGTCCTCTTTCACATTCTTTCTCTTGGAACCTTTGCTCTGGAAGCCAGTTAATACATTGTGATACAGCTTTTGGAAGGGCCCACGTGGCAAGGAATCAGTGTTGTCAGACAAAAGTTAGTGAGGACTTGAAATCTGCCAATAGTCATATGAGTAAGCCCGGAGCATATGATCCCCTGTTTGAGCCTTGAGATGACAATAGCCCCATCTAAGACCTGGACTGTGCCTTGTGACAGACAGACCCAAGTCAGAGAAGCCAGGAAAGCTGTGCCCAGATTTCTGACTCACAGAAACGGTAAGACAATAAATACTTGCTGCTTTAAGCCACTAAGTTTTAGATAACTTATAGTACGGCAATACATCCACTATTCATGAGCTTGTGGGATAAAGTTATGGATGCCCTTGTGGTAGGTTATAGGTCAGCTGTGGAAATGACAAAGTAGAAGACTATTTAATAACATGGGAAAATAGTCACAGCATACTCTTATTTGTCAATAGCAGATTGTTACTAAATAACTTGGGCTATGTAGTTCAAGACATATATGAAAAATACTGGGCTCATTTTCACTAACACGTGTACAATATGGATGATGGAATTTATGGCTGGTTTGTTTGTTACTTTACAAATTCCCTACAATGAATGTCCATTAATTGTAGAATCAGATGGGAAAAGTAGCATACTCTTAAACTGCACATACAGGGCAGACCTCAGACTTGGTCCTACTAATGTGGTATTTGAAGATATTGAGGACATTTGAGAGTGGATTTCTAATTAGCTGGAGGCAAACTGATAGCTGGCACTGTTTTAAACTCAAGTTCAACATTGCAAATGAGCATTTTGTTTAAAATAAAACATCCATTACTTATGAAGATCAAGGAATGTCTTCTGGCATAGGTGACATTAGGCACATTAGAAATGTCCTTGATGCTTTGGTTGTGCTGGGTATCATTGCAAGATTCTAGGCACCTACACCAGTACCTTGCTAGGAGGTTCCTGTGGCTGGAACAGCCAGCAAGAACCAGAAAAAGTATGTGAATACTAAGAATTTAGGGGATGGTTTTGAAACTGCTTCTTGTACTCCATAGAAACTTAACATTTCCTATATGGTTTCCATGCCAGTTTTCCCCCAAGTAGGAACCTGTCTGTTGTAGCTCAAGATGAAATCTGTGCACCGTAATTAAACAACTGCCACAGAAAAAGGAAGTGAGTTTGGAGATTTGCTCCTAATAATGTTTTTAAATTCCTATATGACCCATTCAACTTTGTGGAAGACCTAGTGGATTTTGGAAACAGACATTACGGTGATTTGGCTCAAGCAGAAAGATAGTCTTTTTTCTAACAGTCCCAGGATCTTCTTTGGTTTTGTGTCAGTGTTATTCATGGTTGACTTTAGTTTCTCTGAAATACCAATGCGGAGCTTACTCAGCAGCATAAGGAGCAGCTTGGGTTAATAACTGCACCGGAGGAAAGTAGAGCAAGCTCGGACTCTGATACCAGGTGGTGGAGTTTGTTCGGTATCCTACATTTAGGTACCTCTGTGACATTCCAGGTATGTTTTCCTTATCTGCCTCAAGAGCACTTGTTGCGTAGGAGTGTTGGGAAGAGAAACGGAGGTGATACGCTTAGAACCATGTCTGCTATGAAGTATGTGTTCAATAAATACATTAACTACTTTGGAAACTGATCAATAAATTGTTAATAGAGCCCTTCCTGAAAAAGGACTTGGTTTTAATGAGCAGATTTAATCAACAGTGAGTATTTTGTAGAGATGAAGGACGTAGCAAATTCTCAGATTATCAAATGGTGCATGATAAATGGATGAAGTTGGAAGGGAGAGTGCAGGGAGGGTAATGCAGCCTTGCGGGATAATGGGTAAAGCTCAAATTCCACAGTTTTTTGGAAATGGGAAGGAAGGCTCATTACCATGGATCAGGGAGGTTTGTAAAATTCCCAGGGAGCTTCAGAGGAGGGAATGACTATAAATGTACCTGACCCCAGGTGACCCTGGCCCAGGAAGTTTCAATAGCCTTCCAGTTGGAACAGGCCAGAAGGTCATTTTTTTTTTTTTTTTTTTTTTTTTTTTAAGAGAATGGGAAAGGCAGTAATGTGAGAACTGGTTAGGAGAGCCTGTGGTCAAAGTAACTCTGAACTCTTCTGGAAAAAGAGAACAGATCAGTTGAATCGTTTTAATAGAGTTGCAAGTTTCAGAATTTAAACTGGCTTCTGTATCTGGGAGCCCATGCACATGATCCAGGAGGAAAGAGAAAGAGGACAAGAAGATAGATGGAAAGATGGACTAACTGGGTTTCTGTGCTGTCTAGTGTGTTACTGTTCGGATCTATCTTCCCTTTGTATTCTTGTGAATCTTTTTTCCAATTTTCTTCTAGGAGTCTTTGTATAGGTTTAGGGTTGGGACCTGTCCTTACCAGTGGACCAAAGGACAACAACAAGAGTACTACGTGCCTACTTTGCACCATGTGCCTCAAGTATATCATCTCAATTGATCTTCACAGTGACCTTGTAAGGAAGGTCCTACTCATTTTGCACATGAGGAAACTGCAGAAGGTAGACAATTTGTTTAAAGTCATACAGTTCAGACATAGTAGGTAAAGTTCAAGCACAGAGGTGCAAGAGTACAATGCCTACGCAGCTGACTTAATCCAGGGTCTCCGAGGTTGGAACAGGAACAGCTTAAGCCAGGGGAATTAATTTCTCCAAAGAGTGCCAAGAACTTGTTTTGTTGTGTTCATTTCCAAAGCCTGGTCTGTTCACAGAAGGCTCTAGTTATGGTTAACTGGGTGCTGTCCTCCTTCATGGAGAGTAATTAGAACGACTCTTCAAAACCACCTGCGATGTAAGTGACTTAGGGATGGGACCTTGAAGTGGTTTGTGGTTGCCAGTAAACACAACAAGTCTAACAGTGAAGTTCAGTAGTAGGGAGGAATGAAAGAGCTTCTGAAACAGCTTCTGAGAGTCCGGAAGGCATACGAAAGCAGGACAACTTAGTTTCCTGGGGGTTTCATCAACCCGCTGCCAGCTACAGGTTTCAGATGTATGTGCATATCTACTTTTGAAGAAGTTTAACTGGTTTATTTGCTGACAGATGCCCCAATCTACAAATAGGCCAATTTCCATTTGCAGTTGAAACGGTTTCGTGAAAATTGCCGTGATTTAGTTCATTCACTGTATGGGCAGAGGCTGTCTAAGTCAAATTAGGTGTTTAATTTTCTTCTCCATTTTATTTCTGTCTTCAGTTTCCTTCCAAAGATGTATAACCAGAAAGTTAAAAGAAATACAGAAAGAAAGAAAGAAAGAAAGAAAGAAAGGAAAAAGGAAGAAAGAAAGATCTCTTCTCTATGTATATTTTATCAACACAGCCTCAGCTTGAGATCCCTTGGGAAAAGCCTTTCAAGACAGGCAGAACGAGGTCCTTCCTGCCACAACATAATTTTCCAGCTGCCAGGGGAAAACTACATATTGTACCCTAAACAACAACCAAGAGAGACTAGATAATCACTCCCTAAGGGCACTTGCTTCAGCTTCCCTCAAAAGGGCTGTAGAAACAATCTTGAAGTTACTAATAACTTTACATTTTAAAAGAGACAAAATGAATTTCCGTCCTTCCTTACTGGAATGGCTGGAGCACGGTGTGCAGGCGGGTCTCCATTTTTATTTAACAAAGGTTAGCACAACTGGTCTAAGGCATGGGAGCAGCGAGAGTGGGGCAGATCACATCGGGGCAAAGATTAATCTTAATGGAAAGAAAAGTCTGTTGGAGGGTTCAAATTTCTTTCTTGGTCTTTCTCCCGAGATGTTCTTCTAAGTGCCCGAAGCCTGTGATGTGTACAGCAGTACGTGTGAAAACCACATGTTTTGATGGAATACAACTCTACACAATTCTTATCTGGAAGCTTATAAGAAACACGTGCCGTTTTCTTAGAAGCACCCCCGCTGAGAGCAAGTGTAGCCTGAAAAGTCTTCTTTTGCATTTGCTCGGACCTCAGAGCTCTGTGGACCAGCAGTGACCTAATCCCTCCAGTACCTGCCAGGTGAAAACTCAAATTTCCTTTTCTCTTTTCTCTTCTCTCTCTTCCCTCCCCTCCCTGCCCCTCCCCTTTTCTTTCCTTCCCTCTCCCCTCCCCCATTCCCCTCCCTTCCCCTCCTCTTTCCTTCCCTTTCCTTTTCTAGAACCACACAGATACACATCCTAAGGGGCTGTGCACACTGGCCCAGAGTGGCCCCGCACCTCACGCCTGCCTTCACGAAACGCTTCTTGGAGGACTCACAATCCAAGCTGTGGCAGCCTCTGACAAAGCCTTCCATCATCCCTGCCAGGGCTTCTGCTAAAACCCTAGAGGTGGTTAGCACTGTTTTTATCGAGAGCAAATAGAAAATAATAATTTCCTCAGGATACACATCCTCTCAGCACAGGAAAAAAAAAGTTCTTGTTTTGACAGAAAAAAGAAAGGTACAAATAGAGTCAATTGAGAGCTCGCTCCGTGTTTTTGTTTTGTTTTGTTTTGTTTTAATGTCCGCTACTTTCCTCCCACGGCAGTGGTGTGGATTCTGCGGCTCCAAAGGGAGGTTCATACACCTTCTCTCGAGGTGGTTCATTTCTCTCCCTGTGGCTTCGATTCCCACAGAGAGGAATGCATCTCATTTCTAAGCCTGCCAACAATGGAGCCTCCGGCCTTCCCTGGTATCTCGTTCTGGTGCTGACCAGCCCTGCCCATCAGGCAGCATGTCCCCCAGACCCAATGCAAGCCCTGGGCGCTGCTCTCTGTGGCCACCTCCTCCAGACACATCCTCAGGGTGGTGGAGCCCATCCCCACTGTTGCCAGAGTATCAAGGTCCTCTACAAAATTAAAGACTCAGAGTCAGTCACTTCCCTTTGCCAGACCCACCACGGGAAATTTCTTTCTTTCACTTGTCCTTCTGGGTCCTGCCATCTCAGTTTTTGGATTGGCCCACTGCCCCATGGGGCCCTCTCCCGAAGGGGGTGTGCCCAGCTGGGAAGCCACCCCCTCCCCCTCCGGGGGGGCCCCCATGCTGGGATTCGCAGAATTATATTTCATCTCCAGAGATAGATCAGTTCACTCAGGGTCTCCATGAGATTTTTTGACTAACTCCTAAAAATAATGCTGGCTTAAAGTATTTCTCAATTTGGTGTACCTGTGGGAAATGAACTGCATGTTTCCCCACAGAAGGTGATATGCACAAAAGGCCCAAATCTATTTGCTGGTCTAAATTGTGGCTGGATTTTTGAAGGTGAAGAAACGTTACGGTAGAGTTAACTTCAGATTTAAAAAAAAAAAAAAAATTATCACTTCTCATCTAGTTCTGGTGATATTACTAGGAGACACAGCTTATTATCCTGAAATATTAAAATGTGATATAAATAGGTCCCCACATAGACTGATGTGTCAAATCAAACAGAAGGAAAGAAACCAAGTAATTACTACTGAGTCTTGCAAATGTCCAGGGAACTGTTTGCACTTTTTTGTTAATGACAGTTACAGCCCAATGGTTATCCACTGTTTACACAGCTGTTCTGGAGATGTGACGGGTCCGTTATCTAGTACTGAAGTAGATCTGGGTGTTCCCGCCTTGGGAGTTGTTATCTTGTGAATCCTACGAAATTTGGTTCTCCATGTGCTGAACAACTGCTTGGCATTAACGATTCATGTACAAAATACAAATTACTACCATGTCGAAGAGCCCTTATGGGCATAATGTCAAGTTCTGGCTCTTGGTTGGATACCCTCGCTCCAGAAATGAACCAGTCAGACCATTCCAGATTTTTCAAGCATTTTAAATTAAGGAAATTCCAACTCACCATGTGAAATCCTTTTGCAAAGAAAAGGAAATATGGCCCAAGCTGGTGACTTATTCTGATAAACAGCTTGTAAATTCTGGGGGGAAAAAATCAGGAAGATCATCGTTGTAAATAAAAGTGGTAACCGATTCATGAGTCCACAGTGCACTCAAAATATTCTTTTTGAAGGTTTAACTTATAAAGGGGAGCACAATAGTTTGCTTACATGTTGTTGTTTAAAAAAATAAATAGTAGTTACATTTTTAGAACACTTACTTTCATGGAATAAAAAAGGTAAGATGTTATCTAATTAACTTTTATAAACGAGATCTGGTTGTGTAAGCAGTTGGATCACCACTTACAAATGGATAAAAGCAGAAGGTATTTCAGAATCTCTCTGAGAGCAGAAATGACTCAGTGGTGGGATGATGATGAATTTGTGCCCACACAGAAGCGAGGTGACTAACATCCTATTCCTTTTCTGGAATATATTATTGAGAAGCCCACCAATGGACCAAAGGCATGTGAGAGTTTTCTGATGTCTTGTGTTTCCCATTGCTAAGTGGTGAAGTTATTCATCCAAGAAGACTAAATTACAGAATATGAAGACTGAATGAATTTTGGAGAGCGTTTAAGCCGGTTTTCCAGACAAATTAGGCCTCTGTGAGATTCCGAAATCAGGCTCACACGCTTAACTCATGCCTATATGAGTCTTCTGGCTCTTCCACACCATTGACTGAAAGCAACAGTGAACACAATTTCATTTATGGAGTAATAAAACAAATTCAAAGTCCTTTTGGGCCAGGATGGCTCTTTTTTTTTTTTTTTCCATATACCCCACACTTCTGGAGCCTCTTTTGAGGCTTACTGGCTAAAAGTGTTCATAGACCGTCCATAAGGTACCATATGTTTCTTCGGGTAAACGGAAAGTAGTTTTTATGTTAGATGTGGGAGCAGATCTCATCTACTAGCATGAAACACTATCGTAAACTTCCAATTCACTGCCCCCCACCCCAAAGGCATTCATTCCATTTTGCATGTTGCTGGCCACTGCTGGCAAGGAACTTGTACCATGTGAAAAAGCAATTACTGCTCCGCCTAAGAAACGGAGCTGATCCTACCAGCACACCCAGGCTTCTGCGGACAGGGGAGCTAAGCCAGGGCTTCCTAAGAATCCTGCAGGTTTTTCACCTTTTGAAAATTCATTCTTTTCTAATGATGAGGTATGGAAAAAAGTGAGTTAAGGACTGCTTGGCAGTTTGCTCAATAGAAGCTCTGTAAGATCACCTCCCCTTGTCTTCTTTGATATAGAACGGGCCATCTGTATTGACGGCTTCTCTCCCTCTTTAATAAGTTGTAAATTGAGCAACATAATTCTTCCCATGTCTCAGACTAGTCAGCCAAAATATGGCGTTCAGAAATTGGCTGGCTGTATGTTATAGCGTGTCTGTCATCACTTTCTTTCATTACAGTCCTGTGGTTGGTGTTTGTAGACTTCCAGGACCAATTCACTAGCAGTTCACTTAATTTGGGTGTATGCTCTGTGTTCTTCGGGGCTTGTGTTGGACCGACAGAAATGCCACATTCCACAGCTCCAACCAGATGATCACCGAGCACATAAAAGGGTCAGTATAGGGCTTTGCCAGGGCTGCTTCTGTAAGACTTCTACCTCCACAATCAAATAAAGATTGACCACTTGTATCAACTTTAGTCTCTTGTGTTGTCATTGCACAGAAATGGCCCCTTCTCGAGTCGTGTAGTTCATTCTCCTTTTCCTTCTGAATATATCCCAAAGGATCACTTTTAAGGTCCAGTGAGAGAAAGGACTTTCCTTTTGATTATCCTCTGTTGGAGCTCTGCAGAAACAGAGTGCACAACCTTTTTAAGGGAGGACTCTTGGTCAGTGGATATATTCAGAAAGGGAGTGCCTTTCTGTGTTGATGGGAAGATTGAAACAGACGCTCGCTAAAATTTTTCCAAAGTTCAGATTTGCTGAAACTGCTAATGGTCAATGTAGGTGAGCCGAGGGAATCTTGGTAAATATGTGTGGAAAGTTTTTGTTTGGCTATTATTATTATTATTATTATTGATTTTACCTGGAAAAGTAGCAGTGTTATTCATATTTTGTTTTAAAAGATTTTATTTATTTGAGAGAGAGAGAGAGCACAGCAGGGGGAGAAGGAGAAGCAGGCTTCCTGCTGAACAGGGAGCCTAACATGGGGCTCGATCCCATGACCTGAGAGGAAGGCAGACACTTAACTGACTGAGCTGCCCAGGCGGCCCCCTTCATTGGTCTTCTTGTCGTTGAGACAAGGGCAGACCTTATCCCATATGGGATAAGGTTTCTTGTTTTGGAGCAAGAGCAGAGCAGCCTGTTTGTCTGGTGTGTGGGGAATCAACTGACATTGTGACGTGTGTTGCAGCTGCCTCTGTAGGAGCCACCAGAGCTGGGTGCAGCCTTTCCTGAAAGAAGCAGGCCCCTGTGGGCAATTCAAGGCAAAGGTAAGATGTGTCCCATCTACAGACCATCACCCCATATACTGATGATGCAACCATTACCAATAGCCAGCAAAACCAGGTGATCGTTGTGTCTCCTGGTTGAGGTGATAAACAACTCATGTGTCGACCGGTAGAGCATATTTGTGGGCTTACAGTGCAAGTCAACCATGCAGGCAGGAGGGAAACAGAGGAAATACAGTTTCGTTTCCCAGTAACTCCCCTGACCTGCGTTTAGGTGGGAACTGAGGAGAACATCTATAAAAATAGCAGCATGCAAACTTCCGAAAGATGGGGCCACACCTATTTAACAGGTTGAGTCCTAAACACTTTCTGGTTACTGTACAGTGAGTAAAAAAATTCTCAGGGATACATCAGAGCTCTAGAATTTTCTGTGATCTCTGCACATGACAAAGAACAACAGCCATTCTATAGCAGGCCAGTTTAAGAAAACCATGGGACATCTACTTTGCCTGAACACCAAAGACCCTGGCAACTGAATGAGAAGAAAACATCCAAATGTTCTTTCTCAGACAAGTCATTATTTCATGGACTTGATCACTGTCAACCAACTTCCACATAATTACAGGACAATTCTGAACGTATCAAAGACTCTCAGAGTATCACCACTGAGACTTTCTCCAAGCCTTCATAATAAGAATGACTAATAAAGCAATTTCAAGGGCCTATAACCTCAGGCTGTGATTCACATGGATGGGAATCAGTAACACTAAACATCAAAATGATTTCTATATGTCCGTAGGGTCATATCAAAAGTGGTGAGGGGCTGCTTCGCTGCTAGAGAAGACCTGAGATTTCACTGTTCTCCTGTATGTAGGTGGCCTCGTGTCAGGTGTAGAACTGTGGGCCCGTCCCTCACCATTCTGGGCCCAGTTTTTGGATCTGTAGAATGGTGCCACCAAGGTCAGCCCTCCCTTCCTCCCGAGGCTTATGAAAGCAGTAGTCAGTTATTACCTGCCTCGTTGCCTGTGGTTTCCACAAAGTCCGATGGCGGTAGAGAAGCGAGTGTCTGAGCGTTAAAGTGAATTAGCAAGGATGCTTTCCTGTGTAGCGCTGTCCGCAGAGCTGCCTCTGACCCTCTCGTGCGTCCTAGCTCTGCCCTCATCCACTGAGCCGTGCCAGGCCTGCAGTGAGCAAGCCTATCGAATGCAAACATCCGGAGGTTTCCGACTCTCAAGTGTCTAACAGAAAATCGAGCCAGGAGCTCCATCTGGCATTTCATTTGCTCAATGTCCCATTGATGTCAAATACCAGAAAATGTGGCTGTTTAAAATCCCAGGGAATAAGATTTCCACTCAGCAGCTTTCTAATGGACACGCACCACACTCTGTGAAGCTAAAGCCCTTCACTGCGTGGGCCGGTCACAGGCCCTTGCACACCAGCTCTCTGGGCCTCTGCTGTGAGGTACCCAGAGGCCGCGTGGAGGAAGATGGGCTGCTCGGATTCAGGGGAGTATCAATATTCTGGCTACCGACAGAGGGCAGTGTTGCATATCTGCAAAAACCACACTGGGGCTGCCAAACGTGACCACCAAAGTGCTCACCCTCCAGCCTTCCTCCTCACTCCCGCACCCGTTCAATAGCAAACAGCAGCAATCAAAGCAACTGCCCCACGAAAATCGGACTTCCGTCCAAGCTCATTACTGCTTCATCACCACGTTCATGTTGCAAGGGGCTTCCTCGTAATTGTCAGGCGTTCTTCCCCAGCATCCCTCTCAGGCTCACGTGGCAGAAGACAGATCCTGGGAGGTGACCTGGATGTCTTGAGTCATTCAGTACAGACCCGGACTTGGCTAGAGAGAATACTCAGGGTTTTTGCCATCTATGCTGGGGAGTTCTCAAAACGGCACCATGCTGCCTTTGAATGAAAACCATCGACAGGGGAGCCTGGGTGGCTCAGTGGGGTAAAGCCTCTGCCTTCAGCTCTGGTCATGATCCCAGAGTCCTGGGATAGAGCCCCGCACGGATCCCCCTCTCTCTCTGCCTGCCTCTCTGCCTACTTGTGATCTCTGTCTGTCAAATAAATAAATAAAATCTTAAAAAAAAAAAAAGAAAGAAAAAACCCATCAACAGCCTTCATTTACTCTTGATTAATTAGGGCTGGTCGTCTGGCGTGGCAGTTCACTGGGACTTCACAGATGGGTTCTCTCCCCACCAGCCTCTAACTGCTGTTTATCTCCTTTAAAGTTGCTTAAATGATGACCAAACCGCCTCATTAGGCCTATTCTGCAGCCCAAAGAAGGAGTCAGGGAGGGACGGGAAATAGACACATAAAATCGGGCCAAATAGTGAAACTGATTCAAGCGCTGGGGAGTATTAGTGCTTCATCCGTCCATGTTTCCTCCCCACTATTAGCTAACTGAGAACAGATTGCCCAGGGCTAGGGAGCTGTCAGATCTTTCTCTTACACTCCGCCGCCATTGACCTCTCTACCCCTACACAATCTCATTTTGCATCCCGCATTCTGAAGGCATGGAATCATTTTTTGGCTAATCGCATATTGGCTTTGGTGTCACCTACACACACAGCCTTACTGCTTTGTCTGAGGACTGGTGACACGTTCTATTATGTAATGTGCTGGCAGCTGAGTGAGACAAGCCCTCCCTGTTATGTATGGAGTGTCATCTTTAGAGACTGTTTCTTGCAAAATGGCACTGATAAATTGATACGTGGGACCCACTGACAGCCCCAGGACAATGCAGACTTCCTCCCATTGCCGATCTTTCCCTAAAACCCCATTAAGCGAAGCAAGACTTTATGGCTTAAGTGGGGGCCATTAAATATTCTGCAATGGTGAATTAAAGTGACAAGAATTTACAGGCAAATCCCAATGGTAAGTGTGCACTTGCGGCCTTGTCGCAGTGGGGCCTGGTAGAGCACAAGGGTCAGGCCTGCATGACTGGTGGATCAGGTAGCAGAAGTATCTGGTTTGATGCTGTGAAAAATTCACCTCTCTGCTGGCTCTGTCTGGCACCTTATTCAACCACCTACATAAGACTGTTGGTCCCCAGATAGGCAAGTGTTACTTTCGCTCTTAGTAAGCCCTGTGCCAGTCTTGGGGCAATCGGAAAGGGTGGAGGGGAGCTCAGTGCTTTGATGGTCCTGGCCTGGTCTAAAGGGACACACCCAAGTCTGAAGGGTTTGTGCCCACATCCTTTCCGCTGCAGCTGGGTTGCCAGGGGCAATCATCTCTGCAAGATCTGGTGGACGCAGTGCCAATTAGAGCTGGATCTTGATATAAATGCGCCACGTACTTATTCTTGTTTTAAATCCATCCTAGGGATTCAGAGACTGCTGGAAAAACGTGGGGCCCAATGTTTGTACAAGTTTCTCCAATCCAAGATGGCCCCTTGTATCAGGTGCCTTGGATGAGGCCACTGTTTTCATTTCAAGTCAGCCTCAAATGTCATCCACGAAAGAACTCTTAAAGCTAACGCGGTCCAACTTCTCACCGTGTGCACAAGGACACCGAACCGCAGAGAAGTGTCGAGACTTGCCACTTGTGCTGATGGGCGGTATAGAGTCTGCTTCTAAACTCTGAAGGGTTCAAGATTGGCTCCTCCAGTCACTGCTCAATAGAACCAGAGACTTTTTTTTTTAAGATTTTATTTATTTATTTTAGAGAGAAAGAGAGAGTGTGCGTGGGTGCAGCCACTGGTGGGGGGGTGGGGGGAGACAGAGAGGCGGGGAGAGGGGTAGGGAGAAGGAGAATCTTGGGTAGACTCTGCATGGAGAGTGAACCTGTCACAGGGCTTAACCTCTGGACCCTGAGATCATGACCTGAGCAGAAGCCAAGAGTCAGATGCTTAACCAACTGAGCCCTAGAACCTCTCTGAGTCTTGCATTACTCTTTGCTACCTGATGACTGATTGAGAAGATGACATGATGAGCACGCTTGTTTTAGTGTACCTCAGAATTGCCTGGAATATTTGTTAAAAATACAGACTCTGGACTCTCTTTCAATACTCCAGCAGAGATTGGGATTCTAGGGTCCATGGGCCATTCTTTGCGGAACATGGTGGAGACAAGTGTGAGTCTTGCTGTTGTGATGGAACAGCCACAGGCAGGTGTCACTTCTTTCTGTTTTCTAGTCTCAGCTCAGCCATTGACAGATATGATCCTGACAGTGCACCAGTAGGAATACTGGTGAGTCTTATTCTCCTTATGCCCAGCCTCCATCACTCTGTCCTCTGGATCATCAATTCTCTGCTCCTTTGGCTCTACTCAGGGCATGGAAATACACATCCTACCTAGCTGTTTGCCTTATCATGCTTATGGAAGGTCTGACACTGAGAGTAAGTGTGAACCCATGCCTACCTTACAGAGCATAGGCCATTAGGTCTTTCTGTGCTCTACTGGTAGGGACTTCCATTCACGAACTTGTTGGTGAAAATGTTCTGTGGTAGCCATAAAATCCAGTGCTTCTTGGAAAGACTGGGTGGCTTAGTCGGTTAAGCATCTGCGTTCAGCTCAGGTCATGATCCCAGGGTCCTGAAACTGAGTCCCACATTGGGCTCCTTGCTCTGTGGAGAGCCTGCTTCTCCCTCTGCCTGCTGCTCCTCCCTCTCTCTCTCTCTGTCAAATGAATAAAATCTTAAAAAAAAAAAAATCCTGGAGCTTCTTTACATTCTAACACTTACATTGTTCATGCAATAGAACACATTTGCATTTGGCTTTTAAGTACAGATATATATATATATATATATATATATATATATATATATATATATGCCAACCCTGTGAAGTTCAATGTATTGTTATTTCTAATTCTGACCACAGCAAATTTCCTGCCATTTTCTCCAGAACTAGAGAAATTAAAGTCAATGACAGCAATAAGAACATAATTCACTAAGTAGTTTCTGTTGTGCCCACAATTTGAGTTATTTATGTTTAAAATTACATACTTCAAAATATTTCAATACTGTCCAAACACTTCATAAAAACCTATGTTTCTTTTTTAAAAATGTCCTGATTTTGTTTATTGAAAGGACGAAATCGTAATCAGGAAAAATTGAAGAGAAAATAATCACTATTCAAATACATCAGCTGATTTTCTTCTTTTTAATTTCTTTTCTGTCCTGCACAGCTAGACTTGCAACTCAAGGAGGTGTGTTTTCTCAGCTCAGCTATTAACAAATGTGGTTCTGAGAAAGGAGCTTAACGGTATTTATTTTTATAAAGATTTTATTTATTTATTTATTTATTTGAGAGAGAGAGAGAGAGAGAGAGGGCACACAAGCAGGGGGAGGGGCAGAGGGAGAGGAAAAAGGAGACCCCCCACTGAGCAGGGAGCCTGATGTGGGCTCGATCCCAGGACCCTGGGATCATAACCTGAGCTGAAGGCAGACCCTTAATGGACTGAGCCCTCCAGGTGTCCCAGGAGCTTAACTTTAGTAAGTGGGAAGAAATAGCCAGCTCATTCATGTCACTGGGTAGTTATGGGCATCTGGGGATAATACAGGTAAAAATGATTTACATATTATAAAGTGCCTTAGATGCCAAAAGGATTGTTATTTTGTTCAACGGCTCTCATTTCATGATGATGTTCTCCATCTGTCTGTAAGCTGCTGACATCTGTTTTTAGAGGATGACAAATACAAGGTAAAATGAAGAAAGATAAAAGGATCTGCAAAGATTTCAGGGTGTTTGACCCAAAGAAGGAAAACTGAAAATCTACTTACTCAGTATTCTCAAGCATGTGAAGGCCTGTGATAAAATGAAAGTGGGAACCGGCTGTTACCCATCTCTGCAGAGGTCAAATACAGAAGTTAGGAGCTTCAACTAAAGACAAAATTGAAGTTTTTTAAGATCAACTTCCTGACCGTGGCAATTTTTACCAACTAGAAGAGGCCAGAATAGCACAATCTCTTTTGCCTTGAGTCTCAAAGAAAGTATAACATTAACCTATTGTTGTGCCCTGAAGCTTCGTGGTATAACCCAACCCAGCACCATTTTACAGTGCTCATGGACTCTCTGGGTCTGTGATTCAAACCAGCACAGTGAGAATGACTTGGGTCTGCTCCACAGTGACTGAGGACTCAGTTGGAAGGATTAAAAAGCTGGAGTAACTTACACAGTTGGGCTGCACTTGTCTGTAGGTTTCTTTGCTCACATGTCAAATGCCTGAGGTCATGCTGGGCATCTCTGCTTAGGTAGCATCGAGACCTCTCCATGTCATTACTGCACGGGATGTCCCGACATGGCGGCTCAGGGTGGTAGAACATCTTACATGTGACTCGAGGCTCCAAGGACAAGTTCAAAAGCCACACAGCCTTTATCACTTAGCTGTGGCATCATAAATGTCACTTCTGCTCAGCTCGGATAGGGAGAGTACTCAGAATCCAATCTGGGTTCAAGGGGAGGGAAGACAGAGGTTACTTTTCAAGGGAAGAGTGTCAAAGAATTTGTAGCCACGTTTGAAAACCAACACAAAGAACTGACTGTCATTCACTTATTTATTCAACTAACCAGCATTTCTTACACACAGATTCTAGGCTCTAGGTTGGGAAAATGAGAAAGAACTTGGCATGTCCCTGCCTGCCTTGAGGAGTTCAGGGTCGGGTCATGACGGAAAAGACAGCCCTGAGTCAAGGACACAGATGTGGGGAGGGACCCTGAGAACGCACCTGAACTTTCTGCCATGAAGTCCCGTTCCCTAGGACTGAATGCTCTAGGGAAAAAAATTCCCAGTCCTTCTGAATTCAACTAAGCTACAAGTCGTTATTTCAATTTGTTTTTATTTCTACCCTTTGGCTTGCGCTTTCTGGGTTGTGGGCTCCGGGATTCCTAATCTTTGGCAATGAGTCCCATTCTAAATGTAAACAGATGGAGAAAGTGCCAACGCGGCCGAGCGTAATCCATTCTAAAGCAGTAACATGCTGACACTGGTTGGGTGAATGAGTCCGCATTAAGCAACTGTGTATGCTCAGCCCTTTCCAGGAGGGCCCAGAAGTTTCACATCAGGGAGGCCCACAGCTAAGGCCTCCCTCAGGGTCACCTGGGACAGGCTAGTGGGGTGGAGGGCACCATTTCAGTTCAAGAGACATTCGAGCAGCAGCCCGTGTACAAGCATTCAGGGGGATACACTACATTAGCCCCAGTGGCTTCTCGTCATTTCTTTTGTGTTCTCCAGCCTTTGAATTTCTTGCAGTACAGTTAAGCAACCTCAAACCAGCCTCCTGCTGCCAGGCACCACTTAAAATAACTTCATGCCTGAAACTGACCCCACTGCCAGGTTGACCACACTTGACTCAGAATCAGTTTTCTATTCTTTCTTTCTTCCTATCCTTCCTCGTTGGCACAGGAAGGACTGCGTGAGCTCAGTTCACCTTCCAGCCCAGCAGCTCGGTTTGCTTTGCTTTGCTTTTCTTGGGCGGGCGCAAAGCAGTTAGCCCTCTATTGCCACCAGTGAAGGGATGTCTGCCCAGAAAATCACCTCTCCAAAAATCTCTCCCTCTGGCCTGGACGAAATGTCCACCACTGATTGGTTTTGTGGCATCATCACCTCTAGAAAATTCAGGAAAATGTGAACGTCCTCCAGGTAAGTGTGTTAACTCAAGCACTAGTTGCCACAATAATCAGCATTTAATGGGCATGTAGAATGTGCCAGATACTTGGCTGATCTCTTTTCTTGCCATCTCATGAAATCCCTACTCTAGGAGTGACAACTTTGAGGTTCCATCACTATTATTATTCATTTCCTAGATAAGGAAACCAAGTCTTCTGGAGGTTAAATAGCTTGCTCTAGGCACTGTGGGGACGTTATCAGAGTCAGGATTTGAACCCAAGTCTGTCTTACCCCAAAACTCTTGTTTACACTTGGCAGCTACCGTGTAGGGTTGTGCCATTGGCAAACCTGGGAGTCTGGGCATCTGGGATACCCGACAGGTGTGTTCTGATGGTGGGGGCAGGAGGAAGAAAGAGTATGGTATTCTTCCTTAGGGAGAATACCATATTTCCTGAGAATACTCAGGACCTAAGAAGATGCAAAAAAATAGGAAGTGGGGGGATGCTGGACATAGGTCCACACATTTGGGGTTTATCGGACACACTCTATGTATAGAGAATGATACCAGGCATGGGTGTGTGGTTAGCCCAGTTGCCCCACAGCCCAACACGCTCCATCTGCTCCAGAGCCCGAGGGCTCTGGGCTGGAGGCAGGAAGTGTCGAGGGACTTCCAGGCACGCCCATGTTAGGTTCTCTCATTCCCTGGCTTTTAGCCCACTGTGTTTCCCTGCCATCTGCTGGAGACACATCCTTGTCATCAGTGGCTGGGGCAGATGATGGTTTGTCAAATGAAAGTGACAAAAACTGCCGTACCAGTAGCTCATACTTACTGAGCACTTAGCCAGGAAGTTCTAAGCTGTTTATTTACGTTTAGTACATGTAACCCTTCTCATCATTCAGGGTGGTGACTTCTGTTATAATCCCTAGGAAATGAAATATGGAAAGGTTTAGGGACTTCAGAAGCTTTCTATCTTTCTTTGGGTCAGTTGAGATCAGTGTCTCACACCACCTCCTGCACTGTTTTCCGTACCTAGGGCAGTGAGCAGGTTTGGAGGAATTACTGGTACAGTGAAGTCAGGAGTCCTGTAAAGGGACCAGCAAGGGGAGAGCAAGAGTGACTCCTGAGATGCAAGAGGCAAACCTCTTGCCAGTTCCAAGAACACTGATATGGGTGCTTTCCCCTCTGGGAGACAGAACCACGGGCGCTTGAGTGGCTCAATCGTTAAGCATCTGTCTTTGACTGAAGTCATGATCCCAGGGTCCTGAGATTGAGTCCCACATTGGGATCCTGGCTCAGTGGGGAGGCTGCTCTCTCCCTCCCCCTCCCCCTGCTTGTGTTCTCTCTCTCTGTGTCAAATAAATAAATAAAATCTTAAAAAAAATAATAAAAAAGACATAACCACCTATCCTGGCTCACCCAGGGTACGTGGACGTACGTGTCCTCTGCAATCTGAAAGTCACTCCCAGGCATCTTGACTTAGCCCCTGAAGTCATGGGACCCTCAGGGATGGCACTTACATTCGTGTGTAGCAGAAACACCCAGGTGGAAGAAAATAAGGAAAAGTAGGCCCCCAGCGCCCCAGGGTGGGGGCTTGGAAACCCACGGAAGCCCCCGGTGGAAGCAGCAGGAGCTTTGCTGGGGACCCTGTGGACTTGCAGCAGCTGGGCTCACGGCATGTTGTCATCCTGGGCTTGTCCCTGATGGACGGGAAGTACTTTCCTCAAAGTGAGCACTTAGTGCTGACTGAGAGAATCGATGGGAGAAAGGGGACTTGGAGGTGCCAGAGGAATCATAAATATTTTATACTGTTGAATCAAATGGAAAAGGCAAAGCTATTTCTTTTTCAAATGGGAGTGGCGGAGACTTCATTCCATTCAAGATTAATAGGTGCACTGCCCAGTCATCAGAGCTTGGAGAACAGAGGGAAACGAAGAGCCAAGATCAGAAGCACAGAAGTAGAGCTAGAACACCCAGGTCTGGAGAGGGGGGTTTAGGCATAAATACCGAGGGCCACGAGGTAGGCCGGTTTGCAGATCCATCTTCCTTCCATGCTCCTGGCCAGCACGGATAGGTGGGGTATTATTTTCAAAGCCCCAGGAAGATTCCGGGGATGCTTATTAAGTTACAGTTGATCCTTAACAAACACACGGGCTGGAGGGCCAACCCCTACCCCCGCCCCATGCAGTCAAAAATCCACCAGTAACTTTTGACTCCTCCCCGCCCAGACTTAACTTCAGATAGCCTACTGCTGACGGAAGGCTTGCTGATAAACGGTCAGTTAACACATACTTTGTATGTTATATGTGTGCTATACTTTGTTCTTACGATAAAGTAAGAGAGAGACAAGAAGATGTTATTAATATCCTAAGGAGGAGAAAATACATTTACAAAACTATGACATATTTATTTTAAAAATCTCTATCATGGCGCCTGGGTGACTCAGTGGGTTAAAGCCTCTGCCTTCGACTCAGGTCATGATCTCAGGGTCCTGGGATCGAG
The DNA here is from genome assembly GCF_022355385.1 of Mustela nigripes. NCBI lineage: Eukaryota > Metazoa > Chordata > Mammalia > Carnivora > Mustelidae > Mustela > Mustela nigripes. The sequence goes on from NC_081562.1 coordinate 140,148,071, forward strand.
CCCTGCATCGGGCTCTCTGCTCAGCGGGGAGCATGCTTCCTCCTCTCTCTCTTTCTCTCTGACTGCCTCTCTGTCTACTTGTGATCTCTCTGTCAAATAAATAAATAAAAATATTTAAAAAAAGAAAAAAAAATCTCTGTCAAAGTGGATCCATAGAATTTGAATCCCTGTTTGAAGGCTAGCTGACCTTATATAATATGAATAATAGTGCTCAGACAGAGGATGTGTCTTGTGAGTTCGGCTGGGGCAACAAAATCAGAGCTTTAGTGTATCATCCTGTGGGCGGAGGACCTGGAGGAGGGGCCTCATCCTTCCCTCGCGCTCAGCCAGAGCCAGGACGCCTTGAATCATTCCAGAACGCTGAGTATCTAGGCTATTTGTAGAAACTGACTGAGTCAGATACCTCCCCTCTTCTTTTGGGAATTTCCTTTCGTGTTTAATAGTCTCCAAAGGCAAATGGAAGGTGATTTTCCAAGGCATTGCCTTTTTTTGACCTATTTCCACAAACCATGTCCTCGCCTTTACTTCCTGCTCATTTCTCTGAAAGCAGATCATGGCATGTGGCAGGACTTCCTCAGGCAGTGCCCTTTTCTCTTTTTGAGACCAGACATATTCTTAGGAAGTCAGTTCAGAATTTATGGTCAGGTCAAGAGGTCCTTTGCTAAAAGAAAGAGTAGGATAGAGCCCGCCATTCTGGGGTTTCCTCCGGCATAAGACACACCCGCAGAAACATGGCCATACTGCTCACCCTTATTCCCAAAACTATCCACAGGTCTATGTGGGTCACATCCTGTGTGTCAGTCCTGCCCTAGGCCTTAAGAAGAACAGAAGACCAGCTCACACTTCCGGTCTGCCAACGACAGGGATGTGAAGCTTTCCCACTCTGTCTCCTACCCTCAAAGTTCTAGCCAATGCTGGATCTCCACTGTGTTCCCGTTCACCCCAAGGGACACCGGCCTCTCTGACTGCCCTCTGAAGCTCCAGAAAGGAGAACCATCATTTGGAAGACTCTTGACCTCAGGGAGAGTGTAACCCAGTTTGGAAGTCACAAGGAAGAATGATTAGCAAGCAAAGCATGTTAGAACATTTCTTTTCAGGGTCACTCTCAACCATGCTACCGGCCCCTGCAAGAGACCACCGACACACATGACCTTGGGTCAGAGGCACAAGGACTTTCTCTTTTCCATTCATGTGTTTCTGACCCCATGTTCTTCTCAGATGTGGGAGAAGTGCTGTCCGGAACCCCAGGGGTGACTCCAGAGGGACAGCCAGGGGCTAGGCTGCTTTCCGGAGGGTCAGGTGCCCAGGGCCTCCCCCATCTGCCTGGCAGGTCCCCGCCATCACACTGGAACCTGTGTAGGTGCTGCCTCGGCCTCCTCAGTCAGCACGTGCAAGGCTTAGGACTGCGCTGCCCTTCCCTTCAGGTTCCATCAGTCCAGAGCGCCTTCGCCATCCAGCCCTCGAAAACCAAACAAGGTGTCCTCTTCCCTGAAACACACACATGCGTGGTCCCAGGAAATAGCAGACATTAAGGGTTCGAGTGTGGGAGAAGATAATGCTAGCGCCCTCTTGGGGGCCTTTCTCCTCCCCTCCCTTCCCCTCCCCTCCCTTCCGCTCCCCTCTCCTTTCTTTTTTTCTTTCCCTTTCCCTTTTCTTTTCCTTTCCTTTCCTCATGGAAGATTTTTGTGTGGGATCATAGCAAGAAAGGAGGCAAGAGCATCTCCTTTGCTCTTTCCGCTCGCTGCCTTCCCCCTGCCGTCCAGCGCCCAGGGGCCAGGAACAGACGCGCAGGTGCACGGTCCTCGCCTATGGCAGGTGTGCAGACGCGCAAGGGCGGGGCCACCGGAGCAGGGCGGGGCCACCGGAGCAGGGCGGGGCCTCCGGAGCAGGGCGGGGCCTCCACAGGACTGGTCCAGAGCCGGAGCAGCTCACACCCTAGGAACACCGGCATCCACGGTGTTGAATGAAGCTCTGTGCGCAGTGCCTGGGACAGGGCTGGAGCTCAGCTCCGGGGTCTCTCCTGTCCCACAGGGCCAGGGGCCGGGTTCGTGCTTCTCTTGTCCGCCTGGAGGCCCTCCCCACGCCGCACGGTCCCACAGTACATCGGTGAGGCAGTTTGCAGGCTCGCACAGGGCCAGGGCGGCTGACAGGTCGCAGACACCATCAGGGACACATGAGCATCCTACGCTTCCAAGGCTTCATTTCCTCCTCCTGTCCCTTTTCTCCTGTCTTCCCCCATTTCTCTCTTGGTCTCCCTCTGCCCAAATTGTCTTCTCTGCCCAGTTTTTTTTTTTTTTTTTTTTAAACCAAGAGATCTTGGGCCTCACTTCCCTCCTCCGCAGACGCAGGACGTGGGACGACAGCTTAGGGACGTGAAGTGAGGACTGAGCTTGCAGAAGTGAGGACCAGCGGCCTTGAGGCTTCGCCAGACTGTCCCCATCAGCCAGCGCGCGGAGGTGGAGGGGGGGGGGCGGTGAGCAGCAGCGTCAGAGGGGCTCCGACGAGCTTCCAGGCTCCAAGTCACCAACTCATTCCACCACTGAAGCCAGCTGTAACAGTATTTTTCTCTTTCTCTCCTGCCCACGTTTGGTGCCACGGGGACAGAAGGCAAGCAGTTTCTGATCTCCCTGAGCTGCTGAGGCAGCGTTTTCTCTGGTTGGCCCAGCCCACGTGCCATCCTCCGCCAGGCACAGCCCTGCAGTGCAGGTGGGTGTGACCTTGGCCCAGCTCCCCACTTCAGCTCAGCATCCGAAGGAGCCAAACAGGAGCTATAAAAGGTGCTGTGGGGGCCCATGAAGTAATGTCTGAAAACGTTTAGGAGATCTTTGGATCTCCAAAGCCTTTTTCTTTCTAGTTCTAGAATGAGACTGTACCTTTAAAAAAAAAAGAAACAAGGCCATTTGTGGGGTGAATTTAAATATGTTGCAAATAGTAATCCCATCCACAAGCTGCAGTTGAATCCACAATCCTGGGCAGGGCTGAAATGTAACCATTTAAATTATTATTTTTTTTAAAAGCTTTTTCTTCAATTCTGCATGGATATTGAAATAGTTCTCTAATATTACAGTTTTAAAAATAAGCTCTCAGTTCATGACCTCTGGTTCAGGGAATGATTAGGTCCTTATCAGTTGACAGCATCTGTAATTGGTCAGCTCCACAAAGCATGCTTCAAAAAGCCTGACTCAGCCCTCAGCCTTTATAGGACTCTCCTGTGGAATAACAGGTCTGGGTTCAAATGGAGTTTTTTCCACACCGGGCAAGTTCTAGCAAAGCAGGGTTGAACGGTGGTGGTGGTAGGCTTGTGATTAATCTCCTCCACCCAAGACTGAGCAAGACGTTAGCATGGCATGAATTTTCCAGATGCTGCTGAGGCTTAAGAAAGTTTGTTTTAGTGAGAATTTCAGAGACAAGGCCTGTCAGGAACGTTCACCATCAAGAATGTGACCTACCCAAATTGATTTTCCTTCACTGTCCACGAGACTGGGAATCTGGGGGATGACGCAGTGAATTTTCCAAACTGTCCAGAGATTTCCAACCATGTGAATTTGTTCCAGTGGAAGGAGTGGGCTCCTGGGAAAGTTGCTCCCTCGGGCCACGCCTCTTCAGTAGGCTGTGGGAATGATCACACCTGTTAGGGGTTCTTTGAACCGAGACCTCAGTCCAGATAGGATTATTGTGTTGAATTTCATGAGATTTGTGGATTTTCAACCATTTCTGCCTCTAAAATAATGGCAGTTTCCTACGATTTGACCTAGTGTGTGCCCTTGAGACTTGACTGTAATCTTATTACTTCATGATGGCAGAAAGACCCCATGTGGCATTTAGAATGAAATCCTACTCTTGCTCAAAGGTTTAGTCTGATTCAAAAAACCAGTCAGTCCAGGCAGCCCTAGGCCTGTGAAGCCCCTTATGATTTCCCATCACCCCAATCAGAAGTAATCTCTTCCTCCCTGGGGTTTCGGGGATAGTTGGCTCTGGACACTTAGGAAATATTACCTTTATTTATACCTATTTGTATTCACGAATGTCTTTAAAATTACAAATTCTTTGAGGATGTGGGCCATTACCGCATCTTTGCGTCTCTTAAATGCTTTTTCACATAATAGGCGCTATTAATTATTTACTGGTTGGCTACCTGAATCTTGATGCTTTTACTAATGTAGCAACAGGGAATCCTACCAGTCATCTCTTTTAGCATTTGTAAGCTATAGTTTCTGCTTCATGGGACAAAAATGATCACTGTCTTTTTAATCTCATGAATTGCATAGCATTTTGACGGTGTGCGCTAATGCAGTTCCCTTTGTGTTTATGTGATTCGGAGAAAACTAGCAGCTGACCCATTTTCGAGTCCTGCACCATGCTTACCTGCAGTTCATCTTGCTGTGTCCCCACTGGGAGTGGGGGTTGAAGGTCACATGGGGTAAGGGGGGTCTACAACTGCCCACACCCATGAACTAGATCACATGCGTGTGTGCTGCATTGGACCAGAAATCGAGGAGCTTGGGAGCTTCCAGTTTAACATGTTAACCTTCTCATAGGGACAGTTTGCACCTCCTTGCTCCTCTGAGCGTTCAGCTTTGCTGATTCCTCTGCATAGTAAGCTCACTCCTTCACATGGCCAATTCCTACTGAACCTCAGGGCTTGACGCAGGGGACACCTCCAGCATTGGGTGGGTGGCTGGGTGGATGTACCTCCCTGGTGCCCACGGCACCCTGAATTTACCACTAGCAGAGCCGTTGGAACCTTCAGTCCAGCCGCAACCCTTCTTTGCTGGGGACAATATTTTTTCTACTTGGCTCCACTTCTGTGACGTTACATCATTCACAGATCCTTGCCCTTGGTCTATCAGTCACTTGTTTCCTTTGGCCAGGACAGGGCCTGATGATGAAGATCGAGCTCCAGCTCTTGACATGCTAATCCTAACCTTGAAGGTTTCTCTACATGGCATTTACAACGGACATTAATTTATGGGCAGTGGAGGTAGACACAGACCCTTTTAGCTAATTAAATAAAAAACGCACCACACCACTGCTGTCTTGTCCCCTTGGAAATAAAATACAAAGGGTGGAGGAAGATGACACGCGGGTCATTGCAGGTAAATCTGAGGTTTCAGAGTCGGGATCTAGTGACCAAATAAGGAAAGGAATAAATTCTCCAACTATCAGACAGAAGGACTCAGTTCTGGCTGTGGCAAGGGGCGAAGGCTCCCGTAGACTTTCCAAATCTTTAACAGAAATGATGAGCAAGATGCAGAAATCTCACTTTTCCCAGAGGTTAAAAATTGTCAACGACCCCGTGCTGCGTTCCACTTTGTCACCTCCTTTATAATAAAAGCAGAAGGGAGAGGCAGCCCTTGAGTTCCAAGTAGACGAAGCTCAAACCCTCAACGAGGTAATAAAAACCCAGGCCTGGGGCCTGTGCCTGGAAGGTGGCAGTGCCTGTGACTCATTCTGTTGGTGCAAGCTTAGTCATTTCAAGGTAGACTTGTGCCCGTTCAACACTCAGTAATACTTTCCAGTCAAGATCATCAACAAACAGGAGATAACCAGTCATCTCTAGATTCTGTTTGGAGCTCAGCTCTAAGGCTCAGCCGGCTCGATGGGACCAGAGGTGGCAAAGCTCCCACTTTCACTTTTAGCTTCTTTGCCAGCTTACACACAGGCTGTGGCTCACCTCTCACCAGGGCAGCCCGCTGGTGCTGACCTAAAACTGGTGGCTTTTCCCTTTTCAAGCGGCTTCGGGGCTTAAAAACTATTCTATAACTGAAATCTCATTTAAGACAATCATGCCACTTTGTTCTACTGGGTGAAGCTAGGTAGAGGCCAACATTCAACCCATTCTATGAACCACAGAAACCATCAGAACAGCACCTTACAGAAAAGGTAGCTCATGGCAGAGACAGCGAGGCTCAGCCCAGACTGGCCAGGGCTCTCAAAGGTGGTGTCCAGAGGTGACGGAGGCCAGGCAAGGAATTCGAAAGTCCTGGCTTAGAACTTGGTGCAGCCACTGTGGAGATGCTCATACTGTCAATTCAGGGCATTGATGCAGGAGCAGAGAGGCAGGGGGAGTGGGGGGCGTCTTATTGCTAATTGGTTTAGTCGAAACTCAAGTCTAGCCTCCCTTGGCAGATGCAACTGTTAACTGTTAAGAGAGACTGAAACTAATCAAAGCTATCAGGGTAGATGTGCCAACCATGGAAAAGATGCAATTATGAGCACAGACCCGGGTTGATGAGTGCGTGGCAAACTCCTGCTGCATGAGAGGGGGTCATGTAGTAGCAAAGTGGGAGTGTTTTGGAGAGAAAGCCTGCCACTGTAGAATGAAGAGCTGACTCAGATACAACATGACAGGAGACAGGTGTATGCTCTGAGTGCAGCCTCTCTCCACGGAAACTGTGGGGCGGGCATGGCTAACCAAGCAGTCTGCCGCTTGCTCATAAAACTCATTTCAACCCAAACAGACATAGCTTCATTTATCTTCCACTAAGTAATTTATTGGGATTTCAAACTAAGAATTGATGCTTCTTATACATCCTTTCTGTTGGAAGATGCATTGAAATGATCAAGGGTTTGGGTGCGTGGCTGGTGGGTAGGAAGGTGACAAGAGAAGAAAGGGAAACAGAGCTTAATTAGAAACTATTCAGGGATCCTTACCTATTTTCTGATTTGTCCCTTTTTTGGGGTCAGTGTTGACATGGAATTTTTACATTTATATGTAATTCTAACAAAAATCTTGGAGAGGGCTAATATCCTCTTTTGCAGTTGAGGACAACTGAGATAAGCAAAGTGAATCACCCTACATCACAAATCCTAGTCCCAGGTCTGCAAACCCAATGCTCTTCCCTCTGAAATATACTCTCTCCCTTTGGAAAATTGTACACATCAAAAGAATAAGACTTTTATTTTCTAGGATTATTTGGGACCCCACACACATGTTACCATATTGCAATAGGGGCTCTAGGATTTATGGTCAGAATGTTAGTTCCCCTATAATTTGAGGTTCTCCTGTCCAGGAGAAGCTTTGAAGAGGGCTTTGGGATTGATTGTCAGACTAGTGGGCCACTGAGGATAAGGAGAAGACCCGCAGACATTAGGATCATGACATTTACACAGCTACCCAGGGCAAGCATTTGCTATGCACCAAACTTTGCTCAGGGTTGAGAAATCCTGGAAGTGAACACAGAATATAATGGGAAAATGAAGGAGAAGACCCATCCAAAGGGTGACCCATCCAAAGGGAAAGAGAGAATGGTGCAGAGGACCAGGGGAGTTAAACAGTGAAGTTGTTCATTTGTTCATTCATTCATTCATTCATTCACTATCTATTGAGAGCTGATCATGGACCAGCCACCTTTCTGGGTGTTGGGACTATGACAGTGAAAAAAACAGATTAAAAAAAAAAAATCTCTATTCTCATCCCTGAGATGGTACACCTTGCCCTCATTGAATTGAGTCCAGCTTGGTGGAGAGGTGAAAGAAGGAGAGGGAATTCTAAAGATGGAGAGCAGTAGAGCGAGAAGGGAGAGGGGCAAGCCATAGATGAAGAACAGCTCTACTGGGTAGGGATGGCAGAGGGGGCATGATTGGGGGAAAAAAGGAGCCTAGAGACAGGGGCTTCTGTGAAGGTGCAGAGCAGGAACACTGGGGGGGAAGAGGAAGAACTGAGGAGACAGGGAGGTGGGGGCACAGAAAGTGATGCCGACGATGGCAAGGTCTAGGTTGTGCCCACGGGAAGTGCCAATGAGGTGGAGTAAATCCATAGGAGCTGAGTGGTGGCCGGGCCGAGAGATCGGAGTCGCTGTCAGAGAAGGCAAGTCTGCGGACCTGCCTCTCCACCGAAAATGAAGTAACACACAGCCCTGTTTTTGCATCTTCTGCTTATGAAAGGACACGTTGTTATCACCTGTGAAGTAAAACTAACCGTTGGTTATCACTTCAAGACTTTGGGGTTTGTTTTCTTTCTCTTCAAGCGGAAGTAACCATGGGTAGGTAGGCACATATCTCAGCTTCCCTCTTAAAACCTAGCCGGTGCTCTGTTTCCATAACAAAGTGTGTCCTTTCCTGTAACCAGTTTAGAATTGAAAGAAAGTGATGGCTGGAAAGTACCCATGTACTCCATTGTTTACTTCCCAGGGGAGGGAGGTAATTCTGTTAAAACAGGAATTTCAGTCTTTGTGTGTGAATCACACATATGAAACCCCCCGAATACGCATGTTTGCTTTTATACTTTGTCTGCAAAATAATACACTGATAAACTCTATGCTCTTGCTTTGTATATCTGTCTAATTTTTGTTCTTAATTACAGCTTTGCAGAACAAAAAAAGGGTTACATAACTTTTTTTGTGGTTGTTATGCTTTGCTTTGCTTTATTTTACAAATTTGATTGAAGATTCTAAAATGTTTTGAATTCCTTAAGGGAATTGTATTATTTATGTAGATGAATATCTCTGCCCAATAGGCCTGGAAGCCAATGCTAAAAGTGCTGAGCGGAAGAGCATTTATAACCCTTATGTCCCCAGAAAGTTCTGTTCAGAAGGGAAAAACAACTGAAGGACCAAACTCCCAACCACATGAAATACCAACATCGGTGTGGGCCCCATGACCCCCATCTTAACCGATCCTTCTATGTAGCCGTGGGTAGTGGGGTTGGGAGGTCCGCATTTATAACTTCCCTCTGCCACTTTGTAAGTGTTAAAGCCTTGGGTTCCTCAATTTCACCCTGAATGTAGAATCCCCTCTTTCCCTCTCACCTACCCCCAAGATGGACCTTCTTCAAGGAGACCAAGGTCCATCATGCCCATGAGAACAAGGATTTTGTACCATCTTTCTCATGTACCAGAGTATACACAGCATAGTCCCTGTGCTCAGGAGAATGGCTGGCACGTCATCAACTCTCAGTAAATGAATTCTTGAATGAAAGGCTTCTTGACTTAAGTCCTCCGGTCCTCTGAACTCCTCTCCCCTTCCCTCTAGATGGGTGAGCTGTTATCCTTCCTCCTGCCATCACATTCTGGGCACATGTTCAGGACGTCCCAACCCCGAGAACATCAGAATGATCTGTGGTGTCTGAAAACCAGGGACCGTATTTACCCGCTGGTCAAGCCCGTTTTATAGGCGCTCCTAAACCAAGGGCTCAGAAGACTAAAGTGGCTTTGATGGAGCCGTCCCCTCAGGGTGGGCGTCTGCATCAGGCAAAGACAGGGTCAGAGTGGTCCATCCTTCATTTCCTTTGTGACTCTCAGGCTTGAACTGCTACTGCTTATGAAGGGTGCTGGTCGGGGTGTGGAGGGTTAGTTTTGGAACCTGATTGTTACGTGAAGGCAGAAAAGAGTCACACAGCTGGGAGCCTGTGACCTGAGTGACACAGGGTCTAAGGCATAATGAGCACCATCTTGATTTACATTCCTCTTCATCTGATTTGCTAGAGAGTCTGGACTTGTCAAGGTTCTTGGCTCCTTTGCTTCAGGCAGATGACCTTACCTGCCCAGCAAAGCTGGGAGTGCAGACAGGACCTAGGTCTGTAGGAAGGGAGAGGGCAGCAGTAGTGGGCGGGCTACCTAGGAGGATCCCTCCCACACCCTCCTGGTACCCGCACGATTTTCAAGCCAACTAGAACACCTGAAATGGGGTAAGGCTTGAGCTGGTCCTGGGGGTTCAGTGAGGCCACCGTTCACTTGGCAGCATTGGGCAGCACGAAGCAGATCAGGCCTAAGAGGACAGAGTCTTATCAATGGGGGCTGGTGTTTTTGCGAGGAGCTTCCAAGACAGGGATGGGTGGAAAGAGGTTTCCTGGATTGACAAAGCCTTTAAAACCCTCAAATCTGTTAGGAGCTGGAAGCGACTGAAAACTAGAAATTGGCTTTCGGTCCCTCCGTGTCTCCCCGGCTAAGCACAGCCACTGAAGCCTTATCGCTCCTCCAAGGTCAGCAGTGACGGATGGAGCCAACGGGGAGGGAGCTGCTGATGGAGGAGAAGGGGGGCCAGGGGAGATTGATGGGGGGGGGGCTGGGCAGGGACTGACAAAACCCAGGCAAGTCTGCTCCCAGGGGCTGAGGCTCTGGAAAACAAATCTGGAAACATTATCCCACAAGATCTCCATTGAAGACATTAAGCCCAGAGGCCCAGAGGGACCCATTGAAGAGAGGAGGCCAGAGCTAGGGATCTCAGAGGCTCAGCCGTTCCGGTGAAATCAAAACAGCATGAGCCAAACAGCTCATGGAGAGATAAGGGATTAGACCATGCTTGGAACCATGGAAAGATGAGGGAATCTCTAACATTCTTGAGGTCCCCCTAGAAAAAGGGTTTGTTCAACTTAGGAATGAACTGTGAAAAGCTGAATCCCACTCTGGGGTCTCTGTTGAAGTATAAAAACCAAAAAATTCTCCCACAGGCCATCTGGGGAAATGGCACGTGATCTTGTCTCATACTGTTTCTGGGCTGGCAACGCAGAGCAAAGCCCACGGGCCCTTGCTTGGGATGGTACCCCGAGATGCCAGGCAGTGGTGAGTTGAGAGGGTTTGGAACTCACAGATGAAGTAATTCGAAAAGTAAACATGAACCAGGGGTATTTTTATTGTACTTTTCCATTGAGTGGTGAAGCTTTTTCATCTTGGATTGGATCCCAAGTCTCTCTGGGCAGCTGCCATTCAGTGTTGAAAAGAAAAATAAAAATTAAGCAGAGAAGGCTTTAGGCAGCTATAAGTAATAGAGGTGAGTGGTATCATCAGGAAGGAAGTTGAGGGTGGTTGTAGGGAAGGTCCCCTGGTGCTAGAAGGATGCACGGGGCAGGTATAAGGTCAGGCACCGATATTTTATGCTGAACATATTTTATGCTGCACATCCAAAAAGCCACTTCCTGGAACAGCATGGTTCACACCAAGATTCCCCTCCTGAGTGTCAGGGACACAATCTGAGCTCCCCAGTAGAATTTCTCCAGTTTTTCCAAATGTGTTTCAGGTTAGGGAGTGATTTTAATGTTAGGCAGAGGGCAAGACCTTTGGGGATCTCTCAGAATTCAGAAACCCTGAAAGAGACCCACTGAGGCTCATTGTCACCTCCTGTAGCACCAACTCCTGTTAATATTTAAAAATGAGCCCGCATTCTCTGCTCTTGTGTTCCCAAGTGCCAGAGATGATGCTCGGGGACATTGCACTGTCATGATTTGGGAGAGTCCGGTGGCCTGTGGTCCTTCAGAACCGGGGAAGGAGGAAGATTCTTGTTAAGGGGCAGCTGAGGGAATGAATGTTAGACCCAGGTCCCTGAGACCTGTCAATGAGGGACTAGACACTGGGGGTGCAGATGCTGGGCAGGGCCTCGAATTTTCTTAGCCCCCTGTCTGACATCAAAGCACATGGTAACCAAAGGTCTATCTGCTCCTTTTGAACTGGTTATGAAACATGGCTGGTCTACTCCTAATGGTCTACATGTGACAGTTTCGTCCTCAGTCTAGAAGCCTGCCTCTGCAAGGGGTATTGGGGAGCCTGTCCGTTGACCTGTGCCGGCTCACTTCTATAGAGCATAGTGTTCCCCTCCCTCTTCTCCTGGGCCAGTGCTGCCCTCGTCCTGGAGGTGTTGAGGAGGGTTAGGAAGGATGAGTTCCTACCCTTCCTTTGCCCTCTACCTACACGTCCTCTACAAGAGTTGAAGTTTTTAAGTATTGCCTTCTGATATCACACAGGTTCATCTTTGTGTGAGGATCACTGAACAGAAGCCCAAGTGACAACAGTTAGTATTATGCAGACAACTGGGAGACTAAAGGAGAGGAAGATACTGGACAGAGGAGAAGATTTGGGGGAGATTAGAAAAAATATATTGAATTAGGTAGGATAATCCTAGGTGCTATAAAAATAAAAACTCTTGAGTTTTAATGTCTTAATAGACATTTATTTCTATCTCTGAAATAGTTTGACGCAGGCGTTCTTGAGTGATGGAGAGCTTGAAACAGAGTAGCCATCGAGGTACTTGGGTCACTCCCTCTTGTGGTCCATCTGCACTAGGGCCTTGGAGAAAGAGTACCTACAGAAAAGACACCCCTAGTTCTTCAATGCTTTGTTATAGAAGTGACACCCATCGTTGTCACTCACAATCCTGTCCCGGTCTTTTACTGCTGCATAACAAATGACCCCAAGCTAAGTGGCTTATAACAATGACATTTGTTTTGCTCATGAATTTGCGATTTGGGTAGGGCTTGGTGTGGACATCTTACTTCAGTTCCATTTGGTGTCTCCTGGCGTGGCTCGAAGTCTGAGGGCCACAGTCTGTTGGCCAGCTCACCTCTTTCTCCTATGGGCTGGTGTCTGCTGCTACATCACCTGCAGCTGCAGCCTGGACATCCATGCTTGGACCTTCCACATGGCCGTGAGGCTGTGGTGTGTGGGGCCACAAAACACAATGACTGTGTTCCAAGTGTGAGTGTCCCAAGAGGATGGAGAAGCTGTGTCCTTTTATGATTTGGCCTGACAAACTTTACAAGCTCACCCAGATGAAAGGGAGAGAACCAAGAGTCCACTGCTTGATGCGGGAGGACAATAGCCCATTGTAAGACAGTGTGAAACAGGACGTATTGGGGTGGAGGACTAGATAATACGAGCTGCCAGAATTCTGTTGGTGAGCACTAGTTGAATGAAGCCATCTAGATGCAAGACCAGCTTATACAATATAGCCCTTGGGCAGCCACTTGAAAGGGACAAGGATGGTAGGAAAGCCTACATGCTGGGGATAGCTAGGAACCTCTGCCATATGTAATAAGTGGCTTTTTCATTTCATGAATGGGCCCATTGTAATGCTTCATTGGTCAAATGGAGACATCTGCAAAGACACTTTGTAGGGTGTTGGCAGAGAAAGCAGCACCCTGCTGTGAGCACTTGAGGTTCTGCTTAACGGGAAAGTGCGACCATGTGGTGCCCAGATGGCATTCTGACACTCTTCACCTTTAACACATTCCAGTAGAACCCCCGGGCTAGGCAGACCGTAGGCTTGGCTTGGTGGCTGCAGAAATGTGGCAGGACAGGACAATTGGTCACAGGCTCTGTCTTCACCCGCTTATTCTCTCTTCACATCCTCTGGCCCCTTTGTTCATAGAGCTTCTCTGATTTCCCGTGGAAGTCAGGCATTGCAGTGAGGAAAGTAAGCCTCTAGAATATCCAATCATCCATTTATTGAAGGAATTTAATAAGCACTTAAGACACACCAGGCACCGTTCTGAGCCCTGGAGAGACACTGGGCATGAGGCTGGTGAAGGGCAGGGCTGCCCACTGCCGGATCGGTGCTCGACGTCAGCGGCGGTCCCACACCAGCCCTGCAGGGAAACAAGGTGGGTGGGTAGCGACCAGTCTAGTGACTTCCATAGTGTATTGGTGGCTGCGTCGATTAACCTAATTAAACTGCCTAACTGGCAAACGATATGCTCCCCATGTCAGACGTGTAAATCAATGATGAAAGATGAAATGATAGGGATATCCTTATTGTACACTTCTCCGGGGGTAATTAATTATAACAGTCTGGAATGGCATTTGTGCCTTGGAATATGGAGGCAGCTGAAGAAATTATGTATGTACTGTTGCGGCTAATTTGCATTTAATTGTAATCGGCATTCATTTAGGGTCCTGGCAGCTGAGCTGCACTGTGTGTCAGCCAGACACTTCAGTGGATCATGAAGTTACCCTCTGAGTGTTTCAGGGACGCTGACTGCATTTGTTACAAGTGGCATTTTGGCATACAGGAAGCGTCTTTTCCTCAGAAAAGAGACAAACCATGAAGGAAATGTCAAAATTGGGAATGGAGAAAATCACTGGGTGCCTTTGGAAAAGCTTCTCCCCACCCACTCTTGAAAAAAAAAATCCCAGACCCTTTTTTCCTCTCCCTTTCAGCTGTAGCAGGAGAAATAAAGCGTGTTTTTCTAAACTGGCAGAGAATGAGTGGTATTTAACAAAGGACACATCAAATGTGGGACAACTTCATAGGAGGCGCTTAACAGAAAGAATAAAGAAAACGGAGGCCAAACCCTTGCTGATTTTGATGTCTGTCAGAAGAGAAGACTTCATTGGTCATTGAAGGAGATGAATCCTTGTTTTCTTAGGGATCTGGAACAGGATGTGCCTCATTTGAGTATAACATGTAACCATAAAATCAAAAGACTTACAAAATATTCATAAGCAGGGCTTGTGAATTTGATGGCGTGCTGTCCCTTTCAAAGTACTTATCTTTGGTGGCTCAAGACTTAAGCTAACTTTGTCATCACTCAGAACATGCTTGGAATTCTTCTGCAGAGACTAAAGCACATTCTTTTGAATATTTTAGATCTAAAATAGCTTAGAGTCAAAACTGAGAACTAAGATAGTTGTGCAAGCTGAGTCTAATATAAATTGTGTGTGGTGTGTGCATGTGATCACAAAAGAGGGTGCCATATGCAATGAGAATGGTTTTCTTATGTGGATTTTAAGCTGGCTCCGGAGGCATTTCTTGAAGAATGCTATTCAAATTGTTCGAAAGTTATTAGCATTGCTGGAAGGTGTTTGTGGTCTAATGTCTCCCATGCTTATTTGGTCATGAGATCCTTTCTTTATTAACAGCCCATGTAACTACTATTCCTCCAAATGTCCTTTGGGAAATGGTGAGCTACAGCAATCACAAAGAAAAGGACATTCAGGAGCTCACGAAGGTAGTAGAGACTTCTGGTAAGACAAGGTAAATTGATCTCATTTATCTTTTTCCTCTCCCAATATGCCAGCAAAGGAATAATAATAAAAAGAAAGATATAAACTCTCAAAGGCAGTAGAAGACAACAGTAGGCAAAGCATCCTAATAAATTCCTGGGAAACGAATAGCCCATGGAGGTCATGATGATTTAGAAAACTGTAGGGAACTGAAACCTAGCTTTTAGGAGGAGTTAATATAGAGAGGTGAGCTAATTTTCCCCCATCACCCAGGGAGGCTCATAATTATTGCTTTAAAACATAGTTGGTTAGATGAGATGTTTTTATGGAGTGAATGTTTGTGCCTCCCCATCCCCCCCAACCAAATTTCTATGTTGAAACGTGAACCTTGAACAATGGTTATTAGGAGGTAGGGCCTTTGGGGAGCTAATTATAAGGATTAGATGAGATTATGAGTGCAGAACCTTTATAGATGGGATGAGTGTCCTTGTAAGAATCACCAGAAAGTTAACCTCCTGTCTCTGCTCTCCACCATGTGCTAGGTGTATTTGTCCCTAATGTTAAAAAAAGATAAAAAGGGGAATAATCAGACAAGAGGAAAGAGATCATGGAAATTAAAACTAAGAGACGTCTCCTTCCAACATTTTATTAGGAAGACTAGGAGAGAAGAGAAGGGAACACCCTAGAAAAGAAAGGATAAAAGGACAAATGAACGTAAGGAAATGAAGAACTAGAAATTTACAACTAAATCAGGAGGTCAAACAGCTGACTGACAAGAGTTCCAGAAACAGAAAACAAGGCAAATGAAGTGCACAGAATTGCAAGAGAGATTAATTCAAGACAATTTCCCAGAACCAAAGGGCATGACTATCTAGCTCGAAAGGGCCCATGGAGAGTTCACAATGATACTCGGACGACTAGAGAAGGGCCCTCCTCGAGATGTAACATCATGGAACTTGGGGTAATAAAATCATCCTGAAAAGTTCCAGAAACAGGGCACATACAAAGGGTTGGGAATGGAAACAGCACCAGACTTCTCCACTGTGACATGATAAGCCAGGAGATGAGGGATTGAGGCCTTCAGTGTGCCCAGGGAAAGTGATTTCCAACCTCAAATGCTCTGCTCTGCCAACTGGTAAGAATATGCTGGTAATCTCATTGATGTCTACACTGAATTCTTGTAAGATTATTTATTCCCACGGTTCTGCTCTGAGCCAATCAGAATAAGAAAGAATCTTTGCCATCACTTTTTAAAAGCTTTTTTCATTCCTCTGGTGTTTTTGTTTGTTTGGTTGGTTGGTTGGTTGCTTTGTTAGTTTCAGTTTTATTGAGTTATAACTGACATACAAAAATTGTTAAGATGTTTCAAGTGTACATGGTGGTGATTTGATAATATGGATACATTGTGGTCATCTGCTCCTTGGGATAGTGTTAAAGAAGTCTTATCCCAGCAGAGAAGTGACTCAGCTTCCTTTAGCCATTCTCCTGTTTTTGAACATCTGCGACTAGGGTCTGCGACTTCCTGTTTCTTGGTTTACTCTCTGATTGGACAAGAGCACATCATCTAATAGTTTCCTAGGGAAATGGACAATTTGAGTCCCTACCTGTCAGCAGATGTCTTTATTCTACCCTTAAATTTATTAGACAGGAAATAATCTAAGAAACAGAAGACCCAAAGTAGAGGAGTCCAAGGGTGACAGCTGCAGGGTTAGGCAAGCTCAGAAAGACCCCAGGCATTGTCGAAACAGGATGGAGAACTGGGGATGGGGACGTATTTGTAAGTGTATGGCAGAGGAAAATTTATAAACTTTGGACAGAATTATTGGAGTATCTGGAAAGAAACAAGCATAGACACGAAGAAAATCAGGCAAATAAATTAAATGGGAATAATTATTAACCCCAGGACAAAAATTTGTAGGAAAGGAGTATTGACCTATGTGCTAATGGTCTCAGTGGTGAATGATAATTATAAAAGCATATGTAATTGACTATTGATACAGCGACATACTGTGAGAAGTCTGGTCCAAAGGGTAGGGGAAGGCAGCAGGGAAATGGGGAGTGAGAGGACAGTTCTAACATACCATAGTGAGATATTAATAGTTAATGTCTAACATACCATAGTGAGATGTTTTTAGTTAATGTCTAAAGTGGACAATCAAGAATCAGAAATAGCCATCTATTGTTTAGAAACATGACCGTAAATACTTGGGGGCACATTTAAGAGGGCTGCTTGTAGTTAGCTTTGGGGACAGCACGTAGATCACTGGGACTGGACGGGTAGGAGATGGCCTTTTAAAACAATCTGATTTTTTAAAAAAGCATGTAGTATGCAAAATCTATGTTTGACAAAAATATAAGTAACCAAAAAGAGTGTTCTCAACGTATGCAAATCTATGAAATAGAAAGTTCTTGGGAAGATAAGGTTGGAGGTAATTGCACATTAAAATCTAGAGATTGCCTTGTCCATGGGATGAGGCTCCCTGTGCCTTCATCTGACTCCTCTTGCTGTGAAAGTGATTCGGAGGAGCCTGTGGTGCACAACTTGACTGTCAGAGCCCGGGAAAATCACAGAGCCCTTAACAGTTCATTTTGGGAACTGGGAAGTTATCATCAAAAACCTGTTATTTCCTTGCCATACTTCCACCCATTTTTGACTCTTGTCATTGTATGATCACATATGGCTGCTCTAGCTCACTGTCCAGGGGCCTGACTGTTTGAGGGAACCAAGCCCATTTCAAGGATGGCTCCAGGTGCCTGACAATTCTGATCACAAGCCTTGTGATCAAAGGCAGAGATTTTGCATTATTTAATCAAACGCATTCTTCCTGACTTCCTACTATGTTGAAGGCAGGATTCTTGGGCTGGAGAAACAAATATGAGCCAGGCACCACCTGTTCCCCACCATCAAGACAGAGATGGACACTCGGGTATAATGCCACAGTTAGACACTTTAAATATTTTAGTAGACAAATTGGAAGAAATTAATTTTTAAGTGGAGATGCTGTCTTAGCATGGTTTCCTTGGACAACAGAGCCCGAGGCAGAGCTCATATGCTGGTACCTAGGGCAGCAATGATGAAAAAAGGAAAGGAAGGGACAGGCATCTCCCAATAGACTTCAGGAACCACCTTGCCTGGAGCAGTCCATGGGTGTGCACTTGGAGGTGGGGTAGCTAGATTTTTCTCTGATGGCTGTTGCTTGTCTTATCCATTATTAGTCAAAGTTTGCCCTATGTGGGACACTACATGCCCCTACTAGCCTTTGAGCAAGTGAGATCCCGCATACTTCAGGGAGCATCCTGAGAACCTGGAGGTGAGGAGAGAAGTAGATTTTGCAGGGAGTCTGGACAGATGGGGCCAAGGCATGGGAGCTCCGTTTCCTACCTCAGTGACCGCCATGGCTGGTGCTACAGAACCTGGGAGAGACTGAGATGGCTGGCAGTGGGAAGAGATAAGCCAGTGGCCTGGGTGCCAGGCTCCACACCAAGCTGTCAGTGGAGTCAGGATGTGGAGAGGGAACTAGAGTGGAGAATGCCGTCAAACCGGGGGTGGTACAATGAAGTCCGTTTCTCTTCACACTGCCAAGGAACCCCACCCTCTGAGAAGTAACCACTGCGAGGGGCGCCTGGGTGGCTCAGTGGGTTAAACTCTGCCTTCGGCTCAGGTCATGATCCCAGGGTCCTGGGATCGAGCCCTTCATCAGGCTCTATGCTCAGCGGGGAGCCTGCTTCCTCCTCTCTCTGTGCCTGCCTCTCTGCCTACTTGTGATCTCTGTCTGTCAAATAAATAAATAAAATCTTAAAAAAAAAAAAAAAAGAAGTAACCATTGTGAACAGCTTAGCTTGTGAACATTGGCAATTCCGATCAGCAAACATGGCACCATTTTGTTTTTATTTTTGGTCTAAAAAAAGGAAAAAAAAAAAACCTCTTTCACATCATGACCCATAGTCTTGACCGATGAGTTTTCTGGAAGCCTGGAAGCTCCCTGAGAGTGTTTTTCACTGCAGTTATCTCTGCTCCCGGCACTTAGTGAATGTGGTTCAATGGGTGAGTGAATCAATAGATTCCCATCGCTTTATTAGATGAGCAAACCTTACAGGAAAAAAAAAATAGCATCGTCTGGATGAACTGTTCTCAAACCCTAGTGCACACAAACAACACGCAGGGGAGTTTGTGAAAACCGCAGACCCCAGTTTCCAGGGCTGGCGGCTCCAATTTAGCCAACGTGGGCTGAAAACGGGACTCGGTGCTTTGTGAGCACGTTTCTCCAGTGAGCCCAGCTCAGGTGGTTGGTGGACAACATTAAGGGGAACCCAGCTGAAAGGTTCTCATCTTTTGTGGCCATATGGATCTCAATTTCTAGAAAACAATCAGGCTCTGTGTTTACTTGTAGCAAGGACCACACCTACAGGCACAGCTGCAAATACCACACTTTCCTTTCTATCCGTGTGGTATTGGAGTGGCCCCCTCGACAGAAAAAGGAACTTGGCAGGGATGGTAACAAACAACGTATAAATGTACAGAGTGCTCAGTGGGGAGCCTGCTTCCTCCTCTCTCTGTGCCTGCCTCTCTGCCTACTTGTGATCTCTGTCTGTCAAATAAATAAATAAAATCTTTAAAAAAAAAAAAAAAAAGAAGTAACCATTGTGAACAGCTTAGCTTGTGAACATTGGCAATTCCAAGTGTCCGAACAGTGTGGTCTGAGAAGTACCCACAGTTCCATTTCTGTTCCCAGCGCCCCTCAGGCCGGAGTGTTTAATTCCACCAGTGTTTATTAGGTATTTACTTTGTGCCAGGCACTGGGAACTAAAGGTGTTAAAGACCCAGAGCTCTTAAAAACTTTCACTCTGCCTACATTTTGGGTAAAAACGCAGCCATGTTCCCTGTGAAACCGGTGGCCAGACCAGTGAGTCTGAACTCATGATGGGTGAGCAGGAAGAAGTTGATAGAAGGTGTGAACCAGGGGAAACTGCTCTTATTCATTGAAAGCAATGAAATTATGCTGAGAAGCTGTGTTTTCTCACATCCTAGGCTGTGAGAAGCTTTGCTTTGGATTTGCTTCATGGGAATGAGGGACCCACTCTTGCCTCAAGGATCTGAGACTGTGGGTCACCTTGACACAGGGACGCAGCCTTGGATTCCACAGCAATAGCTGGTGTGGACACCACATTCCACAGTTATCTTAACTTGTTGGTTTCCAAGAAAACAGAACCCCGAGTTCTCTTCTTTAGACTGATGCTAATTAGACTGTGATGTTCCTAGTAGAACCTAAGAAAAGACTTTCCGATGAGACCTGGCCAAGGCCACACAGACAGGGTATCTCCAAGGCAATACCACAGCTGTAAAATGATGGGGTAAACTCTCTCCTTCTGAACTGTCCCTGCTTCCTAAGCTAAGGGCAGCCTCTCTCCTAGTGGCTTCCTCAGGCTGCTTCATTCTGCCTCCTGAACAACGGGACGACTGCTGCACACCCCGCTGGGGTCTTGCGTCTGCTTTGTGGCAGCTCCTGATGCAGCCCTGTCCCGCCTTCCCCAGTCCCTCTTAAAAATCATTCTACATGAGCCCAAAGCCCACAATGGGCCCCTTCCAACTCCCACTTAAAAAAAATTTTTTTTTTAATTTAAATTCAATTTAGTTAACATATAGCATATTATTAGTTTCGAGGTAGATTTCAGTAGTTCATCAATTGCATAGAACACCCAGTGCTCATTCCATGAAGTGCCCTCCTAATGCCCATCACTCAGTTACCCCATCCCCCCACCCACATCCCCAACAGCAACCCTCAACTTGTTCCCTGTAGTTAAGACTCTCTTATGGTCTGCACCCTTCTCTGTTTTTGTCTTATTTTATTTTTCCTTCCCTTCCTCTGTGTTCATCTATTTTGTTTCTTAAATTCCACATTTGAGTGAAATCACGATAACTATCTTTCTCTGATTGACTTATTTCGCTTAGCGTAACACCATCTAGTTCCATCCATGTCATTGCGAATGGCAAGATTTCATTCTTTTTGGCTGGTTCAGTAATAGTCCATTGTGTATATATACCACATCTTCTTTACCCATTCATCTGTTGATAGACATTGGGCTCTTTCCATAGTTTGGCTATTGTGGACATTGCTGCTATAAACATTCGAGTGCACGTGCCCCTTCAGATCACTACGTTTGTAAACTTTGGATAAATCCCTAGTCGTGCAATTGCTGGATCATAGGGTAGCTCTATTTCAACTTTCTGAGGAACCTCCATTCTGTTTTCCAGAGTGGCTGCACCAGCTTGCATTCCCACCGACAGTGTAAGAGGGTTCCCCTTTCTCCTCATCCATGCCAACATCTGCTGTTTCCTGTGTTGTTAATTTTAGGCATTCTGACCCGTGGGAGGTGGTTTGATCTGTATTTCTCTGATGCTGAGTGATCCTGCTCTATTTCAATAAGCTGCTCCACAGCGCCCCTGGTGTCCCACCACTCTTGGTGCAGGAAGCTCATAAAACAATTTGCTTGCCTGCGGGTGTGTTCCCGGTGGACTTTCTCAAAAGGCAGACACTGGCAAAAAATGGGATTCTTTGCCCCAGGGTGCTGCACTGGTAAATATTCCACAACTACATCTCTGAAAGGAGAGCAAAGGGACGAAACCCTGATGTGTTGTGCTTGTGAGTGTGTGGTGTCAGTACATCCCCTCGGATCCATTTCAAGCTACCTCTGTGGCTTCACTGAACAGGGGGTGGGAAGACCCACACACAGTCACTTTAGGAAGCCTGGGCGAGTGGATGACCACCCACCACTGCCACCCCCTCACCCACATTCCTCAAGCAAGAACTTCTTTTTAGCCTCCATTGAGTTTTCTAGAATTTGTTTCTCCATGGGGTAGCCTATGTTCTTTTCTTCCCCCGAATTTGTGGGAGGCATCTGGCTCCTCACGGATATAAGCAAGTTCTGAAGAATGTTATGACTGAAATAGAAGCTCATGGGTAGAGAATTTGCATGTAAAAATTGGCAAAGAGCGAGGAACCCCGAGCTCTAGAGCCGAGAAGTGAGGCATCCGGCTCGCTTTCACTCATGGCTGCTTCACTGACGGCGGCTTCATGGCGTGGCAGAGGCCGAATGGCTTTGTTCTGGAAAAAAGCAACACCTCCACTTAGATATCAACACCAGCTCATCATGCTTCACCCTGGGATTAATCTGCAAAACCTTCCTCAAGATCTGCCTGTTTTATCCTACAAAGAAAATTATCTTTGTGGAATACCCATGAGGTAATTATAGGTAATGGTCCACAACGTGGCAGCTCCAAGTGCAGCCACTTGGTGGAGGAAAGGACTCTCCGTCTGCTGCCATCCTCGTGAATTGGTAATGAAAAGACTTAAAAAGTGTCTGACAGCAAAGCAACTCCTTTTCAGCCTGACCGGCTGACAGAGCAGGGCCCAAGGAAACTGATGACTGAACGTGATACAAATTTCAAGCAAGGTTACCTGGGGCAACTTATCATCCTCTTGGAACTCTGGGATTGAGGAACTGTGAAAAGCCAACAGACAAAGGTGGAAATACCTCATTTAAAAAAAAAAAAAACCTACTTTTCAATGTGATAAAGAAAAAGAAAGTGGTTTAAGGCCAAGAAGGCCAAGAAGGTTGATATTATTTTTCTGGAAAATTGTAAGCCCCTTTGGCAAGTACACAACGAAAGTAGATCTCGCTTTTTCAGGACTTTACCCAACAGATTCATGTAGTGTCTTTCTTATGCTGGAGATGCCGAAATGAAGCTTACAGTCTCCGGAGGGAGAAAACTGAGGCAAGCCAGTCACCAGTTTTTTGGCTCTCAGATCCTGCCTCAGACCTTTTCCCGAGAGCTGCCTTTTCCAGGCCTCCAACTGGCAACTAGACCACAGTTCAGGCTGTGAGAGCACTGGGGGATTGGAGGATGGGCGTTAGGGAGGCGGACAGATCACTGCTCCCATCTCTCTCTGCTTTGAGTGGTGTTGCAATGGGCCCAGCTCTCATGGACCAGATCCAGCCCTGGCTTCTGGGCTCTGTTAATCCAGTCCTGGCAGCTGGCTGGCCCTTTCTAGAGTCACTAAAGTCTGCATGATCTCCTTCTTCTTGCCATGGCTTCTCAACTCTTTCAACACCTTTGTAACTTGTTTATTGCACCGAATTTCTCCTATTGCACTACCTCGAGCGAGCTGTATGTTATGAAGGCTGACCAGTACAGGGAGTTGAACACATAGTTTTAAAGGTAACGTGATGCAGCCATTAACAGAGTCTGTGCAAGGTGCTTCGGAGACCTAGATGGTGACCCTCTCTCACTCGTGGGGACTAGGAAGGCTTCTACCAAATGGGAAATTTGAATTGCAGCTCCAAGAATGAGTAGGAAGTTCCAAGACAGTCAAATGGGAAAGGAAGTAGGTGAGGAGAGAGATTCCAATCATTTGCAAAAAGCATGGCAATGGGATAGAATATGGAGTTCAGAATGAACTATGAAAACCCCCTGAAGGAGGGGTCAGGCACAAAACAAGGAAACCACTCAAGGGTTAGCTTTTAAGGTTCCAGTTTCTGTGACTGCAGGTGTCACTCCGGCCGCAGAAGACTTAAATTCCCCAGGATGCAGAGGAGGGGAGGAATCACATGGAAAAGTTAGCACAACATCCTTCTACTCCATCAACACAAAGGACAATTTGCCATATCAGCAAACCCCTGCACTTGGATATGATTCCTATGTTACTTGAAAACTCTACTCACAACCCTTGTTGGAAATCAGATGGTAGCTTTCTGGAGCATTCACTTTTTGCTTGCCTCTGTTCTGCCATGGGGCGGAGAGGCAGAGAGACACTTTCCAAGTCACTTATAAACCAACAAGACCCAGGGCTTAGAAATGACCCAGAGCACACTTGTTTAATTGTTTTCTTTTGATAGTAAGATAAATGCGTCCCAAATTTAATCATCCCTCCCTCCCCCCAATACACACCTACACAAGGCAACAGTGGTCTCTTTGCTGGGGGCAGGGTTGAAGCTTCCTATCAGAGAAAAAAGATTTGAAGACTGCTGCCACAGCATTCATTTTTTTTCTTTTTTTAAAGATTTATTTATTTATTTATTATTTGAAAGAGAGTGAGAGAGAGAGAGAGAACTAGAAACTCAGGCAGACTCCCTGCTGAGCGCCAAACCGGTCCTGGGGTTTGATCCCAGGACCCTGAGCTCAGCACCTGAGCCGAAACCAAGAGCTGACCCTTTAACCAACTAAGCCATCCAGATGTCTGCCCCCCCGCAATACAAAGCAGAAGTATTTGTCTGCTTGTCCTTGAGGAAGATATGTACATTTCTGCGCTCTAGAGCCGAGGAAGGGGTATTTTCAAAGACGCTTCCTCTTCACTTAGCACATGATGCATCCACAAGACTTCATGAGGCTAATGGAGACAGTTCAGCCTCCAACAGACTCTCCTTAAAGACCAAGGGTTGGGTGCAGTTCTATTTATTATTCATGGTAGGGACACGTCCCACCATTCCATGGTCCTGGTAGGCGTGGCCGTTCTTGTTCCCACTTTATCAGGATCTCCAGGGCCAACAGTCTATTAAAAAAAAAATACAGACACACACGCACACACACACACAAATACATACATATATATGCATATATATGTGTATATATATCTCTCTCTCCAAAGCTACCAGGGCATCTCTGATTCTCAGGCTACATTAGGAGACAAGGCTCAAAGAGAGATGTTCAACTCCGACGCTGCCTCCAGAGTTTCCCTTTCTCCCCACCAGCCCCCTGACCCCTGAGAGAAATGCCCTCCTGACCCCTGCTGGCTATGATGGCACCTGCACCAGGAGGAGAGGCTGGTCTCAGAACTGGCGTCAGCACCCGCTCCAGCCGCTCTCCGACTCCGATTGGACAAGAGGGTTAAACAGAGGAAAGTTGACTCAGTTCTGATTAAACAGGCTGGGAAGACAGAAACAAATAATCAGCCTGTATGTGGCAATAATGGAGCAACAAAGTAAATATTAAGGGAGCCGCTTGCCATCAATATTTAACTAGCAGATTAACGTACAGCCGATGCGCTGGGGAGGAGCTGAGGGTGACCAGAGAGGCAGAAATGGCTCAATTATGATACATTGTCACAGTCAGGGAAAAGGAAAGGCTTGTCTGCCATTGTCAACCTGAGGTTAGGAATGCACAACAGAGGCAATCAAGGGCGATTAAGCAAGGAGATGATGATGAGCGATAATGCCGGGCTCGTTAGCATAAACAGTCTGTTGAAAGAAGGGACTAGGGAATGAGCTGTAAATTCTGTAAGTTCTTGCCTAAAATTCCTAAACATCTGTGCCCCCTCATCAATAATTCTCTTGCGTTTTTCAGTCCTTTATCAGCCTAACCAGAACAAAGGATCTAAAGGACCACTTCCTTCTGAGACAACATTTCCAACCATGCGTGCCCCGATGTTTCTGTCTTTCGTTCATGCAACTAAATATATCTTTTAGTTTATTACTATCTAGCCATTCCTTAGAACATGGATGTTATCAAAATGTTGCACATACAAAATTTTACCATGGGTAAATAAGTGTGGGAAATCCTGAATTAAAGATTAAAGTGTACATTAGCATATCAAAGCAGCTGTGATGGTTTCTTCCAGAAGGATGTTGTTGGATGTACTGTTTCTCAAAAACATTAGTCCATAGCATCCTTTTTATAAAAGTTTCTCCTCACAAGCTTCCTTGTGAGGAGACTTTTGGTGAGGAGACTTTCGCTCCTGTTTGTCTTCTTTAATCAGCCCACTAATTTCAGTTACTTTGTTCCCTCTACAACACAGTGGTGTTTTGTCCACCTTTTCCTCATGTTTACAGTGAGACAGCCACAAGCCTCTTTTTGGAGAATCTTTGCACCAGGGAGGTGAAAATGACCTGGGGCAGCATCTAGAGATCCCACCCTCCATGTGCAAAGTTATCCCCAGTGTTCTTTACAATAGCTCTTCTGCCAATGTACCTGTTCGTTCGTGTTAGAACAGCGTCCTGACTCCTTGACACCTAGTAAATAAAAATCAGTGTTCTCAACAGGACCTGACAAGTTTCAGTCCCATTGGAACTGTGCCATATTTTGATACTATTCCTCTAAGAGCTAATGAATTGTGAACTGCTAAGATTCCAGGAATTTACATGATCACCTCTCCATGATTTAATATGATAAGACCCCCCAATTTTCCTCCTGTTCCCTCTGAAACTTATTGTTCTCACTCCAGTCTGTGTCTCACTACCAGTTCCTTCAGGAACTGTCCTGAAACAGGCAAGGTTTGTCCTTGAGACAGGGTTTAGTGCAAATGGAGGTTAAGACAAATGGTGGCTAGTTTCAGAGGTCAGGTTTCTCTAGAAGAATCTGTGTTTCATTCCTACCTTGGCCACTAAGGATCTGGATGCTCAGGTGGTTACCACATTTGGGCTTTCTCTGTTAAAAAGGGATTTTAGCACCAACATGAGACTGGCAAATGAGTTTGGAAAGTAAACCAAAAGAACAAAAGTAGAAGTCCCTAAAACAGTCGGAAGGTGACTGCCAGAGACAGTCTTTAAAATTTTAGGGTCTTTGAAATTTTTTATTATTTCAAGGTTAATTCGTATATTGATTTCTTTCTTGATGTTGAAGGACAGTGGTATAGGTTCAATCCTTTTATAATAAACTCTAGGGGATGGCACATTTTCAGATGGAAATTAATGAGTGACCTGGCTGTGAGTCACCTTTAATCAAGTTATTTATATTCAGATTGTGATGAGTGGCAGTCTGATTTCAGTTATGGGCAGGGAGACACCAAAGCACCTATATTTTTTCCAGGGAGCCCTGGGAGGGGGCGCATCCCGCCCAGGCAGAGCCAGAATCAGCTAAAAACAGGTTCATTCCAGGAAGAGCAACAGGGAGTGTGGCCAGTGGAGGATGGAGGACATCAGTCAGAGACCCAAGACCATGCCTTGCCTTAGTCAAGACCATGGAATTGGGCAACGACAAGACAAGAAAACCGACATTTCTGGACACCAAGAAATAAATAGCAAGAGATTTTTGTTTGGGGCCTGGAAGGTCAGGAAAAGAGAGACTAAGGGTCTCTGGTAAAGAGAGACATGGGCAGGTTAGCAAGGCATTTGATGTGGGGCCACTTTGTCATATTCCTGAACCTCCTTGTGCACAAGTTTCAGACTTTGTAAGTGAGGTCAGCAATGATTATAATGATCCCCAATTCACAGAACCGTTGTAGGGATTAAGTAATACATGCTTAAAATAGTGCCAGGTACACAGTAACGTTCAGCCAGCTGAGGTAAGTAATATGAATGAAGTTACACAGTCCATGCACAACTACATTGGCATTTTCATCTAAGACTGGTAAATGTCAAACCCATGTGATGTCTTTATCATCCTGTCACTCATATTTCCCATACAAATCTACAGATCGCTTGAGGGCACAAGCTGGATCTTATATATCTTTTTATATCACATAACACCTTGTGTAGGTAGGTGTTTAATGAATATTGATGGAGAAAGGAAGGGAAGGAAGGAGGAAGAAAGGAAGGAGGGCCGGAAGGAAGTGAAAGGGACAGAATGGGGGGAGGGGAAAAGGAAGGAGTGAGGGAGGGAGGGAGACGGGGAAGTTAGGAAAAGAGGAAATAATAAGTGCTCAGGTCTCCTAAAGACAAAGCCATTGTCCTCTTCTCTATACTAAATGCTACCTTGAACATTATTGATCGGAACAAAGGCAAGGTATGAGCCTGCCTTGAATTATCTTGATACATTTCTGGTTTCCATCTTTCTTTTATGTGAGCAAATATGAATATATTGATTTCAAGTAGCATGTGTTGACTTGTAAGTTTGCATGAGTGATGAAGAGTTAATGCTAAATTTAACAAAGAAATTTATCTCCACTGCTTAAAGGGCAGTGTGTGAGTTTTGAAATAAGATTTGTACAGGGCAGATCATTCAAGATACCTATTGCCAGCTAGGTGTGAGAATGGATTGAGATGTCACTATGTAAACATTAGCATTTTGCTTTGTTTTCCTTCATTTAACAATCCTTTATTTATTTGAACATGGAATCATTTAGAGTTTCTTTAAGATCTATAGCACTCTAGTTGATTTAAATAATAGATCATTGTGTTTGTAACTTTTTTCACTTATGGTGTCTGCCCAACGTACTAACAAGAATGGGTCAGAGGGGCTTAATGGTAGCATTTGACACGTGCTTTGCCAAGCTCAGAGTAACAGCCTAAAGTGGCTGTCGCCCTGTGCGACAAACGGACTGGTCTGTGTTAGGAGGTGCTCTTTACCTCATGATTTCATAATAAGAATACCTCGCCCTTGCAAGTGTCTCTCTGTGGACGTGTGTTTTGTAAACATTCACTCCATCTCCCTGCCCCATCCCCCCAGGACAGGAACAGTTCCCAAGGTAAGCAGGCACAGCACTGCTTGGGGTACTCCACAGAGAGCTTTCACGGAATTCAAAAGGAATTCTGAGCATGGTGGGAAAAATTGGACCTAATAATAACATTTCCTTTTGAAAAGCTCCTTTTCAAAGGTGCTTACCTGCAAAGTGCTTTACCTGTGATAGACTTGCAGAAACTAAAAAGAGGGGATATGCAGGTCCTTACAGCAAGGACTTATCAACTTGAGTGACTCGGTGGGGTAAGACTGTCAGGTGAAGGAACAAAGAATGCCACTTTCAAGGTGACCTTCAAAGGTCAAACTGCCAAGAATTTGACAATGCAGTGTGATGATGGAGTGAGATTGATGGGCATGGTGCCCTCTTTTGACCTGTCAGAGAGCTTGGAGGGTCTGTCAGCCTCGGGTTCTCAAATGCACGCTGGTAGAGAGTGGGGGCCATGTGTCTCAGCCTTCAGGTAGAGAAAGACAAGGCTGAACCAGGCCATTTAACTCTAACGTGCTGTCATAGCATCTCCTATCGAAATTAACTTACTCCCACAGTGGTTTCTTTCTTTCTTTCTAGATTTTATTTATTTATTTGAGAAAGAGCAAGCTGAGGGGGAGGGGCTCTGCTTAGAAGAGAGCCCAACTCAGGGTTTGATACCAGGACCCTGAGATCATGACCTGAGTGGAAGGCAGGTGCTTAACCAACTGGGCCACCCAAGGGCCCCTCCAGGATGGTTTCTAAAGCAATGATGCTCTTGAGGCTGGTAACATTGAGATGTTTTATTATGAACAGTTGTTTCTGTCTTCTGATTTACACTGGTCAAGTCATTGGCCAGCTAAATACAACCATCTCCACTTCACTCGATGGGGCCTTACATTCTATGGGTTATGGAATTTTCCAATCACTTATTAACTTATTTATAAAGTTTCCCATTTACTTCACTGAGCTCCTACTCACTGCCAGGCTGGTGACTTGCTATGTGATCCCAGTGTGGACTGACAACCTACTGGTTTGGAAAAACAAGCAAACAAATAACTCATGTTTCTCCTGGGACCTGTTTGAGAAATGAGAATACAACTGGTTTTTGGCTTTGATGCTCCCTTCCCCTTTCTGGAATCTTCTTTCCCTTCTTGACACTTTCTCCAGGTATCCAGGTTCCCCACAGAGCTGTGTCCTCTGCCAGTTTGGACAACATGCCATGCTCCTGGTTTCCCTCCTCTCCAGATGGTCTTCTTGACCTGAGGGTTCATCTTCTAAGAGCCACACTTTCCTTCAGTGATAGAGGGTAAAACTAGCATTATGAGATAAACCAAATGCTACATAATCCTCTTAGTAATGCAAATTCCTTAAGAAAAGAACTGACATGGAGACTTTAAATTTAGAGTGATGCTTTTAGTTATTTTCACAATACACTTTATCTCTTATTTACAAGGTAGTAAATACTCATTTCAGTTTTGTTTGAAAATTTCTTCATTGTTCTTACCCTCAGGCTGTGAGACCAAAATCTTTCCCCTCTTCCCTTTCACTCTAAGATTCTTAATTTTAATTTTTATTACATTAATGTTTTGGCAATGTTGATGTCAGCTTCTTGTCATCTAGCAAAAATGCTGGAGATGAGGAATTATAGTTGCCTGCTTGAAGTGAGGGAAAAAGGAAAAATAGTAAAACAAGCACATTGTATGAGTCATGAATTGTCATGGCAAACTGGGTGTTTTCATCGGTCAGATACCAGTATGTTTGTTTGGAGCACAATGTGAGGCTCGAACTCACAATCCTGAGATGAAAACCTGAGCTGAGATCCAGAGTCAGACGCTTAACTGACTAAGCCACCCGGAGTGCCTTGTAAATTTCTTTTTTTTTTAATTTTTATTTTTTTTTATAAACATATATATTTTTATCCCCAGGGGTACAGGTCTGTGAATCACCAGGTTTACACACTTCACAGCACTCACCATAGCACATACACTCCTCAATGTCCATAACCCCACCCCCTGCCAACCCCCCCCCCCAGCAACCCTCAGTTTGTTTTGTGAGATTAAGAGTCACTTATGGTTTCTCTCCCTCCCAATCCCATCTTGTTTCATTTATTCTTCTCCTACTCCCTTAACCCCCCATGTTGCATATACACTTCCTCATATCAGGGAGATCATATGATAGCTGTCTTTCTCTGATTGACTTATTTCACTAAGCATAATACCCTCTAGTTCCATCCATGTCATCGCAAATGGCAAGATTTCATTTCTTTTGATAGCTGTATAGTATTCCGTTGTGTATATATACCACATCTTCTTGATCCATTCATCTGTTGATGGACATCTAGGTTCTTTCCATAGTTTGGCTATTGTGGACATTGCTGCTATAAACATTCAGGTGCATGTGCCCCTTCAGATCACTACATTTGTATCTTTAGGGTAAATACCCAGTAGTGCAATTGCTGGGCCATAGGGTAGTGTTATTTTCAACATTTTGAGGAACCTCCATGCTGTTTTCCAGAGTGGTTGCACCAGCTTGCATTCCCACCAACAGTGTAGGAGGGTTCCCCTTTCTCCGCATCCTTGCCAGCATCTGTCATTTCCTGACTTGTTAATTTTAGCCATTCTGACTGGTGTGAGGTGGTATCTCATTGTGGTTTTGATTTGTATTTCCCTGATGCCAACTGATGTGGAGCACTTTTTCATGTGTCTGTTGCCATCTGGATGTCTTCTTTAAAGAAATGTCTGTTCATGTCTTTTGCCCATTTCTTGATTGGATTATTTGTTCTTTGGGTGTTGAGTTTGCTAAGTTCTTTATAGATTTTGGATGCTAGCCCTTTATCTGATATGTCGTCTGCAAATATCTTCTCCCATTCTGTCAGTTGTCTTTGGCTTTGTTAACTGTTTCCTTTGCTGTGTAAAAGCTTTTGATTTTGATGAAATCCCAATAGTTCATTTTTGCCTTTGCTTCCCTTGCCTTTGGTGATGTTCCTAGGAAGATGTTGCTGTGGCTGAGGTCGAAGAGGTTGCTGCCTGTGTTCTCCTCAAGGATTTTGATGGATTCCTTCCTATTTATTTATTTGAGACAGAGAAAGAGAGAGAGAGTGAGGAAAGCAGGGGTGTGGGAGGGGGTAAAGGGAGAGAGAGAAGCAGAAACAGATACTTTGAGGAGCAGGGAGCCTGATGTGGGGCTCGATCCCAGGACCCTGAGATCATGACCTGAGCCCGGAGGCAGACACTTAACTGAATGAGCCACCCACGCACACTACCCTGTAAATTTCTTTTTTAACTACAGAAAAATACAGGTTAAAAGATTGTTATCTCATTAGTATTCCTAACTTTAGAATAGTAAAGATACAATACACATTGATAAAATGGATTGATAGAATTATTTTATATAAATGGGATTATACTGTAGATGCAATTTTAATGAAAATTAAATTTTAGTTTACTCAAATTCAGTTTAACATTATTAATGGGGAAAAAATGGAAGGGAAATGAAGGAAATGTGGCACTTCAAAAAATGATTCTTTACTACCAGTACTATTAGCGACTAAAAGATGAGTTTATGTTCAACACAGGAGTTTGAGGAAGTCGGGTCGTGAGAAATAATGAACAGGCGTTGTAATCTAATGAGACATGTTCTGAATCCTAGCTCTGAAAAAAGAGGGTATCAGCAATCTCTCACGCTCTCTCTACTCACTCTCCCTACATCCTGATACATGTATTCTAGCCATATGATTAGTTCTACATTATTTAGATATATAACATTTACATTCTGTGGTGTGACTTGAATTACCAATAGCTTTTACCTTTTCCCATTTTCTCTCTCTTCTTGGCTTTCTTATTTTCAGTTCCTCTTTGACTTGTATGAATTGTGTTTTTTTTTTTTTAAATAAGTATACTACTTGTTTTTATTTTTTATTTTTTAGGGAAAGAGAGAGAGAGTACATTCAAGCAGGTAGGGAAAGAGCAGAGGGGGAAGGAAAGAGAGAAAAATCTTTTTTTTTTTTTTAAGATTTTATTTATTTACTTCACAGAGAGAGAGAGATATCACAAGTAGGCAAAGATGCAGACAGAGGGAGAGGGGGAAGCAGGCTCCCTGCTATGCAGAGATCCTGATGCAGGGCTCAATCCCAGGACCCCGAGATCATTACCTGGGCCAAAAGCAGAAGCTTAACCCACCGGGCCACCCAGGCGCCCCGAGAGAGAAAAATCTTAAGCAGGCTCTATGTCCGGCATGGAGCCAGACATGGGGCTCGAACTTATGACCCTGAGATCATGATCTGGACTGAAATCAAGAGTCAGACGTGTAACTGACTGAGACCCTCAGACACCCCTGATTGTATGAATGTGAATGTTTGGTAATTCTTTCCACAGCAGCTCACAGGTATTGTGCTCTTCTCACTTTTTGTTTGTTTTAAGAATGTCTCTTTGCTTTATTTTTTTTTTAATTAAATTTAATTTTTTCAGCGTTCCAAGATTCATTGTTTATGCACCATACCCAGTGCTCCGTGCAATAGGTGACCTCCATAATACCCACCACCAGGCCCTCCCAACCACGCCCGCCTCCAAAACCTCCAGTTAGTTTCTCAGCGTCCACAGTCTCTTATGGTTTACTTTTGAATGATGGTTCTCAATTGGCAGAGTTTCTTGGTGTTACATTTTCTTCCCTTTGGCATTGCGTAGGCTTCACTCCATTGTTTTAAATGGAGCCTTGTATATTATTCTGAAGAAGACTGAGGCCAAACTGACTTTCCCCCTTATTTCTTAGTAATTTGCCTTTATTGCTTGGATATCTGAAGCATTCATAGGTATTCTTGTAGTCTGACAGCCTAACTACGATCTAGTTCTGTGGCAACTCTGTATCACGTTTTCAGGAAACACAGTATTCTTTTCAATAAGCAGATTCAGTATATTCTTTATTTAAAGGTCATTTTCTTATATTATCTCTCAATACATCTTCTTTTCCTTAGGTGGATTCTCTCATTTAGGGACACAATGTGTCTTTATATTGAATTGCCTTTTATTTTCTGTTTATAGTAGTGTTAATCGAATTGCTTTAATATATTTTTCTCTTTCCTCTGCAGTTATCATAATTATCTCAAACCTTGCCTTTCTATTCAGTAATTCTATTTTCAATAGTATTTTGATTTTTTCATAAGTTATTTATTAAACCTGAAATAATGCTATTTTGCTCCTCAGTGTTCTTAAGTTTGAAAGCCCCACTTCTGTCACTTTATATTTTTGTTTATTATGTTCATCTTCTCTACATAAGACCTAGTAATTGTGAGTAAATATCTTTTTTTTTAAATTTTTTTTAAGATTTTATTTATTTATTTGACAGAGAGAAATTACAAGTACACTGAGAGGCAGGCAGAGAGAGAGAGAAGGAAGCAGGCTCCCTGCTGAGCAGAGAGCCCAACGCGGGACTCGATCCCAGGACCCCGAGGTCATGACCCGAACCGAAGGCAGCGGCTCAACCCACCGAGCCACCCAGGCGCCCCATCTTTTGGTTTTTGATTCCTGTTTTCTTCTAGATTATGTTACTTGTTTTCTTTTTTTGTTGTTTTTTCCATGGTGGGCTTGTGTTTTCCCTTATTTGTGGGCTTTGTGTCAGTGTGCTTCTTTTTACCTTATTTATGCTCGGACCGCTTGGCCTGAACCTTTCCCTTGCTCTGATATAGAGTGGGCAATTCTCGACTCTCTTCCTACAATATCTGACCCACAGCATGAGAAGATGAGAAAGGAAGGGCGCTTGGGTGGCTCAGTCAGTTAAGTGCCAGCTTTTGGCTCAGGTCATGATCTCAAGTTCCTGGGATCCAGCCCCCGCATTGCGCTCCCTGCTCAGCATCGAGCCTGCTTCTCCCTCTCCCGCTGCCCCCGCCTCCTGCTTTCTCTCTGTCTCTTAAATAAATAAGTCAAATCTTAAAAAACAAAAAGTAAGAAAATGAAATGAGAAAGGAAGCAAGGTCATCGCGGTTGGTCTGTTGGTCATATCTGGGCTCAGGTCTAGGATTTGGTTAAAAGTTCTAAATTACGTGTCTAAATCCGGAGTTAGACGCGATACTGAAACAGGTAGGAAGGCCAAAACAGCAGTGATTTGCATAACATAGAAATGTGTCTTTCTCCTACTTAACTACGTAAAGATAAGCGGTCCAGGTTGGTGGTGCAGAGACTGCAGCAGCTCCGTAATGATAGGGATTCCAAATTTTTCTAGTTGTCTGTCCAGATTTCTACACATTGCAGTGGTGCTCAGCTCTTAACAGCACACCCGCGTCCAACCAGTGCAAAGGGAGAAAGAGGAAAGAAAGGCAGGATCCCTCTTCCTCTTTTTTAAAGCCATTCACCTAAGGCATCAACACTTCTTCCATATTATTGGCTGGAACATGGTCACATGGCTACACTTAGCTGCAAGGGGGGCTGGGAAATGTAGTCTTTCTTCTGGGCAGTCCTGAGTGCAGGGAAATTTGGGAATTCCATTATTAAAGGAAGAAACTGGAAAAGCAGCTGGTTCTGCCTCACCAAGTTTTCTCTTCAGCTAAGGATGGAGTGTAGCGCATTCCCGGGATGGGTGTATTCTTGGGCTTCGGAGGGCTTCCCTGGTTCATAGAGCTTCACGGTGCCCTCCTCTCCCCAGCCCACCAGCTTTCCCTTTATTTTGGCAAATAGTTTCCAAAGTCGTTCCCACTTCTCAGTTGAAAAAAGAGAAAAGATGA
Organism: Mustela nigripes; assembly: GCF_022355385.1. Classification (NCBI taxonomy): domain Eukaryota; kingdom Metazoa; phylum Chordata; class Mammalia; order Carnivora; family Mustelidae; genus Mustela; species Mustela nigripes. The sequence goes on from NC_081562.1 coordinate 140,182,795, forward strand.
GCACATCCGTTTAACTCAATAGTAGGCGCTCTAAGAGAGAGTCCTTGGTATGTCTTCCACTCACCTTGACGGGTCCCTCAGGGGTAGAATCAGGTGAGAAGCCGGGCTGTGTTCACACCCCTACTGTTGCCTGGCTGCTCTCGAGTTTTGTTTGTTTGGTTCCGGGTTTTGAAGCTAATTGGAGTAGGTTTAAGTCATTACTAGTTTTATTTGCTTTTCATGATTATTTTTGCTGGTTTTTCTATTTTTAATCTCATCAAAAGGGGCAACTTGGTGATGCAGGGTTTTTTAATTACACTTTTCCTCTATTTTCCCTTTTACTATGTAAACTTGCTTTGTAACTTACTATGTAAACTTACTTTGCTTACTGTTCTCAACTGCACTTACATGAGGCTGTTAAAACTAATCGCTATTTTAACTCAAAAGATCCAGAGTAGGGGCACCTGCATGGCTCAGTGGGTTAAGCGGCTGCCTTCTGCTCAGGTCGTGATCTCAGGGTCCTGGGATTGAGTCCAGCATTGGGCTCTCTGCTCAGCAGGGAGCCTGCTTCCCTCTCTCTCTACCTGCCTCTCTGCCTACTTGTGATCTCTCTCTCTGTCAAATAAAGAAATAAAATCTTAAGTAAATAAATAAAACTTAAAAAAAAGATCCAGAGTCTGTCTTGCTTGTTTTCCATCTTCCTAGATTTCCTCAACTTTTCCATTATGCGAGTGTACTTGTTTTTCTAGCTATACCACAGTTTTATTTTGAAAGTATCATTTTTATATATAAATTGAAATATTGGGAGAAGAGAAAATACTAGCTTATGCTTCATCACTCTTCTGGAATCAGAAGCAGGATCAAAGCTAGGTATTCAGAGATCTTTCAGTAATCCTCAAGCAATATCACTTGGGAAGATGTCTCCTTCCCTCATTGATCCTGTGGGTGGCCCCCGTTGTGTTCCCAAAATTCATCTCTAGTGTTGGCATCCATGGAGCTAAACTGACAGGCCATCTTCAACAGGATATCTAGGAAGTTCTTCTTCCATGGTTTCTAGGAGATGGGCAGCTATGAGACCATGGGTGATTTCTCACTTGATGAATCTTATGTGGCAATGATGTTGCCATTGGGTAGGAATAAGAAAAAGAGAAATTTAGGCAAGAGGATGGCTTGTCTCTATGCAAGAGATAAATATCAGGGGAGATGCCATCCTGTTATAGAGGAAATCTGTAATAAACAGCGTGTGAAAGAAATTCCTTTTACGAAAAAATTGTGGTATACCAACCCTTCAAGTTCGTGCTCCAGAAGAATCTCCCGGTCAGTTAGCACCCCGCAACTTTGTCTCTTCATGTCTCATTTCTATCAAAATTCTCTTATATCCGCTGCTCACCTGGCTCCTTTATTTAATACATATTTATCACTGCCCTCATGGAATCTGCATTCTTAGTGTGGATGGATAATTACAGACATAAATAAAGTATATACTATGCAAAGAGGTGATAAACTCCATGGAAAGAAATCTAATAGGGAGTGGACATGGGAACTGCAATGGAGAAGGACAGGGAGCATTCTGGGTATCGTTTGCCTTCTTTTCTTATGTTTTGGATGCATATGGACAAAAACCTTTCCCTGTCTCCTATTTGGATAGCTGAGATGCATAGGACTTTAAAAGTTTCTAAATAGTACTAAAATGACTGAAGGATTAAATATTAAAGGAAAATCAAGTAGAAATACACAGAAAGCATGAGAAATATAAGGCTGGCTCTCCAAACTCACAGAGACCTCTCACAAACTATTTCCTAAGTCCCTATTCTCTGGACCTGATGGTTCGAAATAATTCCATCAGCCCTTAGCCTAGTTTGCTCATTTCCTGTCTCCCGACCTGCCTCCACATGCAGGATGCCCCCTCCTACTCCAGCGTTCAGGAGTCTCATCTTCGATAGGGGACATCTCATCTCATAGATGTTATTTCTCTCCCTGAAGTTTGCAGTCTGAGACCTCACTTCCTTAGGAGGCAGGCAGAGTGACTAATGACTAATCTCAGCTCCCTTCTAGAGGGTGGCTTTGCACTTGCAAGTTTTGGCAGAGACCCCTCCTGTTCTTGAGTCCACATGTGCTCCCCCACTTTTGTCAGAGCCCTTAAAATTAGGGCCATGTGTCAATCCCAGACTGTGGCATGTAAAGGACAGTGAACAATTTCTAGTCCTCTCCTGCATGGAGACTAGAAGCTACACATTCTGGTTGGTATAGCAGAAAGAGGTAAACAGTCCAGTTCCTTGAGTCACTGCTTGGAATACAAGTGTCCCACAGGGTTACCTGATTCACAGTAGCGTTTGTATAAAGAGAACATATACCTTTATGTGTTGAGCCAGTAATACTTGGAATCTGATTTCTCCCACTGGATAGTCTCGCCTAAGCTAACACCTGGCCTGATAGTAAAGTAAGATCCCAGTTCTCTACATTCCAGAACATTCCTATGACAACTGACATTGATAACAAGAAGATCTTTCCTTCAGCTGAGGATGCGGTTTAGAGAAGCATTTAGAATGTTAGATCTGGGTTTGAATCTTGGAAATGTCACTTGCTAACTAGTTGTGTGACATTAATTATATTTCTCAGTGTCTCTGGACCTCAGTCATGTAGCCTTCAATCACAGTAGCATTGTTTTAATGGTTACTCGAAGCATCTAGTAAAGTTTGGTACACAGTGAACATTCAGGAACCTGTAGTGGTTATGATGATAAGCAGTTCAGAGATGTATGCAAAGTAGATGCAGTCATGTGCTTGCTCATTACTTGAAGCAAACACATCCGATGTCATAGCTCTGTACGCTTAGGGGCCGGGGAAAAGATGGTGCCACTTCCTGGACCTCTCCCCCCACCCAAACTTCCTCATCAATAGGTGAAACTAAATCAAAGGGCTGGTTTGTTATTTGGATGCCAGAAAGAATATTTCTTTTTACAACTAATAGCAATTTAGGTGACACAGAGGATTATAAGTTGACCCAACAAAAATTATGTTTGATTCTAACAGTAAGATCCTTTCAGTTGGAGGGCTTGAATCATGGAAGAATTACAAGAAAGATCTGAGGCTAATGGTTGAATTTGCTTCAAAGATATCATATATTCAAAGCCAAGAAGCAATTTAATGAACATTGATGATTTTTCAGAAGTTGGACAAGATTAGGAAAATGATAGCTCTAATTAACAATGGCACCATTTCCCGACAGGATTACATCAAGATCATTAGCTGTGCCAGCATTACATCTCTGTGAGATGATGATGGGACCTTGAAGAAGAGCGTGGCATTAGTGCATGTCAGAAATGGCAGGGTGGGGGAGATGTCCAAATCACTGAAAGGAGCATCACAGGGGACCAGGGCTCTCTTTCCATCCAGGCAAGTCATCTCATTCACGTAGCACCAGGGAGAGACTCAGTTCTCCTCATAGGACAGCAGGTTCATTCCCAATGCAACACTCTGTGGGATCACAAACTTCCCAACTCCATGAATGCTGGACAGGGCAGTGATACATTTAGGTGTCGGCTATACACATCACACATTTCTTGAATTCCTATATCATAATAGGCACCATCCCATTCAGCTGTACAGATGAGAGACACCCTTTCTATAGAGGAAAACCCTCTTCTGGAGTCACTGTTTGACAACAAAGTGTAGGTCATAACCTGTAACAAGGACCTTAAGGAGCAAGATCAGCAATCATCAAAGAAAGATTAAATAGGGTTCAGTCTAGTTTGACCATTCAGAATTTTAACAACTTTGTAAAGTCGTAAACTGTGTGTGTCCAACAAATACGACAACTTCTTCTGGAGAAGAGGCTTTGGTTCTTCACAAACAGGCCTTCCTTTTTGTCCCTGACCACACTCTGATGAGTTACAGTGTTTGCTGTGCCCGTTGCACTTTCAAATGTTTTCCCAGCAAAATACTTGGTCAGCACTATTTCTTCACCTTCAGAAAAACCCATGTGTAGATCCCTCCCAAGCCATCAGGCAGAGTGGCCACAAAGTGCCCAGAGGGGGATTTCCTGTTTATTAATTTTACTGTCTATTTTCCAGGCTGCATCATGCCTGGACTCTTCTGAAAAGTGCTCCGTGAAAGTCGCAGGGATATTTCCCCCATCTTTGAGGGTCTCAAAATCACCGCTTGCAGACTATGTTCCCGTTCTCAAACCCAAATGGATGAGGGAATATGGGTCTCTGGGGTTATTGTTAACACGAGTTGGCATGTCTGGGGTATGGCCGAGACCCTAGTTCTAAGAGGTGTCTGGATGATGCCACCATTGATGCTGATTCTTGGGCCCCACTTTGAGTAGCAAGGCCCTACGTGACCTCCTTGCAACACAATGCAGGGCTGGGAGGTGGTAGAAGCAATCGAAGGGGAGAGGAAATCAGGTCCACACTAAGTTTATCACTCAAACTTCCCTAAACTTTGGATTCCTCACAGAGCTGCTGTGAGAATAGTGAATGCTCTCAAAGAAGTACAATGATATGGCTGGAGAAGATTCTCATGAAGTGGAGTTTACACCTTTCCCCCTAAGATGTTAGGATCTGGACCTGTATCGCTAACATGATGAATGCACGTGATTATATGATGCTCTTATTTGCCCCATCTTGCAATGTTTCTTTGCAGCAGTTTTTTGTGATCATGGTATCTTCCCTACCAGGTAAGTATTGAAACAGTGTTTTAAAAATGTTATTAGTCTGGTCTTAGTTCTACTTACTTTGAGGCTCCCTTCACTCCTTTTCTCAACCCTGAAGTTGAAAAGCTGGTAAAGATCCCTTAGTGGATATAGTTCACGGAAATAGAGCTAATTCTTAGCAGAACTGCTTTTTAATGTCACACAACAGCTTTAATTACCATTGGGAAGCAGAAGCATTATGGAATGTTACAAAATCCATTTGATTTGCAGACAGAACCAGTGCAATTCAGCCCGAGTGGCAATTAATAAGTTATTAGGGAGGACAGGAGATGGAACAATAAAGAATTTTCATGCTTTAAGTTAAATGTTTCAACCCTCATGACACATTTAATTCCTGACTTTGGGAAATATTGTACAGTAGTGCAGCTCATTTAACCCAGTAAAAAAGGAGGGACCTAGCCTATCAGCTAACCAGGGGTGATAAGCACGTAGGGTTTAAGGCCTTCTCAAACGATGAAATGGAGATCATGTTACTCAGGGGCCCTGGGCAATTTTCAGAAGGCATCTCTAGATTAATTCTGATAGACTCCTTGCAAGTTAGCATGCTTTCTGGATATATCCTTGAAGGTAGGCAGAATTTAACTTCAGTGAAATATTACCTAGCTCTGTCTCTCTCCAGCTCTTCTAAGCAGAGAATTCTGAAAGTCCCCTCAACAGGAAAAATATCCTATTCTCAGATAAATCTGGAAAGATTAAAAAGGCAAAAATGTCCAGAGAGAATCAGAAATATCGATTCACTGCAAAGAGCTGTACAGAGCCGCCCACTTTTCTAGAAGTTCCTATGCTTTCAAATTTCCCTGCAAAGGTAAAGAAAGAATTACTGGTCTGTGGAGAGTAGAGTATAGTGTAGGCCAATTTTGTCAGAGCAAGTTTTGTAAAGGGCCCTACTCAGCAACTTTGGCTTAACATATCTGTTGCTTTGTTGTTATTGTTGCCGCTGTTGTTGTTGTTTTTATCGCTACTATTATTTTGGTCCCAGTTGGAATTAGAATTTTCAAGAATTATCAAACAGCCAGTTACAATGCCATGTTCACCTTGGCTTTATGCCTATGGTTAGCATAGGCACGCACATCAACGCTGTCAGTATATGACTTGTTTTCTGCAAGAACGAAACTTACCAACAGATATTTGTAAATTTCATTTAAATTAAAAAAAAAAAAAAGCTTTACCAAATGGAATAGCAATAGAACATGTGACACAAGATTTGGGGTTGAGAACTTTCCACGTAGAAGGCTGAATTCTCTCTTCCTTATCTTGACAGTGTCCGATTTGGGTGGATTGTCTACTTTCAGGATATGTCTTCTTAATCGTCTCTCCTTATTAGGATATACTTTTCCAAAAAAGAACTTTAAAAAATCTTGAAACCTATCCGATGCTGGAGTAATACCAATTTCTTTAACAATAACAAAGCTAATAGAATAAAAGCCATCAGGTGTGGATATTTTATGAAAATGTTTAATTCAACTGTCTCTTTGGAATGTAGTAGTCATAGGTTGGGATTGAAATTACAGTTCGGTTCTATGTGGTTTTTATGCTACTCAGTGTCTGAGAATACAAATGTCATTTAAAGTTAAGGCTTCGCTGTTCATTTTGAAACAACAATTTACAAGCATCATATTGTCATAGAAAATAAAAATATCTGTAAAAAAAATTTGCACAAAATTTTATGATGGTACAAAACATGAAGCAATCATATACCAGTAAAATGAAAACATTTTACTACAGAAAGTCTTATAGATTTCAATAAAGAAAAAAATATGTTATTTTACACCTTTAAAAATTACGAAACAATCTAAAACGATATAAACTGAACAATTTGTAACACTGCCTTTACAAATTAATAACTTTATAAACATATAATTTTTAAATATATTTATCAGTGCAAGATACTTTAAAATTTAAAGTCGCAGTATCATTTTTCCTTGGCTAAGGACAACTTTAAGTCTGTTGCCTTAAAAAAAATAAACAGGTCTTACTTAGTGCTTTCATCCCCGAACGATTGGAACAACTGAATGAATGCCTCTGGGGATAAAAATCTATTCTTTTTTCATAGTGATCGATACTTTCCTGGAAACAAAAGGCATCCTTAATCCAATTAAACCAAGATGAATGGGCTGACCCATCCAGGATGCAAATGTGACTCCCACAAATGTATCTGAACGGGACCCGCAGCAAGGTAGGAAGGAAGGAAAATCTAAAAATTCTTCTGTACACCATGGCCTGACTGATAGGAACATTCTGAAAACAACCACAGCTTCTTTGGATTAATTCGCATGCTGCCTGATAAGATATTTACTTCTCTGTGCTGTTGTTCGAGGTTTCCGTCTTAATAGCCCCACGGCAGGCCTTTTCTTTGTGAGCCACTGGAAGTTTCTAGATGCATTCATTCAAGTCTCTGTTTTTTCAGGGTTGCTCCTAAATGGATGTTTTTAAAGAATTGTTTTGACTCTGCTCATTTTCTTTCCCGGTCTTATCTTAAAATACTTCACCCCAGGCAGCAGGATTTATAGTCACTTTCTTAAATTAACTGTTCTTTCTTCTACTTCCCGTGTCTGATTCAATAGCAAAACAAGAAGGTTCTCACGGGTCATTTTGTAGATTTGGATGTAAAAATTTCATATTTTTCGGTATTTGGAGAATTGTATTCAGTCCTTCCTTTGGGTCTCACTTGAAAGCCAATTAGTATTAACTCTTCCCTCAGCTTATCACTCTTTCTATTAAATGCAATCGCTTCTATCACAGATCATTTTGATTGGAGCAGACAGACAAATGGCTTAAGGAAAAAAGATACTGTCACTTTAACCAGTTAACAAGAAAACCAAAGTTAGACTTTGGAGGGCAAAGTTAGGAATTTCCCTTATTTATTTATTTTTAAACATAAAGTCTAGCAAAATCGTTTGCCATTACCAGCAGGTTAAAGCTGCAAGTTTCTTTTCTGGACAATGGCAAATGCTTAAATTCTAAGAGAGAAAAAAGACAGAGAGAGAGAGAGAGAAAGAGAGAGAGGGGAGAGAAAGAGTTTACATTTGAAAATACATTCCATATGAAAGACCAATAAGAGAGAATATTGCAGCTTTATACAAAAGGGTCAAGAGACATGAAATTGAACTACGGAAAAAAGCAGAGCAATTAAGCCACATTGCCCAATCTTCGGAGCCCTTGCCATCCCGGGGGGAGGGGGGCAGCATCTCACACTAAAATATACTTTCTTCTTAGTCAGTGGGCCACCAGGGTTTGACTAAAGAGTAGGGCTTTCACCAGCGAGAAACAGAGCGGGTCGTTAATGTAACACAATGAGAACCAGTACAAACAAAAAGGCACTTGAGAAGACAGACTAGCCAGTGCCAAGGAGTTTTCATTGCGGTTGCCAGCCGTGTTTGGTGATGGCACAGTTTCCTGTATGGAGTTCACAAGCACGAGGTTTAGTACAACACTGGAAAACATCAAGAAAATTTGATGGTATTGCTTTGTAAACAGAGCGGACACACGATACCGGTATGGAGGCGCTAACAGTACGTTCACATAAAACGGCCTAATCCTTCTCTGCCTATGCACGACGTGGGCAATTATACACAGGGACGGCTTCAGGAGTCCACCGAAGGGCGGTTTTTCTACGGTATTCTGGGCACTGGGCTGCAGGTAGCATGTCCGTCGACAGGGCCCCACTGAATGCACTTGGTGCCCGCATCTTGGATTTTGCACAGCTTCCGAAAAGAATCCATCAGAGGAAGAGGAGAGAGAAGGGGAGGGAGAGGAGAGTGGACATGGATTATTGAGTCATTCATACTTGGTCTCAACACCAGCATCTGATGATTCGAAGGAACCCAACAGAAAAAAGCTGACTGCACATGATTCTGATTGTGAACACAGCGAACTTGTTCCCGCCGGTCGGCCGTACTCGTCGAAGCTCCTGAGAAAAGCCTGGCTCAGCGTCACGGACGCACATCCCAGCCCGGGCGGCGAGAGACCCACGGCTCGCAGCACGTTCAAGGCCTGTCCTTCCGCGGCAGCCCTCCGACGCGTCCTTGCCTCCGTCTGCCTTCATGCCTCCGAGTAAGTGCTCTGTGTGTTCAGTTTGTCCTTTTTCAACTTCACGCCGTCCACAAGTTCGAAGTTATAGTTCTCCAGGGCAGACAAGTTTCTCTCCGACATGCCGTTGTGCCAACAGGCGCAGTAGAGCACCACCCCGCACACGGCGCCCAGGAGGACCCCCAGGGCGCTCATGGCTATGATGGTGATAAGGATGGGATCCAAGGTCTTCAGCACATTGCCCGGCTTCCTGGAGATGTTCTCATCACCTTCTCCTGGGCCCTCGTAGCTGGGGGTGCTCCCTAGGGGAAAAGCAGAATGGGTCCCGTGAGCACCACCGACATACCAGATGAAAGCGGGCAGGAGAACAGCGAAAAAGGACAGAAAAAGCCAATCATAGGCTCCACGTGGGTCTGTCCTCTCTCCAGAGTGGAATGTGGCTTCCCCTCGCCAGGAAACACCATCTATGTTTGACTTGTTGTGAATGGAGGTGTGGCAGGTGCTGCGATTCCCATACAGGGCCTGGCACCTGGGGACCACAGATTCTGGACAAACAGAGGAGGGCGAGGTTCTAATCGAATTCGGATTTTGCGCAGCCCACCGTGTGCCCTAGACTGTAATCTGTGTTTGCAAGCCATGTCACTAAAGCTCTGCAATCGGCTCAGTCACACATTCGGCTAGAGGGGGGTTGGAGGGGTGAGAGGGTAGGGGTGTGTGTTTCACCCTGTCCTGTGCCTGTGCCTGCCCCCCAAACCAGGCCCAGGGAGACCTTCCAAACTGCCCTCTGTATCGTGCCATTTCCAGTGTGTCTGGGCATGGGGTACACAGGTGTTTGCTCCCCCACATGTAAAATCTTCCATTCAGACAGATTCTGAGCTCCCGGGTCCACCAGTTTCACTCAAGAAGGACAGATCTTTCAGAACAAAGCGGATGCTCGCCCCTGACATTTAACACGGGCTATGGCTCAAAGCTAGAGAGCGTGTCTGTGTTGTGCTGAATAGAACACATTTAATAATCAGCGTCTTTGCAGCCCTGGTGGTTTCACAGGAGACAGTCACACTGCTCTGTAGTTCAGTCACTGGGGAAGTGTTTTCTTGAGAGTGGAACATGAGAAATTATTAACATGGGAGCTTTGAGCCTAATTACGTGGTACTAGAAATGAGACTGAAATGTTAATGCACAACATGCATAGTGTTTACTTAATGGTGTTCTGGTCAACAAAGATTCCAATCAAAGAAAACTAAAAATATGAGATGCAAGTCCCTAAACAGGGGAAAACAAGCCTTGGGGCATATTAATATTTTCTCCCTTGAAACATTGTTTTGAAACAACCTCTAATAAAGCTTACATCTTGGTATGGGCTGCGTAACTCCGCTCAATGAGCCGCATGTTAATGTTATTAACGACTTAGTACAGTGCCGCATTTATTTGTCTCTATCAAGTCCAAGACTGACTATGGTGGCTCCACATTTCTACCGGCCACAGGTGCTGAGGCTGATGGGCAGGACATGGAGCTGCTGACAGCAGCTGTGAGTGATGCTGGCTGAGGCGAGGGTCCAACAACCTACAAAAGCTGGCTGGGAGGGGTGGAAGCTTCTAGAAATACAATAATATCAGGTAGGGCCCAACTCTGGTCAAATGTCCTGTATTTGATCACAAAGTAATCCAGGAAAACACACATTTTCAGATTAATCAGTGTAAAGTCCGAAGCTAGCTCCCAATTAACCGGGCTACTGAAGGCAAGTTCCTGGTTTCAGCCCCCTTATCTGTGAAAGGGGGAGCAGTCTGCCTCAGAGTGTGTACACAACAACACCTTCAGGTGCTTGGGACACACTAGCTCCTCAGTAAATCCCTACCACCATCATCATCACTGTCTTCATTATCATGAAGTGTGATTCCCATGGAAAGGAGGAGGCCACATGGATCAAACACAACAGCTTATCACAAAAATTGGGGTCTGGTCCTCAAAGATCATATCAGGATATCGATCAGATGAGAATTTAGCATGGTTTCAAGTTCTTGTACAAAAATCAGTGTTGGTCTTTGGGTAGGTCATGTGCTTCAGTGGTTTCCTATTTCCACAGATGTAATGGGAGAGTGTTTCATGTGGTTTTCCTCTAGGTCCTCCTCCAGCTCAGACAGGACAAGGCCAGGGCGAGCATGTCCCCCACCAGGCCTCCGTGTTCCCCTAGATCTCCGGACAGCTTAGAAGACAGCCCTCCGTGACAAGAGTCCAACACACGGCACCATAGGCAGAGATGTTTATTATATTTGAACCGCTTTGATCTACCAGTGTGCTAGACCTCCAGAAAGTTACTTCATAATACAATGAAAGCCAGAGTAAATATTTTTTTAATTGGTAATCAAGACAGACTTACCTGTTTCATCAATTTTATTTTCTGGGTTTCTTTTATCCAGGTCGGCCGGTTCTGACAAGTCAAACAAAATTGAAAGAGATATTTGAACTGCCAACAAAATCCAAAATCCAATACACACAGACTACATAAACCCTTACACACACACACACACACACACACACACACTCAGACCAGTGCTTCTGCTGGATTTCCTTGGGAGTTTGTAGTGTGATCCAACCCCACCACATAAATGCAGAACAATGGAGAAGTGGTGTCAAAGGATGAGGAAACTGGGGTCACATCGAAACCAGCGAGCACTGCTGCTAGCAGAGTGTGTCGTTTCAGGAGAAGAGAAGAGTGGACTGAAATTGTTCTGGCATCTGGAGTATGGGGGAAAGCTGACGGAAACAGGCAGCAGTAGCGGCGTTGTGCTGATGGCTGCCATCTTGTGCTTTTTTAGAGAACTTGTTCCCGAATTTGGCAAGGGCTAGTTTGTTTTTCCAAATTGTATTACGAGCTCTTTGAGGCAAGAGACTGTGTTCTATGTCTTACCTCCCCTCCCCAAATAATAATAATAATAAAATAATAATTATAGTAATAAACTAAAAGAAATGAAATCTCTGGAAGTAGAGTCCCAATAGCCCATGTGGTTTTGAGGAGAGGGAGGGCAGGGAGTTTTGAGGACTTTATTCACTGCTGTATTCCCAATATTTATAACGGAACAGAAAAAGTGTCTTCAAAAAATATTTGTTCCATAAATGTGTGGATAACTAATAAAGAGTTGAAAGTTTCATAGCATCCATAGCTAAATATTCAAGGACACATATTTGATGACTCATTATATAATTATCTGAGGCATCTTTTTATCAGAGCAGCAATATAGAGTATTTTGATGGTGTTTCAGTTGTGACCTTCTGAGTATGAGGCCCAGCAACCACTACGGCCGTGTGGACCAGTCCCATGAAAAGAAACAGGCTCATCAAATTGTCTTATCCCTCTATATATTCAGGGGAGCACTTGGATGCTGCTTTGCGTGAAGCATGCAGTCCATTAAAACTTGCTGAATGGAATCAAATTTTATTCTTTTGTTTCCGTTTGTGGAGTTTGCTCTCACATTCCAAAAACCTCATTTTCATTTTGGAATAGGAAAGCAGCGACATCGCACACACTGTGTAACTACATGAAATACATATTTTAACAACAGTGTAGACTTGGGTGTGGGCAAGCTATAGTGTAATCTCAACATCTTAAGTCTTACTATTTCCTGCAAAGACCAGCTAAGTAGTGTGGCACTAAGTAGATTTCCTTGCATAGTACAAAGAAGCAGATCCTTATTCATTGCTCTTTTTCCCCAATTTCTTTAATCGACCATATCAAATTATTGCCACTTTAGGATTACATAATATTCGATATATTGTATAATAAAAGCTTCGTAAATTGCTGAAATGACCAAAAACCTATTACAGCCAACAGACCTCCTTTGTCTTAAATTTGCCCAATAGGCTTATTCCATTTTGTTATAATTAACATCCTATTATATGATATATAGTAAAAGTTGAAGTGTAGCAAATGGAGCTTAAGACTAATCACTGTGCTATTACATTGCCATTAGTGATGCTATTTATAATTATACATCAAGAACCAGGGAATACGAATTGGCTTTCGACATCAACTTTCACCCATATACCAGGCCAACACAAGCCATAAGCTCTGGAGTACTAGGCAAGGTCTCAAAATTTCATTTATTCTTTTGAGTCATTTCAACTATTTTTAGAGTCAGAAACATCTACTTATTTATAATAGAGAGGAGAATTATGGCTTCTATGATCCGTTAACATTGTAATCTTAATTAAGTTTGCTGTGCTCAAAAATTTCAAAGACCTGCTGTTTTGTTTATGCATCCAGATATTTGGAATTATCCAGATGTCTGAGTTTTCCACTTTTCATCAAAATGTTTTGGCAAGGTATATATAGCCTGTAAGCTGTGTTTCTTCTTCTTCTTTTTTGGGGGGGGGGAGGTTAGTTATTCTTTTTAGCTATGGGTTTTGGATTCTACATCATTTATTTGGTTTTGCAAGTACCAAGCAGACACTAAATGAATGAGGTGGTTAGGGGGTGGGGTAGCCAAAGGTAAGATGACCTGATTTTATACCCTTTTGCACCAAAATATGCATTTCATACAATGTGCTTAAGGTCCACATTGAAATTCTAGGTCTAAACGAGCAAGACAAAGACCCTCCCAGGAAACTGTTCACGCTCTGGGCAAGCACATCACTGGCTTGTACAGCAGTTCATACTCACTTGCGCAGTCCTCTTGGGAAATGTGGTTGTTAATACTAATGTCATCCACTGCAATCCCACCAAGATTTCCTTTTCCAATTTCGCCTTCAAAAATCACCTAACAAAATGAGATCATTTTCACAGTATTGAAATGTTCAGTCCCAAGGAGCAGTGTTTACAAACGCTTGTTCAGTTCAATCTATGGCACATAAATTAAATTCATAAGATTTTACCTAAGCACACGATTTGCTCATCAATCTACATTAACTGCCTGGTGATGGCATAAAACTTCTAACACTCTCTTCTTGTGATTCAAAATTTAAAACTGGGGAGAGCAGCGAAGAAAAGGAATGGTCATTGTGACAGCCCTGAAATAGATTATAAAGTAGTACTCTCCCCTCTTTCACAGCAAATTGGTTCTATTCCTGTAATCTTGGAGCCTGAAATATGCTACCGAGAGTAAAATCATCGCAGCAGAACCCCAGGTTTGGGAAACACCTGAAATAATGACTGGCATAATTCCCTCATCTCATTTATATAATTTCCAAAATATCATGCCCATCTCCTGTCTCCCTGAAGGAGCTGTCCTCCCACCCGGGGAAGACCACACACCTGGTAGAGTTTCAGAGACTTGTGGAGAAGCACCCGCCCTTCCTTCCAGTGGTCTCCTTGGTGTCCGATGGCCATCCAGACCAACTGATCGTACTCCTCTGGCTTCTGGTAGTGCAGCTTGACCCGCAGTGTGCCCACGTGCGAACCGGACATGTGATACCAGAAGGTCATGCAGTGGGCGGAGTTCTGGGAATAAACCACGGGGCTCACCAGACGAGCCACTTTGCCCTTCTGGTTTTCATCCGCCTGGGAGTAGATGAAGTTGCCATCACCTGCTGTGACAAAAAAAACAGGTTAGGGAGATTGGCCACGTTAACGACTTCTTCATCTCTTCTTTCAAGTTCATGACTCCAACCTTCTCTCCAAGGTTGAGCACCAAGAACACAAATATGCAGTGGGAAGGGAAGGGTGTGCGGTTTTGGAGGAACCTCTTTGGCACCTAAGGTTGTGCTCCAAGCCTCCCTGAGTGGGTGCCGGATGGGGCAGGACTGTGAAACAACACCAATCCGGGCAGTCTGGATTCGGAAGGCATCGTCCCATGGCCATGGGCAAGGACTCCCTTTGGCATTTGCCTCGTCGCGAGCACATTGAAAGCAGAGGGCGGAACTATTTTTCAGGCAAAATTTTAAATAGTTTCAGCAGAACGGATCCGAACACAGACACGACATGGGATAATTTAGATCTTTTCTTATTTACCATGTGAGCTGGGTGATGATACTTTGGTTACTATAACTGCCTGATAGTACTAACATTGCAGTTTTTCCAAATCATCTAGTGATTTCCTTTCCCCCCCCAAATTCACGTGTTTTTTCCCTAGCATGTTTTAATGGCTTATAAATTCCTTACATGCTCCTGAGAGTTTGACTCTCAGCTACAAGTCTCACTCCTGTTTGATGTGGGCTTCTGGTTCAAGGAGAGGCAAGGTTGCATTTTTAAGGCTTATTAGAATGTGCCATTTTGGTGACATAGATCCTTGCCGAGTTGCAAGGACTTACTCTTGGCTTTGCTTTTAATTACCCCCAGTGGGAACACTTCCTCCTGCCACCACCTGGTCTACACACACAACTCATGTTTCACTGTTTGCTCTGTAAATAGAAATGCCTACTGTAATGCCTCACCTGAGGTAAGTGTGAATGTGATGCTCGGGCCTCAGTGGGCAGCGGGATGTTTTGTTTGCTGCCCAAGGGGTTTGCGTGTTTGTGAGATCCTTTTTCCCCATGCACATGTAGGCTCGTCCTTGTATCTTCTTGCCTGTGTCCACGGTGTCCGGGAGGAAGTGGGGGTGTCAGTAGGCAACTTGCTTCCCTCCCCTGGCTGCGTACATGAGATTGCACCAAAACCCTCTTCAGAAAACCCACGGGGGGAGGGGCGTGGTGGGGGGTGGCGCCTGGGTGGCTCAGTGGGTTAGAGCCTATGCCTTAGGCCCAGGTCATGATCCCAGCATTCTGAAATCAAGCCCCGCATGGGGCTCTCTGCTCAGCAGGGAGCCTGCTTCCTTCTCTCTCTCTGCCTGCCTCTCTGCCTACTTGTGATCTCTCTCTGTCAAATAAATAAATAATATCTTTAAAAAAAAGAAAGAAAGAAAGAAAGGAAACCAACGGGTGGAATAATGAAAGGAGGTGGAAATAAAATTCACAGCTCCAATGGCACGTTTGACACGGTCTTTACAGAGCGCTCCCTCGTGGCCACGAGGACCCAGCTGCTCTTGGGGTTTGCTTTCTCCCACTATTTTACCAAGTGGTGGTTCCTTAACCATGTGACAGCGCCATCTCACTGAGGCAAGTAGGGTCCTGGTCCCCCATGCTTAGGGAAAAATCCCGAAGTTGGAGATGCTGCAAATAGAGGGGCACATCGAGGGAGCCCATGACGTTTATTTTGGCCCATCAGAGAAGAGGTGGTAGGAAGGAGGAGAAAACCAGTCTTGGACAGAGGGAGGAAGACTGCCTGGGAATTTCTCCTGGCCTCCGCCGTGACACCACTGCGGTCTTTGAAAAACACGCTCATGTCACTCCTCGGCTCGAAGTTTGTTGGCGTCTCCACTACCCTTAGTCTAGGCACACTTTTTCACAGGGCACCCGAGGCTGCACCGTCCCCTGCCCCATATAGCTAACCGCTTCACAGAGGAGCCTGTCCTGCATACCCCCCGGGCCATCCCTCCTCCGTGTCCGCACATGCCATTCCTTGCCCAGACTCTCTGGGACACAATTGCTTTCTCTGAGCTGCCAAGTTCTCTTTCCCATCGCCACTCACCTCTACCTGGGACCCCCACCCCCTGCATGGTAATCATTTCCCACCTGTAACCAGACTGTGAGCTGCTGCCCCCCACCCCCCCTTTATTTCCACATCTCCAGTTCAGCATGTACCAAGTAATAGGGCTCCTCAAAGAACACTTGTTCCACGAACCAGAGAAGATGCTGGGTTTCAGGAATCCTCTGGAAGGAGGTGCATAGCTTCCCTCTTAAAAGTCAAATGCAGAAAACCAAGTGGGATTCCTTCCAATAAATTCCAAATTGGACAGCAGGATATTTTACCTAGATCGCGTTAATTTAAAGAAAGCTCCATGTCTGATCTGCAAAATGTGGAACACCGTCTAACGTCCGTCTGTGTGCATGTAAGAGGCCCTTTTTTATCTAGTTTCTTTACGTTATCAAGTCCCTGCCTTTCAGATGTAGGGCTCAACCCCCTCTCTCAGCAAATGCTCGTGTTTCCAGGGCCGTGGGAGGCTTTTTCTCATCAGAGCAGACCTGGCACCACAGCCAAGTAAATCTGGGTGTCTGGGAGAACAAAAGAAACAAATGCTTCTGAAGGAATCACACTTCTCAGCTGCTCCTCTAAGACAAGCCCTCCTTTTCTGATACTTCAACTCATAAAGCGTTGATATTCTTCCTTTCAGAGGTTTTATCACAGTTCTGGGTCAGGAACTCTGTCTTCATTTTCTCAATTAGCACTTTACTTCTGTGAGCCTTTTAGCTTTTGTCTCTGGCTAACATAGCTTTTAACCTCCTTTGAATGTCAGATCCTACTGAGCCATTTTGCTTCACTTTGCATCAATTTTTCCACCATTACTGCCTTCATTTTGGCTAATTGCATTTGGTTAATTTGATGCCATTTATATGTACAGTGCCATTTACAGTCAAAGTATTTTAAGTTTTCTAAAACTGCTTGTCTTAAGATTCAATTGAAAGTGTCTCAGAATTGAAGGAGTCCAATTTTATCCAATTTCCTTGTCATTCTCATTAGGCAAAGAGGTGGCTGTGGTGGAAGGAGGCCAATTCAACCTACTTAATGGTTATATTCACTGGGGGAAAAGAAAAGTGAATGACAAAATGGGAAAGGCATGAAGTGCCCTCTGCCCATCCACTGGCCCACTGACCCACTCATCCAAAGCCCCAGCATGGGGGAATTTTGATTAATGAGATTTCTCAGCATCAGCAAATGGCCCTCCGGGGTATCGTTTGGGAAGCCACCTCTCGAGCCAACAGTCCTGTAAGTTTCACTGAGTCGGAGGGAAGGGCGATGGTTGAGTGTTTGTGGTGAGCGTGTGGGAGCCTGGGTACGTGTGGGCGTTGTGAGGACAACCGTCCAATCTTTAGGCAGCATCTCAAGCTGGATGACAGTATGACTAAGGGGAAAGAAAGATAGACAAAGAGTTCACTGGAGTGTCCGTCAGCCCCTAGTGACTGCCCCCCCACCCCAGGCCATCCCTCTGCCGCTAAGTAATCCTAGCAGGAAAGTAAGATAGGAGATGGGGTGGGGCAGGGTGAGGTTTCCACCTGCTCTGAAAAAAAACGGGCCAGATTTACAGTCTTCCTCAAAAGAAAAAGAATTCTGCTCCACTTTGTTCCACTTCCACTGCAAGGGTCAAGAGAGAGGGGGCACGAGCCTCACATATTGTTTCTTTAGCTGCAAAACAAATGATATGACATATGCCTGGATTTGCTTCAAAATAATCCAAAGCCAGGGGTGCTCAAGATAAAATAACAGTCCTGTGATTCGGTCGGTGCCCGTTGAAGCTGGGTCATATGCGTAGAGGGTTCAGGTCAACTAAGTCTTCTTTGCTTTTGAATGTATTCGGAATTTCCATGAACATGGTGCAGGAAGAGTATAAAACAGGTACTTAGTCACACATCTTTGCCTAGTGTGCTATTTTTCCAAAAGGCCATCCGCTGTCAGATTTAATCAACCTTGTCTGTTACCCGAAGTAGGACCATCTCTTCTAAGAAAGGAGATCTCGGTAATTCCAGGAAACGAAAGCACGAGTGAATGCTCGGGAGTGTTTTCTAACACCCCTCATCTCACAGAGCCCAGAAACCCCTCACAGGGTCCCCTCTCTCTTTCAGAGAAACCGAGGCCGCAGTGAACTCTGCATTACCTGTGTGATCCTGGATGGGTCCGGTTTTGCTGGTCAACACACTCCACTTGAGCTGCACGCGATTGTCGTGTTCCCAGTGACAGAATGTCTTGTGAGAACCCCAGCCAAATTCACAGTTAAAACCATATGTTGGAAACTCTGCAGTGGGTGGAAAGGAAAAATAGAGACAAGCAGAGAAAGACAAATTTAATCATTGAGGTCAGCAAGGCCCTTAATTTGTTCACGAAAGGCACAATTTATATAACTTAACGTCTGGTTGAAAATTCTGGGAAAACCACAAAACCCAGGACTACCAGGAAACTCAAAAGACCCATGGTGATGTCAAAATATTTGCAAAATCACGTTTCGGATTTTTTTTTTTTTTTTAATCCAGCTTTAAAAAGATTATGGACTGCCTGTCAAATTGGTTTTACAAAAAAACCGGGAAGGTTACTTTCCAAGGCAGACATGTTACATGTATAGCATTCTTCCTATGCCCACGATATTTAATATGAAAGATATTCTGTTCTTGAGGATGAATCATATACATCGATATCCACCAATGAGAAGTATCTTGAGTACCGGTTGACTCATGAACCTCAAAAGTCTAGAAATGGGACTTGGCTGGACGTCTCATTCTCGAGGCTATCTGTATTCTCACCACACTGGGTAATGCTTCTGGTCTTTATGTCAAATCTCTGAAGCATTAGGTTATTTAGTCTCCTGTGCTTTGTATCAGGTCAATTAATTTTAAGGGTAAGTTTCTGCCTTTTTAGTGAATTTTAAAATTCACATGTAAATTAAAACCTCTGTGCAGGTTCGCGTAGAGCCCAAGCATTTTTAAAGAGCTGCCACCTTAAACATTTCTTTTAATGTTAAAAAAAATGTTTGAAAAGAAAGTATGAATGTATTCTCCGGAATTATTTGTCTTGTGTGTTCTACAAGGTGTTATTTGATCGTTGTGTTTTTAAGGCTCTGTAGCTTTACTTTTTACTCTCCCTCGCTTTTTCTTTTTCTTTTCTTTTCTTTTTTTTTTTTTGACGTAGCTTAACTTTTTAAGTATGAAAGAAATGAAATCATTGTGCCTTGGAATCTGTTTTCAGTAAACTGAAGCTAATAATTAAAATAATCCTAAAGATAAAAGTTCTCATGCTTTGGTCAGTCCTACTCCTCCCCCCAAATGAAATTAAACACACAAAGGGACTATTTTCCCTAATGAAGGGAGGTCACTGCTTCTCATTGAGTTTAGGTAGTCCACAAGATGGCAGCATTGAAACGGAGAGAAAGGTGCCTAGGGCATCTTGCCAGTTGATCTTGAACATGTCTCAAAACCATTCGTATGTACAATAAGGGAAGTATAGTATTGAAATGGTGTATTAGGGTCAGGCTCAGATCAGATCTTGTTTTGATCTATTCTTTAACTTTGTCCGTGTTTAACACGACAGAGCTTGCTTGCCGCCTTCTGGGAACCTGGATGCCATCGTCCCTTCCCCCAGGTTAACAATGGTGGGAGGGATTTTTGTGGGAAGATTTACTGAATAGATAAAGGATGATTTACTTTACATGTTTCTTTCCAAGGAACCTTTTGCAAATGCTAATGTGGAATTTTGGAAGGAATGCACCCTATGCATTGTCAAAACCGAGCAGAATGGGCTCTCCCTTACAGGGACAGTAAGACCTCCCAAAGGGTGAGCAGAGCCAGTTGGGGAAAGCCACTCTGGGCCAGCCCCATGATGTGCTAAGGGGCATACTTTCTGTGAGTGCAGAAGGGTTGTATTTCACAGCTATGGTGTCACTGGAGAGATATATTTCATGTCTCGTCTATCATAACCATGAAATAGGGCTTCTTAAAGCATGAGAAAACCTCTCCAAAATTTACCACTCTTTTACGCAGCAAGATTGAATTATGCAGATGAACTACAGTCTATCGAACAGTGACTGAATGGTTGAGCGACCTTGGATGTCAACACCCAGGAACCTGGAATGTACTGTTGCATAATCTCCTGTTAGGAAATGTTAATATTGGAAAATGTTAATATGTATGTGGTTTTGGGTTTCCTCCTTAAATGTAGTTTATAAGACGAGCATAGGCAGGAGGGCAGTGAGCCATTACAGCACACACATTTCTGGCTGTATTTCTGGCGAATACATTAAATTTATCATATAGTATAGAAACCACACCATGCATTATTTTGGCTCTAAATATTCTGGTGATATCATAAAATCTAGGAGTTTGGATGTGTTGCTATGACTAGGACATAGGACAGCCTTGTTTGAGAGGAGGGTTCAAGCATTTCTGCAGCTGCCCTGAGCGACTGTCCACATTGACCTTCTTGTGTTTTCTCTGATTCTGTGACTTTAACAAGGGGATCTGCTCTAACCTTTTGTATTTTACTGCCCTTTCATCTTCTTGTCCCGATCATATTGATGAGGGAGCAGGAGGCTGGCTGAGGACAAAGCAAGAGCTGGCGCCTTGCACCCCCCCCTTCACCCGCTCCCCTCCATAGGTGTAGCATTCCTCAGGCACCCCTGACTGCCATAAAACGATAAATAGTTAACTTGCTGAGATCACAATCCTACAAGACTGGAGTCTCCCTTGGTTTGCAAATGTCCTTGAGATTTACAAACAAAGAAGTTACCTTATCAATAGCCCAAATTCCAAAGACACAGAACTCAGTTTCTCAAGCCTAATGTCACCCTTCCCTCCATAAAAACCGAAGGAGGTGGAGGTAGAAGGAAAAGTAAATAAAGTTAAATTTCTTCTAAACCTAAATCTCATTAACAAGGATGCTTGATGGCAGGAATGTAACATTCCACCAGGAGACTCTCAATTGTCTTTACTTGATAGTAACTAAGCCTTCAATATCCTGATAGTATTCTTTGCCCCAATAACCCTTTGTCCTCACCTACCCAACTCCTGCGTATATAACCAACCACCCCTCACAACCCGGGGCGGCCGCAGCTCTTCCTGCCCACGGGTCCTGTCCCCGTGCTCTAATAAACCACCATTTTGCACCAAAGATGTCTCAAGAATTCTTTCTTGGTCATCGGCTCCGGACCTCAGCCCACCAAACCTCACCTAGGTTCTAGAACTTCATCAATATAATCTATGGCAAGCTTGTTAATTTAGAAGAAATATTCTTCTTCTTTTTTTTTTAATCCATGCATATGGTCGGGGAGGGGTGTAGAGTGAGAAGATGTTGACAGTTCAGGCCTGGCCAGAAAGGCTACAAGACACATAAAACATCACACATTTACAGGGAGGAGAAAGAAAGAAAAAGAGACAGAAAGAAGAAAGAAGGAGAGAAGCAGAAGAGCAAAGAGGAGAAAGAAAGAGAAAAAAGCAAACGGACGAATGAAGTAAGTATATAGGGTTAGTGACTTTTCAGTCTTCTGAATATTACCCAGGCCCTGTGACTGCACAATTCTCATTAAATTCATTGGGAATAATCTGGCTAAATCCCTTCTTGACTCTTAAAAATAGCATGAAACAATATTCTGAACTTAAAACAAATTTATAGCCGCTGTGCGCCGAGCCCAGCTGCACTCGAGGAACCTATTTTGCCCGCATTTGAATCATTAGCACCATATATGCACAAGGATTTAATTTTGGAATCTGGCATTCAGAACTTCTTTTGAGGATGTTAACTAGCTTACTCTCAGACAGATCTTTCAGTCCAATAAGTGGAGGTACTCAAGCCCTTACAATCCCGGGTCACGAATCGACTCTCAGCTGCTCTAGGGGTGTTTGAAGATATACCGGGGGGGCCCGCTGGAAAATGCAGGGTTTCTCATCATTGTCTGGGAGAGCATTAACAGGCTTTGATGGGTCTGATCACAACCCAGACAGTATATGAGTATTCTATGCCCACCGAGTTTATGATATTGATAAGAATCCTCAAAAATGAAACCTTAAGACTCAGCTCAAGTCTGTGACGGCTTCAGCAAAGTCAGACTAGATGAAAGTTTAGGGGTCCAACTGGCTGCTTGTAAATATGCCCGAAGAATCTGAAACCTGCAGAGCAGTTGGATCAAATTATCAGAGCGGTGGGTCCCACCACTGGGTGAACACCTCAAAGCCAGACTTGGCCTTGGACTTGGTATACACGCAAGGCCTCATGAACTGCTCTAACCATGGGCTTAGCCAGAAGGTGACAATGAACAGAACCCCTCCAAGAAGGTCCATTATCCGCAAACACTGGGAGACAGATTCATGACTCAGACAACGGAAAAACAAGAAACCGAGTTGATTTAGAAAGGACTCTGGGATGACCGTGGAACTCAAAACCAGAGCAGACCCCCTCTCTCAGTAAGTCCTGTGGTCTGACATGAGCTGGTTCAGGTGGTGGTGGCTATGGGTCTTCCTGGTTCAGGATTTGCCCATCTGTGCTCTGACCACAGCACACCCCACTGGATGGCTGGCCCTTGAACTCATACACCAACCGCATGTGTTGAAGAAGCCATTGCTGACCTTCAACATCCAGGGGGAAATTACCCCACTTTGGAATCTGGTGTAGACCTTTCTATTGTCTCCAGAGCTGTTGTCAACTTTCAGTTTTTCAATGATCCCTAGCTCTTTTGATAGGCAAGAAGACAGAAGAGATGAGGTAAGTTCTCTCGCAACTTCAGAGGGCTTTTAATTAACTCTGGCAAGAGAAAAAAACTAATAGGGCCGTTAACATGTTTGTCAGGTTACCAGAACTTCAGTATGTCCCCCCAGCCCTCTTCCCTATCACAGAGGGTCCCAGAGAGTCAGCTGGTGCTACTCTACAGAGAACCACCGAGAAGACCCAGGACCCTCAGGGAAGGCAGGATGCACAGGAGAGGCCGGACTCCTGAGGGTCCATGCAGGGTCATGGTGCAAACTCGAAGGCCCTATCTTCTACCTTGGAAAGATGTCCTTTGGACTACAGTGTTTTCCGAATTTAGGGGAACAGACACTCTTCTGTTTCACCTTTCGGTCGCTGGGGGTATGTGAGGCGTGGGGTCACAGGAATTCTGTCAACCTGAGCCCACCGCAGGGAAACTCGGGGTTAAGTTCAACCAAAGAGAAGTTTGTTTTGCAGTTTAATAGGTCAATGGTGGCAGCATCCTTTAAGGAAGCATACTAATTAGAGCAGCCCTTTCTACTTTCTGCCTCACTGGGCAGTGTCATACTGTTGAGGAAACATTGATATACACCACACGCCCCATTAATAAATGACTGTGGGGGCCAAGGCTCAGTGCGCTGCGATAAAGGAAGTGGGAGAAGTTGGAAAACTGACCTGTTCACCTTACTCTAATGATTAACTTGAAAGTATTTAAAAACTCTGATTGCTTGCACTGATGATTTCCCTTCGTGTGTGTCCATGGGGAAGAATTTTACAGAATCCTAACAAAATACAAAAGGAGGGGGTTACCATTTAACTGCCGCTGGCCCCCGTAAACAGCAAGTCACGGGTCTGAGAAGTCATTAGGCTGTTCTATTAATAAAAGGAGGCGGGGAAGGGGGGGTGCTCCTTGGGGCGCCGCTCTCCCGTGCACCATCGTAGCCGTGGTTTCCGGCACCCCCATTTCGTGGCACGCCCACTGGAAACGCTGTTGTCACACTGCCAACTCCGTGGCAGGCAGAACTGACAAACTTTGCCTGTCTCGGTTTTGCAGGATTGTGATGAAAATAAATAGTCAGGCTGCTGCCTGTGAGATTTCCTTCTCCTGGAGTTTGCAAACACAGTCCATGTCCTAGATGTGCTGCGTTAAACAAAGTATGTTACCCAGTTCCCTCCGTCGAGAGCTGGGATTGTCACCATTTGGCAATTACTGATGGAGAAGGAAACCTCATTCCCTGCTGCATATACATGTGGATGAAGGAAAGCAATATTTATGGCTCATGCTTGGAGACCAGATGCTGCGTGGCATCTCTCTTCTAGGACTTTGAGAGAAATTGAAACCGAGAAGCACGGCGAAGGAGGCTTGGGGGCCGGGGGAGGGGAGAGACACACATGAAATCTACCCTATTTTTTGTGTTTTTTATTTTTTTGATACCTGATTGTATGGTGCTGTCTATGACGGTTGGCTTCTCTGTGGTCAGCACAGTGGTACCGCCTGAAAAACACACAAAAAAAGTAACATACGAAAATCAGAAAGAGGAAGTATTGTGCATCATATGCAGTAAGGAAATGCTGTATGCTCAGGTACAACTGTTCAAGGCAAACCTTCTCCCCAGAAAATCCTTCCTTTAATTCCACCCGTGGAAACCATTTTACTGAGATTTTACCCACCACAAGATCAAGCGCGCATAAACCACGATTCTGTACTCAACATATGTATTCCTAAAAGCGTCCAGGCTGTACAGAGGGCCTGAGACTTCGTTCCAAGGGCATTCCCTGACTCCCTCGGCTAAGCATGCTACACAGTTGGAACCGTGGAAAAGCCAAAGCCTCCACACGTCCTCAGTGACTTGGGAATTAAACTCGACCTGGGGCTCTGAGCTTCAAATAGTTTCCCAAGGTCTCAGATGCGCGCCTTCAGGGGCGGCGCCAGGCTGTTCCCCACAGTCTGTTTGGAAAACTGAAGCTTCACGTGGGTGGCAGGAGTTCCTTCTTTCTTTAGCAGCTGAAGTGGTTTGTTTTTCCCAAGGACAAATATTCTGCCCAGCATGTGATTTGGAGAAGCTGCGGGAGAAGGCAGGAGCAGAAACACTGCGTCACAGGCCTGGAGCCCTGGAAGGTGGCGCGGATGACCTCCTGAACCAAATCAGCTTCCAATCAGCTGGGGTTGACTTTGGGATTCCGGGTGAAGGAACCAGGTGACATTTCAGCTTCCCCCTCTTTTGTACTGCATCTTGGTGCTTCTGTTTTCTGCTCCTCCTCATTAAACCTCTGTGTTTTTTTCTGTTTTGTTTTAAGATTTTGTTTATCTGACAGAGAGAGAGACAGCACAAGCAGGAGGAGAGGGAGAGGCAGGCTCCCCACCAAGCATGGAGCCTGATGTGGGGCTCGATCCCAGGACCCCGGGATCATGACCTGAGCCGAAGGCAGACGCTTAACCGACTGAGCCCCCTGGGCACCCCTAAACCTCTGTTTTAAGGTAGTGTTTTTGAACTTGCCAACCATAAGAATCACCTGAGGGCCTGCTGAAGCTGTAGTTGCCAATCCACTAATCCTCCTCAGACCTCACCGAACCAGCATGTCCAGAGCCTTGAAATTTGAATTTTTGAAAGCTCCTCAGATGAGTGTTAGTACCTACTACGTGTGGGAGACACTGGCTTGCTGTTTATTGCTTAGGTATTTGAGAAAAGCCATTTCTCCTTGAGAGTGTCTGGTATAGTCAGAGAGCATGTATTTGTTGCCCCAAGAGATAAGACCTTGGGCAGACTCGGGGGCAGGGCATGGGGTGGGCTCATGCACATCATGGAGAGTTTTGGAGGCGGTTCTCCGGTGTCAACGTACACCTTCCAGTAGTATTGCTCAGTCAAGCTCTGTGATCATTTCTATTCTGCCCAGGCCCCGCAGCTCCCACAGATCAGAAATCATCCCGATCGTGAATCAGAGAGCTGTAAAATCATACTCTTGGGATGGTGGGAAGAGTGTGGAGCTAATCGACTGCAGTATCAAGTCAGGTTACCCTGGGTCTCCCCGTAAATATGCTGGATGAGCGGTCACAGGTGTGCGTGGCCTCAGTGAGGCAGGCGCTAGGAAGAAGGAATTTTATATATTATGGGTTAAGAAGGTGAATCTATAATGGCAGAATTGGAGGGAGGCCAGAATACATTAGCGTTCTGTTCCCAGTGGTCTTAGGGGAGAAAGACTCAAGGTGAAAATTCACTTTTTTAAAACCGATATGCATTATCAGTTTTGCTATAGGTTGGGAGCCAAATTCCGCTGTTGAGTACACACAGATCTGATGTGAAATTTGGCCTCCCGGTGCCTTTGAAACCAATTGTATTATCTAATGACTTCAAAGGCATTTGCAAATGAGTAACTTCAGGGGTGAATTTTCACCTTGGCAAGCAAGTACAGGAGAGCGCAATCTCTCCTCATTTCCATGCATTCGGTACAGTTCACCTGGAATTCACTGTTGTTTGTAAGTAACAAGCATATTGCTAAAATACTTATTTCCCACTATATTCAAAGCGTTACCCCAGGAAGGAGAGATTGAAGTGACGCTGTCTACATGAAAGAACCAATCACTGAGCAAGAGAGCATTCATCCTAATTTCTACTTTCCCTCCGCTCAAGGTTAAAGTGAGGATGCTTTTACCTCAGCTCTGTTATACTCAACGTGCCCAGTTTGAGGCTTTGCCGGTAAAGGCTGTGACAGAAGGAGCAAGGAAGGTGCAGAGCTGCGCCCGAGCCTAGACCTGAGCTGTTCCTATGCGAGAGCACACCCTAGATGTTGGGAGGCTTCTGCTTCCCACAAAAACATCTACACATGAGCACACCCTTTCTCAGAGAAGAAGAACCCATAGCTCCATAAAACAAAATAAGTAAACAAAAACAAAGACAAATACAAAACCCAAGTTGGCTGTTAATGCAATAAATGAAGTTGAAACATGAGATTCCTACTGAAATCACCTCTTCTTGATGGGGGCAGGGAGCGGGTATTAACAAGACCTCTGGAAGTTCCTAATATATGTATGTATTTATAGATACTGAGACAAATGGGCTGACTTGAGAAAATGGCTTTTCTTTTTTGCCACGGTAATATGAAAAAAAAAAATTAGAACTTTTTTCAGTGTAACCAATAAATGATTTTAAATGCAGTAGATAAACTATAAACTTGTAACTCTTAGAAGACTGTCAGTGTTTCCACTATAAACGACCCATTTTCTGTGGTGTGTTACTCATTGCCATACATAATTTGCTCCAGGCTAACATACTTGCCTGTTTCATTCAAAGGCCTTAGTTTCAATTGATTCAGTCATGAACTGATGCAAAAATAAGAAGGTTGGTTGTTCTGAAACGAGGAGTAAATCTGAGGCTTTGTTTCTAATCAATATTAACTGACCACTTTAGGGTTTATAAAGAAAGAATCCTCTCCACAACAGGGCAATTGAAAGGGTATACTGTGATGAGTATAGTCGTTCCTTTTTAGGAGGAATTTCACTACGGATGTGTGATGGGGTCCACGAAAGCCCTGAGGTCTGTGGCAGGGTGTTTACAAGCAATCCTGGGAAGGTTCCCCAGGACCTGGTTCATAGAATGGTACTCTGTTCTTAATACCAGCTGTAGGGGTTTCAGCTTGAACTTGACATCTCACAAAGAAAATGCTTCTGCATTAATTAGTTTTTGTGGCTTGTGGCTACTTACATACGGGATTTGTTTTCAGAAGCCCATGGTAACATTTATTGGCCCTATGACTGTAAGCGATTATCCTGGAGATTTGGAGGGGGGCAGCCTTAGAAGCTGGGATTTAAATGGAAACCCGGTTCATGGTACAACATTTCTGAGCTCGATCTGACCCCTTATTCTCTCTGAGAGTGGGGCTCTCTCGTTCCTTCAGAGGAGAGCTTTTGAAGGAGTTGGAAATGTACTGTGGGACGTTTCCTTGCAGATTTCATATTAATGTGTTAGCCAATAACATGGCACTCTTAGGAAGTTAGATGGGAACGCTTTCAGTTTCGCCCATGGAAATTAATTATGTGGGCTTTCTGAGTCCCTTCTGGGTGAAAATACAGACCTGCAGCCAAGGGCTCATGTTTAATGTAAAATGAGAGTCAGATGCTAGATGAAACTGCATTTTGACCCAGGTGGCAGTAAAGGTCCCACAGTGCCTTTGGCCACAATCGGGTGAAAATCCTACTGCCTTGGCGCATTTCCAACTGGTACAATCCCATTCCCCTCCCCCCCCCCTTGTCTAATATTTCCTCTGCCATTCCAAGGAGAAGAGAAGGTCACTTTTGAGCTCTCAAGGTTTTAGAATGTTACGGAGTAATACCCTAAATTAATTAGTGAGGTATTTGGCACACACCATCCCTGATACATTTGCTAGTTGTTCCTGATGTGAAATAAGAACTAATTCTGCCTTTGTAGGTTTTAATGTAACAGGATTTACAAAATCCCCACTTAAAAGCTGCATCTCAAATAGAAGCCCAATTTCATCAATTCGTTGGGTAAAGGTTCCACTCACAACATTTCACCCTGGTTAGAAAATGAAAAGAAACGTTCTAAAGTGTGTGGTTAGTATGGGTCATGCGTGTGTTATGAGGGTGGGGGTTTGGAGATAAGGATGAGTCGTGCACATTTAGCCATGGTGGAGAAATTCTTATTCGAGTAAGAACATCCTAGCCTCTGACTCTGGACATGGCTCAAATTATTGTTTTGCGTGGTGATGGCAGGACAGCAGGAGGGAAGGAAGATGGCGCTGAAGCTCTGCCACCACCCGGACCCCGGCCATGGTCAGGGCCGGGAGGAGTTACGTGAACACACACACACACACACACACACACACACACACACACACACAGGAACTAGCCGGTCTCAACACCAACATGACTGAAATGGCACAGCAATGGGATGAGGATGGTTTCTGCACCTGTGAGCTGGAAGTCATCACCTGTGCCGCTGTGGCAGTTGGCCTGGTCGTCATCACATTCATCCACCAGGTTCCCATTGGGAGTGGTTGGTCCAGCTGTAGGTGCTGAAACGAGATCCAAGGATTATGATCTCACACCTCTGCAATGTACTTACAGGGCTCTGGCTAGGGAATCCGCTAACGCCTTTGCAGAAAACTCTAATCCATGGTAAGAAGGCCAGGGGCATGGCTTGCCTCTCTTTCAGGCACTAAATATACTTGGATTTAGCAGAATGCATTGGGGACCGCTTTGTTTTGGTATTTGATCACTATCTGCCGAGGAGAGTTGGCAGCCCTAGCGTTTTATACATTGTAATCTACATAAACATCCTTTTTCTGAAAAGTGCTTGAGTTCTCTCACTGGTTATTTATTCATGACCCTGGAATTGAGAATTTTGACGAGAGAGATCCTGCTTCAAATGTTTCTCCTTTCATTTTCAACGTGCTAGAGAACTCGCTTGTCATGAATTCTTTTACATTCTTAGGATTTGCTAAGTTTGCTAAATTGGTATTATAATTTTTCCCCAAAAGGGAGTTTCAAGATTCTCTTTTAGGACAATATTGTTCTTTATTTTTTTTAAATTAGATTTAATCCATTTCCCTTTAAGTAAGCTTCACAACTTGGGACCCCCCTCTCGGGAGCAGGTGTTTGAGAGGAGTTATCTTAGATATCCTGGGGTCATTTTCCCTGAACTCCCTAGGGGATTGCATTCCAACCCTGGCAGGTAGTCCTGTATCTTTGAGCTTGTAGTTGAAAAGTAGCCAACATTAATCAAAGACGGCTTTTGAAGTTCTTTAAATTTAGTTTGGTCTATTATTTTTCTGCCTGTTACTCATTCTTGCAATCTGTTTAATATTTTACAGTTTTCGGCATTACATTTCACTTTACAAGACTTGAGATAAGGTACAGCTCTTTTGATGTCTGAGAACCAGACAAGACACTGGGAGCGGGTTTGTGGGGGTGTGTGGGGGGGTACTGTTCTCTGAGAGCTTCCGGCCAGTAGAACTGTATTGGTAACTGCTTCTTCCTCAATAAAAATTTGGTACTCTTTGTAATTGTGCTTAATTATTGAGCAGAGTTACGACAAATATAGAAACGTAGCTAGTTTCAACTTCCCTAACTGTC
Source organism: Mustela nigripes (assembly GCF_022355385.1). Classification (NCBI taxonomy): domain Eukaryota; kingdom Metazoa; phylum Chordata; class Mammalia; order Carnivora; family Mustelidae; genus Mustela; species Mustela nigripes. Next base: position 140,212,798 of record NC_081562.1, read on the forward strand.
CAGGACACACACCAATAATAACTAGGGAGAATGTGCATTCCGTCCAGGTGTACAATGTAGACTTTGTACAATGCCAAGCACACATTCTGGACTCCACTTGTCACTATCACTGAATCAAGAGAACCCTTCCTGGAGGCCCAGATGCTCGTGATGCTTTCAAGTATTTAAAACTCTCTATTCATCCTTCTTACGGTATTTATCGAGAAGGAGTGCTTCATTGGAAGAGACCCAGGGTAGGACATGGTTTAAACTGAAAAAGTATAAAGTGAATAATCTTAATATCCCAACTTTAATACTTGAATGTATTTTCTCTTCTGTGATTCTCTAATTATTTCTCATAAATGCTAGCCCGAAGTAGGATGGGCACGTGTGCAAGGCTGAGTTGTAACCCCCTGTCTTTCTCTGTTCCTCTAGGTATCTTCTGGAGCGTAAGGCATGGAGTAGTTATTTACTAAGGGATGTTAATCATTTTAAGGAATTAAAAACAAACAAATAAACAAAAACCAAATCACTCCCTTTCACCAGTTGCGTCAAAAAGCTTTGTTACTTTCCCCGGATGTTGGCTTCTCCTATGGCTCCGAGCAACTTCCTCACTTTTGTGAGTGCTTGGAAACATCTGCAGCAAATCTCTTCACCAACTATTTCTACCTCACTAAAAGAGTGGACACTGGCAAACTGCCACCAGCCTCAGTCTTTTCAACCAACAATTCATTCCACCTCTTAAATCAGTGTTGCTTTCCAGAATCCAGGCTCATGACTTGCACCATAGTGGCAGACTCCCTTTTCCAGAGGAGCACATTTCTTAGCCAATGGAATGAACATGTCTGCAATTGGCTTGATCTGCCTGTCTCTTCTCTTTCTCAGTACCTTTGCCAAAGTCCTGGCACATAGTCATTCTTAGTCTGTGACTGGATAGTTCAGAGGTCTGGACATGGCTCCAGATATAGAAACAACTACACAATAAAGAATGGGAGATAATGGCCTACTTTAAAATAAATACATACAAAAGTAGCTATGAATTATTCACTAGGATGGTGATTTATAGCTTGAGATTCTCTAGTGCATAAGCAAAGTTTTATGATGTTTAATGTGCTCAAGAATGTAATTATATTTGGGTAGCTCAAAACACAAATAATTTTGAAACCACGAGAAGGTGGTATTAAAAAGCATTCTTCAAAACAACCATGAGCATATGTTCAGTTGATTAACATCTGGGAACCAACAATAGCCAACCTCAGAGCTAACCTGAAGGAAGACCTTTATGGGGATGGAAAAGTTGGTTACTCATTGATGCTCAAATCTAAGGCAGATGGGAATTCTAACGCACAAAAGCATTCGACAGTACAATAAACAAACATGGCATCATTTTTTTTCAAACATTCCTCTTATTTATAATGTGATAAAAGGGCAGAGCTGCATGCAGTTCCAAGGTCAGTGTGTGAAATGAATTTGTCCTTGGTATGACTTTCATATGATAAATTTACGCAGTAATATCCTTGAATGGATCTCAGTGCCCATTCAGACATATTATCTCATGTAAAGTTTTGTTTCTCTGCAGCAGTCTGAGAAATTCATTCAGGGTAATGCTGCTATTTCAGTCTGTCAACTGTCCCTTCCCACTAGGATGTGATGGTAGTTACCACTGCAGACAGAAACTTGAATCAGACAGATGGCTGAACAAGACTGAAAAAGTCAAAAGAACTGGTGATTTCCAGGCATTGAGGGCAAACTGCCTAATGGGTGGGGGAGTTTACTTTGGAGTGATGGGAGTATCTTGGAACTAGATAGAACAATGTCTTGGTTGCATAAATAATTGTGAATGTATTAAAAGCCCCTGAGTTGTTCACTTAAAAATGATCAATTTCCTATTATGCGAATTTCATCTCAATAAATATTTTTAAAAAAAGTCAAAGGAGGCAACCCACAGAACCTGAGGAGAGCTCTGCGAACAACCAAAACACTGTTCGCAAGACAACCAAGGCACTGTTGCGTGGGGTGTGCTGGAATGTTGAGCCTCCCGGACTGGCAGACCTAGAGACAGGATCACCCGGGGGAAAACTAGCCATTTGCAGCAGCACCCTCAGGGGCATAAATGCATGAAGAAAGAGATTTAAGAATTGGGGAACTAGAAGGGACTCTGGGAATTGTAATTACCTTCTAGTTCACAGCCCAGCAGCTCCATCCGCAGCCCTAGTCCTCCATGAGTGGCTCTCTCAGGGTAGATCCTGATGAATCGTGTGGAAAGAGGTGGAAAAGTCCGCAGCTCAGGTGTATCGTAGTTGTTGTTGCCTTCAAAAGACTGTGAAGTATGAGAAACGCCATTACTGATAAAACCTCCCTTTTGGCAGAAAAGTCTCCCCTTCAGGACTCTTAATAAGGCAGAGAAATAGACTCCATCCCATCGCTTCATAAATGGCTGACACCTCTTTTACAAACGAGGAAGTGGGAAAAAAAACCCCAACAATTAAAGCTTCTCCAAGAAGTGACAGATATCATTTCTCAGAAGCTTTGGAGCACACACGGATGCTATCCCAGAAGCTGAGGGTTTAATGAGACACGTTTTCAATGACATGCTGATGTGCCTGGGAGAAGTGACACTTCCACTACTTCCTTGAGGTGGAGGAAGATAACTCAGGAAGAGAAGCTGCCATTTTTCAGAGCTAGAATAGACAGCACATTTCCAACAACGATGCCTGTTACATCCTCTTAAAGGAGCCGGCCCTAGTTTTGCTAAGACTCATAGAAGGGATTAAACTCCTGAAGTAGGAGATATTAAACGTAATGCCGTGCAAACACAATTTAGTCAGGAACTGGTGTTATTCCAACACTCTGAAATTGCTATTTACTGAAGCAGTACCACCCGTGGGAGGGAGGCATTTGTACATAAAAGACCTTCTCATCTCAGGAAGGTAAGAAGGGTCCTGAGCATGGAGTGAGGTCCTGAGGGCGGGCTGAACTGCAGAGTAAATGAAGTACATTCCTAACTTGAATACGCTGTGGCGTATTCTTCCACAGCCAGGCAGCCCATGGCCGGTGCGGCAACTTGATTATTTTAGTCCCCTTTTTACACAGACCGGAAGGTCAAAATCCTTGAGTGGAATCGTAAGAAGTTGGAACAATAACTTTTGCAAGAAACAGATAAGACTTCTTATGTCCTCTTCTCTCAACATCATTCTTAATCCCGTCCAGGGTGGGAGGTGGGGTAGGGGGATTAGGAAAATCAAACCACCTTATCATTGAGAGTGTCTCTTATATGCATCAAACATTGCGCAATATTTACAGGTGCAAGGCGTTGTTCTAAGTGCTTGAAATAGAAGAATTCATTTTATCCTCGGGTAGGTTCTATCATTACACCCAGCTTACAGATAAGGCACAGAGAAGTTGAGTAATGTGCCCATGGCTCTAGGTATAATAAGTGTCAGAACCAGGGTTCAAACCTATGTAGTCTTGACTGGTGCCCTTAGAAAGGATCTAGTCTAATCTCATTAAATTCAGGAAATTGAGGTCTATGACCAAGGCAATATATTTAGTTTTCTTATGTTTCCTTAAATGTATTGCAGTTTGGACTACCAAACCTAGCAGATCAGATTGAGTGGATGGCCAGCCCCAGGCCATGTCAGTCAGGAGCGGGGACGATACCCAATGGCTGGGTCAAGATGTTCCAAACCAGCAAAAGATGGGATCATTCAGCAGGAGAAATATCAGGGCTAAAGGGGGCACACATGTAAGAGAAGAGAGAACAACTATGTGGGCTGTGACATGACTAGAGGTTCTCTGAGTTCTAGAAGGAAATTAATCACCCTTTTCCAGTTCAGAAAAGCCTCCAGGAATCTAAAAGGACATGGTTAACATAGCCCCGCTTCTCCCCCTTAAGGCTTCCTTCTATTATTTTCACGTAAATAATAGTAAATTCACAATTGGGGTTCTGCACTCTTGATGGAACATAGCTGGCTTCCAGTCACTGAGAATCTGACATACGTTATTGTTAGGCACAATTAAGTGTCGTCAGCGAGGTATAATTATGATGAAAACAACATTGCTACACATGCCTGTTCTGTTGATGTTAACAAAGCTCCAACAATCACAGGAGAAAAGCACTTAGAGTTATGGAATCCGGGCTCTTCTTCTCATTTTAACTCGAGTCAAGAATTAGCACAATGTATAAAAACATTATAAAAGCTGACGGGGATGAGCTGGGAAGAGTATTAGCAGTAAAGAGCCATATGGAACTGGGCTAACTTTGTTAACATGAGGCTGTTTGTGAAGTATCTTTGTGTCCTTTTACTAATCATGTTCTGGAAGAAGAGAGCTCTGGGACCTTAGATCCCCTCTCCTCTCCTGAGAAGTCTAGTTAATGCAGAGACTCTGATATACCTTGTCCATTATGGCTACCGGAAGATAGCCATCATTCTTAATCCCGTCCAGGGTGGGAGGTGGGGTAGGGGGATTAGGAAAATCAAACCACCTTATCATTGAGAGTGTCTCTTATATGCATCAAACATTGCGCAATATTTACAGGTGAGAAGTAAGGTCTTTTCAATCCTTCAAAGTCCTGTTTCATTCATAAAAACAGTGCTCACTCTAGTATTACATGAAAGATACTTGGCATTCTACGCAGGTAACCTTCATTTGTAAGCTTAAATATAATATGCTAAATATCATTGTATACGTTATTGTTACATACGTTAAATATAATGGGTTAAATATCATCATACAGTTCAGTAATAGGTATGCTCCTAACCTGAAGGTTTTACCCGTGCCCTTTTGCATCTTAAAAGATTTTATGTCGGGAGAGGGACATACTAGGAGTCGCAGACTGGACTCTATGTAAATAATTTAGACGGTTTTGTGGTTTTAAATATCACAGGAAGACGATAATGATGGATAAAATAATATTTGAGGAGAAAAATCTCATGTACTCATGAACGGAGTTTTTTGGTTGGAATTGAAAACTGTGTCCTGGCTTAGGGTGGAATTCTGTAAGCAAAGTACTACCCCAGAGCGATAGTTTTAGCTCTGGATTTAATTGCAGACGCGACAGGGCATCTTATCCAAAGCATAAGGCACTTGGTTATCTTTCTCCCGTGGAACCCTTGTGTTGAAGAACAAACTTGTCACAACAGCATTGGCCCTGCTGATGTGTGGTAATCTCTCACTTGGTGATCGAGTCGGAAGGCTCACCACTCCTCAGAAGAGATTGGCTCTTAGGGGAATGCCAGTGTCTGATGTTTCTTTCACTTTTTTCTTTTACCAAAACAAGAGAGCCAGACATAAAAGGGGGGAAATGAAATGAACATAAGAAAGAGAGTAGCTGCATGTAGATTAAAAAAAAAAACAAAAACTGGAAATATTTTGGAAACCACAAGTGAAGCAGGGGTGAGATGGGAGAGAAATTCTTACATTTCTGACAGCGTCGTGGCTGTTGGTGGCCTGCCACACTGGTGCTGATCACAGCCGTGGGGGACAAGAGGTCTCTGCAGAGCCTCACATCTGGACAGAGGGGAGCTGGCGGTGCTGGCGGGCTTTTGTCTCCTGTCCGCAAGACCATTGGCCTGAGTCACTTTTATCAAGCCATATTCCCACGCTTGCTTAGAGTGGGAGCAAGGATAACATTCCTGCCAATGGGCTCAGATCTTTTCACAAAATGAGTGGGTCTTGGGCAAAGCAAGCATGGAAAGCCAATTGTGTTGGGTGTGTTGATGGCTGCATACCATTCCTACAGTGCAGACAGAATGGACAGGCTGAGGCTTGTTAGTTCATCCTCAAACCAGCTCTCGGGTCCCCCCCAGCATACTCTTGGGTGTCCTCTCCTGGTTGGTGTTGTGGGCTCAGGATATGCAAATAAGTTTGACCATCAGTCCAACTAAAACATAATTACTAAAGAAGATCTGTGGGGAATGTTGGAATATCTCCCTTTCCACTGGGTCAAGAACCAACCATATTTAAAAAGGTTCCAATGTACTAAAAACATATGGAAGCACGATTCACGAAAGCCAAAAGGGAGAAGCAATGATAGGGACCATTGGTGGATGAACGGATACACAAAGTGTGGTATATGCATACAAAAGAATATCATTCAGCTTGAAAAAAAAAAAAAAGAAAAAAGAAAAAAGAAAAAAGGAATCCTGCCACAATGCTAGGACGTTGTGCTAAGGAAAATAAGACAGTCATAAACATTCAAATATTGTATGATCCCAGTTATGTGAGGCTCCTAGAGAAGTCAAATTCATAGAGATAGAAAATGGAATGGTGGCTTCCAGGAGATGGGGGATCAGGGAATGGGAGCTATTGCTCGGTGGGTCTAGAGTTTCAGTTTTGCAAGATGACGAAATTCTGGAGATGGTTTGCAAAACAATATGAATGTACTTAAAACCACTGACTTGTACAGCTGAAAAGGTTAACATGGGAAATTTTATGTTATGTGTCTTTCACCACAAGTAGAAAGTAAACAACAACAACGAAAAACCTCAAAAACATTTAAATAAGGGAAGCGTGAGAGAAGGGGAAAGGAATGGGGGGGTGCTAACAGATTAGGATCTGCAGAGAGATTCTGAGTTTCTACTGGGTTTCCCTGTCAACCCCCAGACCCTCAACCTCTGGGCCACCGTGTCTCCTCAGTGTTGAGCTTTCTGCTGTTCCCTAAGGGAGGAACGGTGATCAGCAATGCTATCCTGTGTTGCTCTCAGAAACCATGTTCAGTACCTCATTTCCGGGTTCCCTAGAATGGGGGTCTTATGGACACCATCAAACACCTCCACTGATGTCACGGCTTAAAAGAAATACGAAGTCGTACTTCTTCAGGAAAATGCAGGAGGTCCTTGACCTAGGTCAACGACTCGAGAAAGGACTTCATCCCCAGTCCCTGGACCTCACCTTAGCCTTGCGCTTGCTGTCATCCATGATCATTTTCCAGTCTGAGCCATTGTTGCTGTATCCGATCTTGAATTTCCTCATGAACACTTTGTTCTCCCGGTGCTTCCCCCCCTGAATGATGATGCCCCTCACAATCTTCTCTTCCCCCAGATCCACCTGGAGCCACTCATTTATGTATGGGTGGGGTGCGGGTGGCAGCGCCCAGCCTGAGCGACTGGTTACCAGACGAATATTTTCAGGCATCCAGTTTCTCTCCCCTTGGTTTGATGCTGTTATCTGGGAGTCCGAGATAAGTCCAGACACCATACCCAACATGCCGGAGCAAGGGTAATCTAGAGGGTGGAATGAAATAGATGACATGAGATGGTTTTCTACAAGCCTCCGTGCTTAGAAAGAGAATACCACAGATTGAATCGGCCCATTGTCTGTATCCATTCATACAAATGTGTAAGTCTCTGCATCATTTGATATTAAACCAGAGCTTTCCCTCCCTCAAACTTTTCTCCTACACTTGCAGAACTCCCCTCCCAGACACACGTTCCAATTAAGAAAATCTTCCATAAGGACATACACGTCCCTCTTTCTGAGTTCTTCCAAGTTTAATGTCAAAGTATTGATGTTCCAGTATCTTTGGTACCCAGAACTTATTCCCAGATCTAGTACAGGCACTGCCCAACAGAGGTTCAGTTTATGACAGGTGGAAGATGTGAAATCAGTAATTTCAACAGCAGGAAGCTGTCCTGACCACCACTTGTTCTAACTGCATTAGGAGCTTTCCACACAAATATCCATTGTTATCTCAAATGTACCGTGTCCAATCCAAACGGTCCTTTTCCCTTGATACTGAATCTCTTTACCAAACTCTGTGTTTTGACCAGTGGAACTGCCAACCAGCTAGTTCCTGCTTAGTCATCTTGTCTACCCCTATCTTACATTTTGGCATTCCTGTTCTGCTATGTAAATCTGTCATGGTTTTGTTTTTTTTTTAAAAAAAAAAAAGAAGAAGAAAGAAAGAAAGAAAAGAAAAAAAGAAAAAGAAAAAGAAGTCCGTTGACCCAGGCTTGTGGTCCCTGTTTCCTTCGGCATCATCCTGGTCTGTGCCCTCCAGGCCAAGGTGCTAAATGGTCTGGCTGTCTTGTCAGACCCCAGCTGTGAATTTATACCACCCATAACTGCTGATTCATTTATCCTAAACATTTTTCTGCAATATCATCCTTAGGCTCAAAAATCTTCCATCACTAAGTAAAATAAGCCAGACACAAAAGGACAAATATGAGGTACCTAGAATAGCCAAACACATAAAGAGAGGAAGTAGAGTGGTGTTTGCCAGGGGCTGGTAGGAGGCGAGAATAGGGAGGTAGAATTTAACGGGTACAGGGTTTTAGTTTGGGATAATGAAAAGCTCTGGAGTTGGATGGTGGTGATGGCTGCACAGGACTGTGATTGTACATAACACACCTCAATTGTACACTTACAATGGTTAAAATGGTAAATTTTATGTAATGCATATTTACCACAATAATAAAAGAGCTTTAGAAAATTTCTATGGCTTTCTACTATTTATAAGACCATATAAATCAGCTGGTCTCTATCCAGCTTTTGACACCTTTATTTTGGTTTCACACTGTTTTCTAATTTTATTTCCTCTTACTGACAGTATATTCCAGTTAATCCATTTTTTTCTCTAATCATCATCATTGCCTTTGATCAAAATGTTCCTGCTGCTCCTTGTCCTCCTGCAGACAGAAGTAAGGTCCACTAAAACCTTAGAAGCCAGCCTCAGACTCTTCATGAAAACTTCCCCAACTACTCTAGCCTTTGTTCTGAAGTCTCCCTCCTCAGAAATATGATGGTCCGTGCGAGAAGTAGCACAGGGTTTTGCATTGAATTGTTCTTTCCTTGTTTTTAAGACTGGTCATCTTGTCTCCACAGCTAGATTAGAAAATCCTCAAAGGCAAGGAACAGCATCAGAACTTTCTGTATCTTCTACAGCAGCCCAAATCGCTTCTGAGCGTAAGGAGAGTATCAGTCATTGATTAATTGATTGGTGACTTAATAACAAACTGATCAATCATTCTCCTTTCAAGGACATCCATAAGAACGATAACCTATTTTTCTTTGAAATACTCAACTTTGCATAATATAATTAAAATTCAGCTTAAAAATATAACCATCTTAACTGAGAGGCATATATTTAATGCAATTAAACTGTGTGTGTCCATGTTAGCTGCCCTTAAGAATGAATTACTCAGATACTTTCCACATGAGTTGTACATTTCAGGTCATGTCATTTCTTTATCCAAGCATTCAGTCCCGGCTCAACCAAGAATTATGCATGTACTATCAACCAAGCTGGCCAGGCTTTCCAGATCATGGTTTTGCAAAGCCGCTCCTCATTTACCCCATTTTTCTAGAGGCAAGTGAAATAAATCACTTCCTTATCGTGGTGAGAAGGAGGGAAGCTTTCTCTCATTCTGTTCCTTTCCCTCCACTTGAAAGTCCCCATAATCTTGCCCTTCTCACTATCTAAACCACTAAAAATCTTGAACCGTTTTCAAGTGCTACAATTTTCCCCGTCTTTCCAACAAGGTGTGGTTCTCCTTTTCTGAGACTTCCTATTAGCCCTTGATCTGCATCTCTACTATACAGATGACCATATTCTGCTCTTGGAGTGCCACTATTTGCCTCACCAGATTTTAAGTTCTTTGGAGACACGAATCACACCATATCTAAAAATTTTCTATGACTCCTCAAGCCTGGTTTCTCTATGGTATTTACTTAATAAATATTTGTTGAATGAATCAACTTATGAGCACAATAAAGGCAGCTGTCATTTTTTGTTAAGCACTCCTTCCTATAATTCAGTCACAGTATTTGCTCCAAGCTGGGATCTGGAAACCCAGAACAAATTCAATGGGGATGAAAAAAAAAATTATAAGAAGTATTTTACTGAGGGTCTATAAAACTATAATTCTAAAAATAGAAGTCACATTTTTGGGCGCTGTGGTCATACCTGACTGAGTCAAAATCAGCCTTTATAAAGAAAATGTTTAGCTTGTAATAAGTACCAGATGTGACCATCTGGAGAAAAACACAATTAACCTGAATATTGTAAGGAGAGCACAACCTTTACCGGATTAACGCGCTTTCTCTAATGCAGACTTGGCTAGGGTGTTTTTTACACACCCACAAACCATGTGATGCCCAGCCTCCTTCAGCCAACATATCCACAGGACAGTTAGTTACATCCCTTCTGTAAGTCTGCCTTACCCAAAAAGAACAATGAAGAAATGCCTTGATTTGCCCTTGACTAATAATTATTTGACTCACTTTTAGCAATGATTAGGAGAAAAATTATATTAGCCATTCAAAGTCTGAATGAGATGCTAACATCTACTTCTATTCTTCCATAGTTGGCTGGCTCAGATGTGCCTGGCTACATGCCAAATCCTTTGGAAGTTGCGTTGCCACATTTAGCAAACAAACAATCAAAAATAACAAAAGAAGAAGCAGGATGGCAAACCAAATTAGAATTTAAAATAGTGAGTGATTTTTAGTGCAAGTCTGTCCCAAATACTGCATGGGATATACTTGTACTAAGAAAATGACTCGTCACTTATCTACATCAAATTTGACTGGACATTCTGTACTTTACCTGGCAACCCTATGGGGGGTTGTGTGGGATTACAAGCAATTCCAGATGGAAGGGAGAGGTGAGTTCTGTGGTGGGGAATTAAGGTAGTTCTTTTTATTGATATTATTTTATAGTAAAATCTCTGTACTCAGTTTTAACAGGAACAGTGGGATATACTGGTAAACCAATACTCAGTTTCCAAGGAGGAGGAGATTGGTGCATTTGATGGGTGAAACTGAATGAACATAGTTTAATCTTCCCATGATGACTCAGGGTATTGTGATGCCTCAGTTCATCCTTGCAAACTTTGGCTAACAGAGGAATACACTGATATGTGCAGAAATGCCAGTTAAGAGACTTCCGGTTAATAAACACAAGTTAACAGAATTGCAGTATGTTCTGATACTTCAAGTCATAACTCTCCAAGGTTATTTTTCTCAATATCCATATATGCCCAAACGATGAAGTTTCTTTGTCAAAGTAATGAAAATGCTCCTTTGTCAATCACCTATAAAGCAGAATGGTTTGCCCCAATATTCTTTTCTTTATATCTTTCTGGAGTGAAACCTACTATATACTCTGAAATTTTTTTTTGATTATTATATTTTTAAAAAAGAATTTCTGGCGGCACCTGGGTGGCTCAGTGGGTTAGGGCCTTTGCCTTCAGCTCTGGTCATGATCCCAGGGTCCTGGGATCGAGCCCCGCATCGAGCCCCGTGTCGGGCTCTCTGCTCTCGCGGGGAGCCTGCTTCTTCCTCTCTCTCTGCCTGCCTCTCCGCCTGCCTGTGATCTCTGCCTGTCAAATAAATAAATAAAATCTTAAAAAAAAAAAGAATTTCTGAATATAAAAGTTAGGTGAAAACTTGAGGGCTCCAGAAACTTTGGAAGTCAAGTGATGTATTCATGAGGTAACTTTTAATTCAATAGTTTTTGTTTGTTTTAGTCCAGTTTGGGTTAGGATTTGACAAGCCAAGAGGAGAGGGTGATATTTTGAAATTCAGTAATTTGTTTGTAGATAGAACTGCAAGTCATCCAGGAATTAATTAGTTAATTAATTAATTGTTAATTAATTAATAAAAAAATAAATGCATTGAGCACTTGTTATGGTCCAGGCATACATGACACAATAGAAAATAAGGGAAGCGTGGCCCCTGCTTTATGGGTCTTCTGGTCCAGCAAGGGTGCTGAAGCCTTGTTTCTCTCGCATCAGTCTCCACTCTGAGGGGACAGTGGCCTCTAAGAGATGGAAACTGTCTGTTTCTGGCAACCGAGAAGAAAACACGGATATCATTGTCTCCTCAGAGACTCTGCTTGCTGAGACCTGTTCTAGGCCCTGTTCATGGAACACCACGCCCTCTCTCATTTACAGGGTACCATTTAGTGAGCACTTACTCTAAGCCAAGTGTGTTATATTCTTTCAGTTTAATCTTCTTTACAGCTGAATTAAAGTCCGTCTTACTGACCAGGAAATGGAGGTCAGAGAGAGGAAATGGTCCTCTCTCATGGTCACACATTCAAGTGGACAGTCCAGAGTGAGGCCTGGGGAGATGTCTGCACAATTTCTGTCCACGTGACTGTCATTATAACAAGATGCCTTCTCCAAAACCCATCCATTATTTAGAGACTGTACTAGCCAGGAGTATCTAAAATATGTCAGGGGTCATGATAAAGAGATTAGCACTCTGAGCCTAAAACAGTATCTTTTGGGGGAAACAAACAGCTCCTTAAATAATTGCAAAATAAAATATGTGTGAAAATAAGAATACGCTGTTGCAGATACCAATGTTTAAATAAATAGGTCATTTAACTAGTCCTTTAACATGTAACATTAAGTCATGTGATATTTTTATTTCAAAAATCCAATAAGTTATTCACCTTCTTCACATGTGAAGACTTACATGCCTAGAATGAACTCTCATGGATATGCTTGTGAAAATGGAAAAGAGCAGTTCAAGTTTAAGTGAATGTTTTATTTAACGAAATGGAGAACCTTGGGAGTCTTAGTTCGGACCAATACGTTTGGAGTCGCCAAGTTACTTCTTCTTCTTTTTTTTTTTTTTTGTATAGTGAGATAAGATTAGAAATGAGACAGAAATTTCCACCCTGACCTAAAATGACCTTGTTCCTATGAATTTATGGGTAGTTTCTCAAATTTGTAATGATCTGAAAGTTACCTAGAACTTTTCCCCATGTAACCGCTGATCAAAAATAAAGCCAAGCTTAAATCTAACTTTTCAATGTTTCTTCTTTCTCCAGACCTCTCTGACTAATTCCTGCCTCCAAGGCTTTGAACTTTCTAAGTCTGCGATCTTAAAACAAATAAGTCTGTCTCTGGGATGGAAATAAATACGAAATAAATAAGAAATCAGATGTTAGTTTTTCCTTTCCAAAATGGACTCTCCTATAAACTAGTATAGTTTTTTTCCCCTTAGTTTTTTCTCCTGGTGCTTTTCTCCAAATGGCTTGTAATTTCATTGAAAACTTCCCAGGTGGATATTCCCCCCAGCTTCAAAAATTTGTTTTCCTTCTCTAGACATAACTATGGCAAAGAGGATAAAAATAGAAGCAACAGTGTTGGTATTCATGGAAGAAGAAAATAAATACCCTAACGCAATATTAAAAGATAGTTCAGAGATTTTTAAAAGTTATTCACCTTTAATGACTTTTTGATGAATCAGTTACTGATTCTGTTTAACTTTTAATCTTATTTTGAAGGTTACATTGTATTGCCTTTTTTTTTTTTTTTTTTAAATGACACTTTGCAATGTATTTACTTCAATGGAAAGGAATTCTGGTGTGACCGCTATTCACTCCAGAATACAGCAGGGTCGCACAGGAAGGTCAGTGGACAAGTCATAAGTGCAGTGATTGCCACAGGAATACAAGGAGAGTAATAGTCCTGACGGTTCTTTTATTCTCAGCTCTGCCCTGCTTGGCCTACCTTTTCAGTCACTTAATGCCTCCAGACTGAGTCTTCTTCATCTCTCCAGTGGGTAGAATCCCTCTACTTACATCAGTTTAACAGAAACTTTTAAAGTTCTATTCATGTCAGAAGAAACAAAAAAACTAGAGACCTTGACCGATCGATTTCTAACATTAGTATATGCGTTCCACAAATGGTGGCTAGATACGGAGACCCAGAGTTGTCAGAGGAGTTAGTAGGAAAAGGAGGTAGACCCCTCCTTGATCTTGGCTGACACAGCCTCCAGTAGCCTTCAAAAATAGAAAGATAAAGTGACAGAGAGCAGCATGCCATGAAATAATTTTTAATTGTAGATCTACCAAGCACCTGTCCGGGACAGAAGCTCAGTGCTTGTCTTCATGGAGCTTGCCGACCAGTGGCAAACACCTGCGACACACCAGGCTGTGCTGAGTGCTTTAGACCCACGTGCTAATCTATTATCCCAATAACCCTGCATGGGTCTGCTGTCGTGACTGTTTCCTAGTTGAGATAACAAAGGCTTTGAAAGACAGTCGGTTCCCTGCCCAAATAAGCCAGCGAGAGGCACAAACACATCTGTCAGGGGTAAAGTCAGATCTGTCTAAATCTGGAGGACATACTCTTAACCACCAAATAGACATGACCCCACTTGTGTGAGATAACTTTGCCTATATTTAAAAGTTCCCATAAGTCAAAACGAGGCAGCCTTCCAGCTGGACCTTACCTGTGATCTTACAGCCATAAACTTCAAACCTCATTGATATGCCAGTTTCCCAAGTCGCAGGTCTGATTCGGACAAATCGAGTTATTAGTGGTTTAGGGAAAACTCCAAACACAACGTCTGTGGGGTTGGTGTTTCCCTGAAAGATCTAGACAGAAAAAGAAAAAAGCCCCTTTAACAACAGACTCTTTAGATGTAAGACAAATACAAAAATATGTTTTCACAGATGCCTATAAAATTATTTACAACTTCAGCACTGGCTATCAAGGTTGAGGCAGCATTAAAAACTTGTCCTGTTATTTTTTCAAATGATAGCCACCAGAAAAAAAATCACGTGTAATACAGAATGTTGTCCTAATCATCTATTCAATTTTCTGAGAGCCTAGAACCTCCAAAAGCACTATTCAAAGGTAACACTTTAAAAAACATTTTTTAAATTTATTTGACATACAAAGAGACAGTGAGACAGGGAACACAAGCTGGGGGAGTGGGAGAGGGAGAAGCAGGTTTCCCACCGAGCAGGGATCCTGATGTGGGGCTTGATCTCAGGGTCCTGAGCTTCATGAAGGCAGACCCTTAACGACTGAACAACCCAGGCACCCCTCAAAGGTAACATTTGTTAAAGGCTACGTGCTATCATCCAAAAAGTTGGAGATTATTAACTCTATCATACAGACCTACAGAATACTCTAGACATTTCACGGGAACTCACACCACTTTACTTTCCCAGGAAACCCTGGAAGGAGTACTTTTGGAGTTCAGTATAGGGTCCAGCTTTTGGAAAATTCTAGGGTATGTTCCCAGCTACAGCACTTGGGCAAGTAGTTTCCCCCCTTTTAACTCCATTTCTTGATGGAAAATCTTATCCCTAATGTTAAGTAATAACTTCCATCTTTATTCAAATCACGTTTTAGTGGTCAAAATCAAAGCTGAATTATAAATGATAAACAACTGGAAATCAACTTTTCCAGGACCCCTGCCTCTAGTTTTAAACATGAGTCATTTTATTCTAGGAAAGGATGAAGCAGGTAACTGCAAATGTAGTAGTAAGTGCCAGTCATGAACTAGTTCCCCACGGGCCACGCTGCCCAGGCGTGGTGCCACAGCCCCTTTCTCCAGCAAGATCTCTGAGGAGCAGAGACTCTCTGTCTTGCCGGGACACACTGGCACTAGACCTCTCTCTGGAGGAGCTGAAAACCTCCACTTCTCTAGCATTTACTTCAGCTCTGCTCTGGGGATAGCCCACAGAAAAGTAAAAGCTACTAGTGTTCTGCTTATCACACAACCACGCCACATTCCTGTCAGGATGTGTCCCTTGGATGTCACTGGGTCCCTTCAGAGGCCTGGGGACTCCTCCCCCCCTTTCCAGGTAAGTTCTCAGAGGAGGACCACAGTTTCCCAGGGCTTGTTCTTAATCCTGGGAGAAAAGACTTCTAAGAGTCGGGATGGTGTTTTTGCTTCATTTAGCTTAAGTGGCCTGCATGACGGAAGGTGGTCAAATGCTTTAGAAAGTTGGCTGTTAGCCTGATCTCTCTCCAGAGATGGTTTAATATCATAATTTATCCTGGCCTGTGATGGCCTTTAGATTTCTGTCCTACTTCAGCAAATCTCTCTGGGAAACAATCTGTATGGGAGCATTTTTGTGTGACAAAGACTAATGGGTAGTTGCCGGAGGGAGTAGAGTCCCCAGCTGTAATGCTTGAAGGGTCAACAAGTCCTCTTCAGGGAGAGACTGGCCGTCAGTTAAGAGGGCTGCCTGCTCCAGCGTAGGCTGTGGGGGTGAACTCTGGCTCACACTGAGGGAACTTTACGTTGGCTGAAAACCATGTAAGTGCAGACATTCCATTTAACATAAAGAGGATGACTGGAGTTGTCGTTGGTTGAAGGCTGCTCTTGACGAGCTATGGCCAACTCTCCCTGAAGAAGGTGGGGAAGATGTGGAGGCCAGCGTCAGAGAGGCCCCCCAGAACAGGGCAAGGAGAGTGGGCAGCAACAAGGAGACTCCAGGTGGAGGATCGGATTGCATCAACTTCAGCCTTTTCTTTGCTGAATCCTTCTTTAACCCTCTGCCTCCCACTTTGGAAGACCTTCTGCATCCCAGGATGCTCTGGATTGTGGGCCTCACACTGTGCATTGTCAGACACCCCCTCAGACCTTGTGTGTGCTCCCTGACACGTCCCCGTCATGGTGTCTGGGCCATGTAGACAACTGATGGCCAACAGCTGACGAGGACATGTCAGAGAAACAGCCCTCATGTTTTAAAGAAATGGCCTGGAGGCCTGAGGTCAGTTCTCCTCACTCTCTCTGGATTCTTTTGTTTGTTGGTATGTCCTTGGCATCAGTGTTTTGTTTGTTTGTTTGTTTGTTTGTTTGTTTGAAACTAGGCATGTCTTCCCAAAAATATTTCAGGAATAAGTCATGAAACTTAGGGTCAAAATTTACTTGCTAAAGCTTCAAAAGCATTGGCTGTGAGGGTTTCTCGTCCCCAGACGGAGGATTGGTTCCATGTCCTCCAGGGCTAGACAATGGCCTTGAACTTGTTGTCTATATATCTACTTTCATCCTGTCTGTCCTCAATAAGAGTTGGGGCTTCGCAGCTAATCAAAGGGAATTATCTTCACACTCAGGAGGCTTTTCTTAGTTCCAGACCCAGGAGGAAAAAACCAGGCCATGTATGCTCAAAAGAGAGACAAAGACACATTAATTGGCCTCTTCCCAACTCAGAATTTCAAGTTACCTGGATCTTTGCTACTATCCTTATCAATGCCATGCATTTTACTTGGCTTCAGGGAAAGCTTTTAATTTGAGGGAGACAGCGAGTAAGAGTTCTCAGAAATCTTTTGATTAGTCAATCAGAGCAAGCGGAACTTCAAATAAACAGGCAGACTGAGAAGAATATGTCAGTTCCAAATGAGTTAGGGCAGGGCACCCGGACAAGGCCTGCTGGTGTGGCTTCTTTGGTTAAGGGCGGTGAGGAGGTGGCGTCTTGCGTTTGCGTGATCTGAGAGAACATTGCGAACTGCCTTTACTTTGATTCATTCTCACAGAAGCAGCCAAACACACTTGTAAATTAGTTTGTGAGCCACAGAGGATAGGTGAAAAGGAGTGTTCTAAAACCAGCTCATTACTGAGAGAAAAAAAGGAGTCTGTGAAAGAGAAGGAAGAAACACTGCGGAACCAAACAAAACAATGCACCTAAGGCTGGAAGAGGACAGCGCTTATCCCATGGACAGTCCATATCCCATGAGAGGTTTAAAGTGATTCTCGAGTCTGACACTTAATTTGGCTGGTATTGACTTTTCTTGGAAACATCTGTATAATTTCCTCTTGGCTTCTGGATCTGGGAACATGAGACCCCCTTGGTCAGATATAAACCTCTAATTGCACTTTTCATTTTAAATCAATCCCAAACTAAACCAGGCCAGACAGAAAGCTCCCAAACAAACAAGTAAAAATTGATCATCCATTTCAAAGACTCCGTTGGTGGTGGGGGCAGGAAGGGAACGGCAGTCCCACTTACGACAGGTTTGCTTCCTTCTTTTATGGTGATCCAGTCTTCCCCGTTGGAACTAATGTCTACTCTGTAAGTCTTGACGTAATATTTTTTCTTGGTTTCCTTTGAAATGGCTCCCTGTGTCCCAACAGCTGTGACAAAGCGCAGAAGACCCAAGTCTACCTGCAAAACAATACAAGCGTGGTCAGTCCTTGACCCTGCACCACCATAACCGGAAACGTCTTTTCCCATGGGTTCCACAGTGTAGTTTTCATCCACCTTAGAGCAATAAGCCCGAATTCCACCTGGCATCAACAACCCCTAACTTCCCCATTCCATTCCTTCTAAAGGAAGGCACAGGTATGGGGTGCCTGGATGGCTCATTCAGTTAAGCATTAGTCTTTGGCTCAAGTCATGATCCCAGGGCGTGGGATCCAGCCCCATGTCAGGGTCTTTGCTCAGCAGGGAGCCTGCTTCTCCCTCTGCCTTTGCTTGTGCTCTCTCTCTCTCTCTCTCAAATACATAAATATAATCTTTTACAAAATAAAAACACTTTTCAAAGAACACAGTAATATATGTCATTTTACAATTAGAAAATCAAGACAAGATTAATTTGCACATTGGGCTTTGGAGAGGCTTGGACTAGAGCTCAGGTCTAATGGGCTCCCATTACACTCGGAAGTGTCTGCCCTCTTAGAAACCAATTGCAGACAGATACGATACAACTCTGAAACCACCGTGAATGTTGTGGTTTGGAAAATGGGCCAGAGATGTATAATCTGGAATGGAGGGGAGAAAAGGAAGATAGAGTAAGGATTTTTGTTTCATCTTTTTTTTTTTTTAAGATTTTATTTATTTATTTGATAGGCAGAGATTACAAGTAGGCAGAGAGGTAGGCAGAAAGAGAGAGGAGGAAGCAGGCTCCCCACTGAGCAGAGAGCCCGACATGGGGCTCGATCCTAGGACCCTGGGATCATGACCTGAGCCAAAGGCAGAGGCTTTAACCCACTGAGCCACCCAGGCACCCCTTGTCATTTTTAAATCTCCTCCTTCCCCCTGTCTTCCCACGGCCTTTCTTGCAGTTCAGCTCCAGAGGCAGGTGGATCCCAAGGCATCATGTGGGAAGGACTGATGCCTCCGTGTGACAATGTCTGGGGCTGTGAGCTCTGACTGTAAGTTTCCAAGGGAGAAGTTCCTCAACACCAGAGCCTGGTTTTTGTCTCTCACTAGCCTGTCTCATACCCCTGAAGGTTGGGCTGCTTGGAGGGCATCTCAGCAGTTACGACAGAGGGTGACCAAAGCCTCAAGGTCCATGATTTCCTGCCAGAGGTGTGTGGTGGTTTGGGTTGCTCCTGTGACCCTGTGACATGAGTGGGCAGGACAAAGATCTAAGCATCGGGCACTCAGGAGTCTTGGATTGGTTCTGCCACTGGCTAGCTGTGAGGCCTTGGGCAAGTCACTTCGTCTTTAGGGTTCCAGTCCTCAGTTGTTAAATAAAGGAGTTGGACAAGATAACCCAGAAGGTCCCTTTCATCTCTGACTTCCAATGATTCCATGTTTCCAGTAAAGTAAAATACAGTTGACCCTTGAATATATGTGGGGGGTTAGGAGTGCCAACCTGCCCCGTAGTCGAAACTCAGCGCATAACTTCTGACTCCCCCAAAACTCAACTACTTATAGTCTACTGTTGACCAGAAACCTCACAGATAACATAAATGATGGATCAAGACACATTTTATATACATATTATATTCTATATTCTTACAATAAAGTGAGCTACAGAAGAGAAAATGTAATTAAGGCAATCATAAGGACAGCCACTTACAGTATCATACTATAAAAAAAATCCACTTATTTTTACCCTCACAGCTCAAACCCAGGTTGTTCAAGGGTCAACTATAGTTTTGTTTTTATTCTTTCTTATTATTTTCTTATTTCCATCATTAGTAACCAAGAATAATCTTAAAACAAAAATCATTACTAGTTTCTATATGTTCAAAATATATTTAATTTCTTCTTAAGGATAAATTTGATTTTTTTGCTTAAAATTGTTTCCCTCTATTTATTATACCTTCTGCCTATTTTATTTGTGTATAATGCAGATACTTTAAAGAAATGATACCCAAGCATACGGCAAATACTTTTTAAAGGACACAGAAAGTAACTGCACATTACAACTACTCAACATTAATAAGATGTTTCAACAGCACTTTCATTATTAAGAGGTAAGAGAATGTCTTTTTCCAAAGAGAACAGTAACAAAAGCAAAAAAAACAAAAATAAAAAACCCCAAACATACCCCCTACCCACCTCCAGCACTTCGGAAGCCTGTTTTCCACTTACTGCCTGACAACCCAATTTTCAGAAAACAAAATTCCAATTAACCCTCCGGTCCTATAGGCCGTGAACACCTAAAGAATTTCCATTTTATGTACAGTCAGCCTCATGAAGAATGACTATTGTCTTTCATGAATTGCTTTTTCCTGAAGGCCCTTGGAGAAGTTAAATCAACATGTTGCCAATTCACTTCAAAAACTGAACAAAAAGTTACATCCAGGAAAAACAGCTGTATCACTAGCCCATAAAGGCCAACTTGAAGTTACACAATTCAACAATAGGAGATTTCATCCGGAAAGGAAGGGAGCACCCTTCAATGTAAAACGGTCCTT
The DNA here is from genome assembly GCF_022355385.1 of Mustela nigripes. Lineage (NCBI taxonomy): Eukaryota > Metazoa > Chordata > Mammalia > Carnivora > Mustelidae > Mustela > Mustela nigripes. The sequence continues at coordinate 140,233,129 of NC_081562.1, forward strand.
ATTTCATTTACTTGATTTTAAGGATACAAAGTTTAGGCTCGGGCTTTTGCCGGATTTAAGAGGAAAAAAGAGGAAGGCTTGAATAGAAATTAAGAGTTTAGGATAATAAGAGTAGGTGTTTTAATCTTAATTTAACAAATAAATATTTACCCCACACATTTTTACCAAGCGCCTCTACTCATTAACTGAAATTTGAATTTTTTTCACATGTGAGCCATAAGGCTTTGTATGAATTTGTACACAAATTTCAAAAAAGGGAGGCAGTCCACGTTTCCTGGATTTGGCAAATAAAAATAAAGTCTGTTCCATTAAATTTGAATTTCAGAGGAACAACACCTATTTTTCATACATGTATGTCCCCTGCAATCTTGGGACATACTAAGAGCTGGTCATTCGTTTACTGGAAACTCAAATTTAACTGGATGTTCTGTATGTTATTTGGGAACCCTAAATCTAACTCTATTTCAGACAAATAATCAGGGGATTTTAAGTTGCTGCAAAAACTCTCTTGATTTCCTAACGCTGCAGTCTGAGAGTTAATGGGTACTCTGGACTTGGTTGCACTCCACAATTTCAACTGTTTTCAAAGGCTCTCAGAACACTTAGTGCTTTACTGACTATCCATTGAGTCATGCCCAATGCCATATCTACTTTCAAGCTGAAGGGCCCTTAAAATCTTGACGTCCAAGGGAGCATGAAGCAGAGCTATTTAAATAGACTCTTCCTGTCAAACTTACAAATGGCTCTTCAGTTTAGAAATGATTAAATCCCCAAGAGTGAATATTCAGCTCAGGCTGATTTGAAATAACTCTAGAACGTCATCCCCGGGCTGTCCCTTCTGCTAATTTTTAAATTTTGATTTTAGGGTAAAATTTGGTTACCAGGTAGGAAAGTAGTTAATTGGTTGTCAACTAGAAAAATCCTAGGCATTAGAAACAATGGACTTTAAAGGAAGGAGTAACTGACAGGAATTAAACAGGTATCCAACATGGGAGATGTCCAGCATCCCAGATAGAAAGGCCCCAAAACATATGCATGAATCCCTTATAAAAAAAGAAAACAATGTTTTCCTTTCTCAACAGCAATGAAATGCATTGGCAACCTCCTCTTGTAATTGCATAAAATTTCCTGCTGTGCTTTAAAACTCTGCAGATTCTCTTATTTATCCCACACTGGGATACTTGAAATTTCATTTCATTTTTCTTCCTCACATTACTGCCACTGGGTTTAGCAAGGATGAATGACAACCTCCCAAATCATTAGGGCTGGGGCCTGAACTTTTGCAATTAAAACCGGATGGTACCCAGAACTCTAACAAGACACAGCCTCCCTAGCACTGTGGGAGCTCTCCCCCGGCAGCACCAGCGAAGTTCTTTCAAGTCTTTTCTCCGTAGGTATCTTCGAGGAATGCCCTCACGGCGTTCGGCTTTGGCAGAGATACATCACCATCAGCCTCAGAAGCCCTGCGGCTCACACTCCCCGAGTCGTGTCCGGAGACCCAGAAGGCCTTACTGCCTAAAGCCTGGGTATTTACACTCCTCTCACCAGAGAAGTTGGCTCTGCTAATCATGACATTGGCCTCTGTTGACCTTTTGAGTCCCACCTGCTCTCCAACTGTACCTTCCAGCCACATTAAAGTATTTGTTACTCCTCACACAAGATAAGCCCTTCTGTTTCCCTGCCTTGCCACATGAAGTTCTCTTGAACTAAAATAACCTTTTCCTCTTTTCTGACTACAAATCACTTTTCCTTCTTCCTGGTCTGGTAGGCAGAACGCGAAGTCCCTTCTTCCCCCTGGGGATGCTTGGTGCATGGCTCGCATCTCTACCGCTGAACTTATCATGCTGTGTTTTTGTTCTACTTCCATCCAGAATGTTGTGACTTCTTCTAGGCAGTGTCTGTTTTTTGATAGAGAAAAGTAATAGCTAGTGAAAATGTATAAGAGGCAGAAAAGATTAAAGAAGAAAATAAAATCTCTGTAAGACCAACATTAGGAAATAGTCAGCGATAAGAGTGTTCCAGAATATTCTTTTCCATTCAAAACACATGTGGATGCTGTATGTATGTTTTTTCATTAACAAAATGAGGTCGTATTACCTCTAGGTTTGAGAACTTGATTTTTGTTTAGTTGGATGGCTAGATTTTCATATCCAAAGTATTTTCCAATGGCTTTGGATTATATTCCACAGGCAGGCTTTTGCATAATCTGTTTGATTGGTCCACTACCCGTGAACATTTTTATTCAACTTAATTGACATTCACTCAGTGGACACTTCATACCTCTTCTCCTCTAAGTTCTATAGTAAGTGGTGAGGACAAAAGAGCAGTATGGGTGTGAGAAACACACACACACACACACACACGATGACAGAATGGGGCACTGCTCGGAGGAAGGAGTCAACGTTTTATGCAGACCCATGGGAGTCGGTGCACTGCAGACATTTTGCAGTGGACTCTGATGTCTAAGACAGGTGTTGGAGGATACACAGTAGAAGTTGGCAAATAGCACAAGAAACAAAGAATGTTCTGGTGAGAAGGAGCAGGAAGTACAGAGGGAAGCAGGAGGACATGAATGAAAGAAATAAATGGACCCTAAACAACTTACTGTGTCTCCCTCACCACTGTAGCCCTTATTTGTCAAGAAGTGTATCGCTCTTCATTTTTATTTATTTATTTATTTTTTAAAGAAGTGTATTGCTCTTTTAAGAGTATTCTCTGGTCATTTTCAAGCCAACATAATTAGTTTTCATGAAGACTATTCAAAATCAGCCACTGGCCATCCTCTTGGTGGGTTAGCTTTTTGAATTATGATGAGCTCTCACCAACCTCACATCATAATAGACAAGATTGGCGACCCAAGACAGGCAGCTGGAAAGACAAAGCTACAACCCCAGAACGGTTTTACATAATGCCACCCCTCTGTGTTTTGGAGGGTTCATCGTCCTGAACAATACTTCCTTTCTTTCCATAAAAACTCAGACACACAATAACCATAATTAAGTAACCTGCTTTCCCTAAATCCAATCAGCTCTGTTCCAATCACTATCTTCTCATTTTGAAAGGATATCATTATTTCACAGCTGCTTTATTTTTAATTGGAAGATGGATGTGATTTCACATCTGAGTTTGACGCACTTCTGTTTAACATTAAGGGTGATAGTGAGGGGGTGTGAGAATGGGAGGCGGGGGATGTACGGAGCCGTGCATCAATGCACTTGCTAAAATTGTCAAATGTTTCACTCTGTGTGTGTGACGAACATAAACATCTGGTACTTATCTGGTTGAATGTAGACTATTTTATAGAAGTTTAGCACACTCCTTTTGAGCTCTCACGGCCACTCTCTAAGTTAGCTTATGTAGCCCCATCAGCAGAAGTGACCCAATACTATATCCTGTTTCCAATGCAAATATAAAATTCTAACACTGTTGCTAGAATGCCTACCCACGTCTCACTTTCACTGTGTTCCACTCCCAAGGAGACAATATCGCTAGACTGCAGATACAGAAGAGGAAAGCCCAACTTTCATCTTGGGTTTGGGGAGAGGCACACTCGTAGAAGAAAACAGAGGTCCCCACCTGCTTCTGGGGGGCCGGGGATGGGGTCCTAGCCACTCCTGTGGGGTGGGAGCCCCTTCCATGGCATGGACCTTGACCATGATCCCAACTAGCTCTTTGTTGGAAGATGTCTATGTGTATAATCCACATGCTCTTTACGGCCATGGCATTGTCTTAGTAATGACAGGAAACACATTCCCCAGATAAAGAGAAGCCAGGAGAGGCACACTTTCTACTGGGAATCATTTGAGGACAAAGCGCACGTTTCAGCATTGTGTAGTTAATCATGTAGCAAACCTCTGCGAACTGCTGGTAAACACCAGCATGCAGCCTCCGAGCCATGAAATGAATATCGTGGCTTTCTGTAATAATACATAACCAGCTATTGGTAATGTCATAATGTGGAAAGCCTCATTTCTAAAATGAAAATCTGTCTTGCTCAATAAAATACTTCCCATTGAGCAGCATTGGGCAGGGAGCGTTTACCAGCTCTTAACATTCCCAAAGCAGGTCAAGACAAGAGCCTGAAAAAATACAGGACAAAGGACTGAAGTCTGATTAAAAACAGGAAAAATATTATGAAGTGGGGGGAGCATGTCGGATTTTTTTTTTTAGAGCATCTCTGATGACTCAAAGAGCTGTTTAATTCATCACTAGACACTCTAAGCTAAAGAAAATATTTTTAAGCAATTGTCTCATTTCCTTAGATAACACACATGTTTTTTGATAGGGCCTGAGCATTTGAACATCAGTGCTGTTCTAGGATCTGTGGGCTTAATTCAAGCATCTGATCCTTGTGTTCCTTAACCTCTTGGACTTTGTATAGTTACCAACTGGAATATAATCACTTTATAACCAGTGACATAGTTCTCTATCTCTTTATGTATTTTTTCACTATTACTGTATCACATAAAAAATACTGATGGCTAAAGTTACTATATTAATAGAAAAATCATAGGGCAATCTCTCTGTGTCAGGCATTTTACTAAGGGCTAAATTTACAATCATTACCTCTTTCAGTTCTCACAACAGTCACACATGGAAGGTTTTATGGACAAAGCAACTGAGGAACAAAGAGATGTGTGGACCCTGCCCAGAGTCACATAACTCACCAGTGACTGAGCTGGGACTCACCCAGATCAGATCCATGGCCCATGTACAAACACTACACCCAGGCTGTTGCCCCATTCCTCTTGCAAAATGTGGTGATTATCGAAAGAAAGAGATTGCTTCCTCAATAATAATAAAATCTGATTCTTCTTCTTAAAAAATACAATTTTGTATACAATTTTGTATAATTACAGAGAATTTGAAACCCTTTATGATGACCTTGACCATGGATTTAACATTTACACTGACTACCAGAAAGCAAACCTTTGCAAATGATTCAGTTACACTGTTGAAAAACAAGATGGTAGAGATGGATCATTGTTAGCAAACAATAATGAATGAGGAAACGCTTTTAAAATGTTGGTAAAGAGTAAAAATATCCAAGTATGAGAAAAGTGTAATGCAGGAAGAGCCTTGCCAATTTTCTTTTCTGGTCTTAATTGCCTGAATTAATCTCTCTCCCCCTCTCTTTCTCATTGCTAAATTAAAGGAAAGCCTTTCCTTGGGTGGAAACAAACTACTGGTTGTAACAAAACTCTGGTAGAAAAACAACACTACGTGAGCGAAAGATGAATTCTTTCGGAAGCTATGAGCCAGCCATTTAGAATAACATTAGATAAGGCTGTCACAGCACAAATGCGGTGGAAAGCCTGGTTTCCTAGACTTTCCACTGTCCTTATAGCACAAGAACAAGGAAAGGGGCAAGAAAAACTAAGTCCCCAAATAAGGGCTGACCTTGGTCTTTTTTGGCTGATAAAGACAGATAATGTTTACGTGGGTTCCTTTGTGTCTGAATTCATTGCACATTCTTTCTATCTCATTTTTTTTTTGCATAAATCAGAAGCAACTAATTAAAAAGAAATATTTAATTCTGATATGTTCTTTGAACTGGAATTCCATCTGGTTCTGTTTAAATAGTAAAATCTGCTGTAGTTGTTAAAATTGGCAAGTGGCACAGACAAACAAAGAAACAAAAGGGACTCCGTGCAGCAGGTTAATACTTTCGTATTTCAACTACAGACATTTCCAGAATCCAGCTACTCAAATCACTCCAGTATAGAAACCATAAAGATCAAATGTTCTAGAATAGAGGGACCACGGCTGGTCTACATTTCCACAGTGTGATGGAGACAGCATCAGGCTTTGAAGACTTTTGGTTTGACAGAAGTACATGGAACTGGGACGCCCACCCCAAAAATGCTCAACTTAGTTTATGAAACACATTTAAAGTGGGCAAAAAGTCTTCACATACCCTCTGCGAAACCCGAGGTTTTTTTCCTTCCATATTTTCTTGGACAGATATAATTGTGTACAGAAAAATCAGACAGATATTCCATTTAATTCCTTTCTTACATGAGAAACCTGTAAATTCTGGACATCAGGGCACATTCTATTCTGATAAAAAAGAAGGAGAATGTGAAATGTGTTAGGGTTTCTCTAGACTCTGGGATACAAATAAACATCTAAGACCAGTTGAAACCCTCCGGTAGAGATGAAGAGAAAGGCTGGTTAAATCCCCATGCCTAGATCTTAAGAAAAGATATTAATCTTCTTAAGATATATACATGCCTGCAAACTCCTTTCTTCTTTAAAATGAAGAAGGTTCATTGCTTCAGTATCATGTCACCTTGCACACGGGTACCTCTGAAACCTTCAACAGCTCAGTCACGAAGACGACACACACAAAAATGCCTTTTCTAACTAAGATTTTCAGGGACTCTTGTTGGGCAGTAAAGGACTCAGGGACTTAGTACTCCCAATTAACATTTTTTGAATGCATGTTTGTAAGTTACATTAAATTTAAAGCCTGAGCCTAATCCTTTGATGTGGGAAGAGGACAAGTATTCAGAACAGACCAAATGCAATTTCTAGAAACTCCATTAAGAATTCAACTTAAAAATGTTACGGTAAAAATTGTTTAATTGGGATTTCTTAAGAGAGAAAAGGAAATATGCTACAGGTTAGAAATAATTGTAACCAGTTCAAATATGTATAAACACTGTGTAGGTCTCTTAGTGACAAGCCTCATGGGAGAGTTGTGCTCTTGCTAGATGGGTTCACAGCAAAGACTTTTGAAGTCAGTGTCTACTACATCGGCGTAGTGCTCTCCTGCCATAACTCTTGGTTCCTCCTGTTATTGCTTATGTATAAGACCTACAAAAACTCGGAAAGTATTCTCCTAGTAGAACACTTCAGGTCTTCTAGTAGATTGCTAGTAGATCTCCTAGTAGATTGCATGCAGGAGGTCTGCACGAGCAAGCTGGCAGGTCCAGTGGTACTGATCCATCTGACCGCAGGGATGAAACACTAGCTATCCCGTAAGATCGAGCCGATTGTGTAGACAGATATCTGACTCCTGATATCTGTCTCTGCCCAAACCAAAAGGGTACAGTATGGAAGGATGGATAACGGATGGTCTGGATTACAACCATTTTACAACTTAGCACAATTTATTATCTCTGTGCATAATTTCAGTAGGACTATACTATGGAGAGAAACATCAGTTATTGTTCTTCTTACTAAAACATCTGGGGGCAAACTACCAGCTAACGAAGGGAGCTGGGGGCATGCTCACATGTGTCTTACAGCTCAATCACCGTGCTGCACATGGCATGGGTACCTGAACTCCAAGTGTGAAATTAAACCAAAGGATGCTGCGTATCCAGATAGAAACATCTAGTCCATTAAACTCAATACATGTTTATTGTTTCCCAGGTTCTGGAAGCAAGTAGGCCTATGTGGATATAGTGATAATATAAGACAAAGTATACAAGTATACAAATACAAGACAAAGTGCCACCATGCTGACCAAGGAGGCGTTATGGGATCCCAAAGAAGAAAGAGTCCCTGAAGAAAGAGAAAAATGGGCTTTAAGGAAGAGAGTCAATCGAGTCATTCATACCAGATCTTATGAGATAAGGTAAGACTCTGGCCAGGGAAGGGGCCAAGACTGATGAGCTCAAGGCAGAATCAGCTGGAAAAATATCCCACCCAGATGCCTGTGTTTTGAAATATCTGATATGATGAGTATTTTCCCTCTATCTAATATCTCCTGGCAGGGCTTCTTTTAGAGGGCAAATTTCGGGTCCGACCTGCCCCCTCCTCCCAGCACACATCACCTTTTGCATGGGCCTTCATGTGGTCCACAGGTCCAGGCCAGGAAGGGCCTGGCTGGTGACAGAGAGACAAGGAAAGCCTACTTTCCTTGAGTGTGCACGGCATTGCTGGGGTAAATGTGTTGCAGTGAACACTTTTCCTGCCTCTGGGACTCCCGGCATTCCTGGGGACACACCTCAGCCTCACTCTGCATGAGTCAGGGACGTTTCTCTGGGGCCCTAATGGCACACGTTGCGGTCCGGTCCTGCCCTATCTGCCTTTCTACATGTAAAAGAAAACATCTCAGCCAAGTGGCAAGAAAATTATTAGGTTTACTTCAGGGATTCACACTGCTGTTGGAATCCTGCCGTTCACGACTCAAACATTTAAGGAGTCGGCAAGGAATTCAGACCACAAGCGTATAATGGTGAGTTTCTGGGGAGGGACGCTGGTGACCAGCAATTACTCATTTATCACACAAATAAGTGAAAGAGAGGGAAGGTTCCCAGATTCCTGCCCTTTACCCAGTGAGGGAAAAAGTCAAGTAGACAATCAATCTCCATGCAGGGCAGGTAGACTGCATTAAAAATGCTCAATACATTCTAGACTACAGGGAAAAAACTGGGGGGGGGGTGGATACAGACAGCATGTGGGGGCATAAAGCACAGGCCCCAGAAATACTTCAGCGGCTTTGACATTAAAAAGTGACCTGGACAACGTTACGTGAGTTAATTAACCACTCCAAGCCTTAGTCTTCTCCTCTCGCCAACAAAAATGCCAAGGCTCACTCCATTTAGTGGGCAACCCACAGTTATTATGAGGATCATTATGAAGCATTTGTACACACATTAACCATAAGAATGTGACCCTAATATTTTTTTTTTCTCTTAGTCACTTGGGTAATTGTGTGTGTGCATGTGTGTGGTTTTGCCTGTGGTACCCACATTGTAACTCTTTTGAAGGACGGACAGAATCTTTCATTTCAAATGCACCTGGCCCTTATCTACAGTGTCTCATCCTTAGCAGATGCTCAAATATTCTGTTGGAATTTAAATTCAACGCTGTGTCAGTCCAGCCTTGCCGGCAAGGCCTGAAACTCCTTTCTTCCAAACGAAAGCCAACTGCCTGTCGTTAAAGTCGAAGTTAGTGTCTGAGCAACTAACTTGTACACGTAAGCTAGGAAGGTGATTATTTCCATCTTGGTGTTTATAACTGTAAATAGTACAACTACTCATATACTTCCCAGTCCTTCGAAAAGTCCACTACGTGACACTGAAGTCGGCTGAGTAATGAGTTTCACTGGCTCGGCTCATGCTGTGTGAAGGATTCCTTTTTACTTATTTCTCAAATGACCTCTCAGTAGCTTCGTATGTGTCCTTCCTCCCAGAAGTCACCCCAGACTTAACAGGACACCAGAGAACAGCAGGACTTGAAAAATTTTTTCACAGTATCAGTCGTGCTCCCAACCTCATGCAAACCTTTTGCTTTGGAGCTAAGTTAGATGTAAGCGTGATGCACACAGGATGTTTATACATTGGATGTTTATGTATCTGGTGTCTTAGACTTTTCTTATACCCTTCCTATGTTTTTTAAAAGGGAATGACATCAAAATTTCACTACATTAATTATAGGTCTCTATGGTTTTACCTAATTAACGTGTGGTCTTTATAAGATGTTGCAATTATAGGACACCTGGGTGGCTCAATTGGTTAAGCGACTGCCTCTGGCTCAGGTCATGATCCCGGAGTCCTGGAATCGAGTCCTGTATCTGGCTCCCTGCTCAGTGGAGAGTCTGCTTCTCCCTCTGACCCTCACCCCTTTCGTGCTCTCTCTTTCACTCTCATTCTCTCTCTCTCTCAAATAAACAAAATCTTTAAAAAAAAGATGTTGCAATTATAGCTGTGTGTGGTTAAGGAAATGAATGCAGATTTCAGGCTTTTTGTGATCTTTGTATTTCTATCTTAGGGTCTCTGAGAAGCTGCTTCACGAGCAAGCCTCGTGGGAGAGATTCTGGACCTGGGTCCTCCCCCAGATGAGGTGGGATAATTTTTCTAGGAGCAGTGACTTTGGTTATGGACACATACATCTTTCCAATCTATCAGCAGTTCAAAGAGACTTTAAATCTAAAAGACCCAGAAAATATTAAACATCCTGCACAGGTAAAGTATACTTCTGTTTCAGAAGCTGTGGTTCCATGTTATTCATGAAGTTTCATCTGTACTAGTGAGGAGATCCCTAAATGCCTCTGGATAAACACACATTTGTACTCAAACAGCATCTGTCTCTTCTAACACGAGCAAATGACTTGTTTATTATTAGTTTTCCAGTAAGTCAAGCCTTTAATTTTTCTCCCTCCTCCTAAAAGCTTGGTTTCAAAACAAACACAAGGATGAATTTCTGGAAACTAAAGACTTGCAGATGGGGGCGATGGTCTAAATCATAGCCTCTTGGCCTGTAAACCCTGACGGCGTCCTTTTACACCGATTTTCCATGTATTTCTTCAGGGATCTAGGTGGGCCTGTCACGTTAATGAGAATTTCATGTGCCAATGGAGAATCTGCAAGTGCAGGTGTCCAAGAAAACTCCTCTCTTTGGCATTAACAATCCTGTGAGGAGCTGATGGGATTATTGAGATTAAAGTCGGTCATCCGCCTAAGGTTATAACGAATGCTGCCCCCGAGACAAGAACGGAGACAAAGAACAGGCTGTCTAGGTACAGCTGGCTGTCCGAGAATGCGTGTAAACACTCAGTCTCCGAAGGGATGCCAGTCATTCCTGAGAGCGGATGAAATGAACTTCACGATTTACTCCTGTTGCAAGCTGACCATTCGGTCAGGAAGTGTATACTGATATTTTTTTGAAGATCATTTAAAAGGTGGGTAGGAAAAGCCTTGAAATAGTGCATTAAATTTTTTTTTTTTTTTTTTACTCTTTAAGAGAATTGTTTGCAATTACAATTCACAACTGTTGTTCTGCAGTTTTGGACTGACCAGCTCTGTGTTGGAGGTGGGAAATGAAAACAAGGAAAGGGGAAATGTTATGTAATGATTAGGGATTTCCAGGGTCCTCTTGGAAGAAAGGGACAAAGCACAGCATCATTCTATGCTCTGAAGATATGCTGCTTTGCTTTCCAAATGTGGTGTGAAAAAAAAAATCTATCTATATTAATTTCATGCATTTCAGCCTGGGTCACACAATGGGAAAAATGCATCTGTGCGACTACTTTCAAACCACAGGAGAATGAGCACAGATGTTACATTAAGCATATCGTGTTATTTGTCCCCCAGCATCGCCTAAAGTCCTTAACACAATGGAAGCTGTGACTTGCATTTATCCACTGGAACCATTCTTAACACGTGGTTGGGTACACCTATTTCAGCCACATCCTCGGAGGTGACAAGAGGTGAAATGCTTTCTTGGTGAACATGGGTACACTGTTTTGTTTGTGTGTGTGTGTGTGTGCGTGGTATGTGGGAGAGTGCCTCTTGACAGAAAAACAGGGAGCTGAGGCACATATTTGGAAATGCAAAGAAAGCATTCCCTTCATATTAACCTTGCAGGTTTTCAGGACAGTAAGAATCCTATCCCATTGTTACTATACTTTTGTTTATTTTTTTAAATATTTTATTTTATTTTATATATTTATTTGAGAGATAGAGAGAGAGAGAGAGAGAGATCAAGATTATGAGCAGGGAGGAAGCATAGAGAGAGAAGTAGACCCCACTGAGCAGGGAGCCCGATGTAGGACTCGATCCCAGGACCCTGGGATCATGACCTGAGCCAAAGGCCCATGTCCAATTGACTGAGCCACCCAGACATCCTGTTACTACACTTCTAGATGCAAGTTAAGGATAAGAACACATCACTTTGCATGGTTTAATAAAATTGCCAGTATTTAAAAAGAAATGGAATGAGCTGGTTTGTAATCTGTTTGAATTACTTTCGACAAAGGATTTTAATTCAGATGAATTGTATATGACACAGAAGGATATTATAAACCTATACACTTTAAAGAAAGGTAAGTAGATAAACATGCTCATGTAAATTCTTCTTGAAAGCAGCCATGTTCTTAGACTAAGGGGGCTGGATTATTATATTACAGAAGTTGATAATCACAGTTGAATTTTAGGAGATATAGAAGCCTCAAATTACCTATTCCTGCCTCCTTCTCCTTTTTGTCTAACTGCCCAGAGAACACAGGAATGTGTAGATGGAGATCATATAAGATGCCTTCCATATTTGTCGCAATAAATGAGATTCATTTATTTCCTCGTGGTTGTTGGAGAGGAAGTATAATGTTAAATGCACAAATGTATTGACTGGTTTTTCTTTACATGGAAATCGAATTGTTAAATAAATGAATTTCTGCCATCTTGGCACTGGAGATTTCTGAATAAATAACAACATCCTTATAAATGAATGCAATATTTGGAAACGTACATCCAAACTACAGAAATAGTGTGATATGTGTGCGGTAGAATGCTGCTGACTGAGAGCAGTCTGGGTTTTTTAAAAGATTTAAATTATTAGGCCAGGAAAATCCTGCATGCTTTATCTTCATTTTTAAAGATTGGGAACTTAAGAAAATATTTTCCCTTCTCCACATGAGCTTGGTGTACCTCCTAAAATATCAAAACTATTTTCTTCAGTATTTCACGTTTCATGATGTTCTTGCATCTTTCTATTATCATGAGTACTTCCCAACTGCAAATTTTATGTTTCATTTCCAGATTCTCAAACGGAAGGCTCTGTCTGATTTCTTGTACCTATGGCCATAAGGTTGGGTGTCTACCTGGGTCCCGGTCTTTCTCACTTCGGAAATGGATCCAGTAGCATCAGCTTTAGCCCAGAGTAAATACATTAAGTCTGAGAGGCGTAAGACGGTTATAATGTCCTTCATCCTACAGCTTCATCCAGGATCCCAGGGCTGCTTCTCTTTTTCACTTTTTTGGGCTACTATGACCTATCACAGCCTTAGAATTGCATGTGGTCTTCAGTCTCCTTAAGGAAAGAAAGACTGGGTATTGGCAGGACTTGAAGGTGTGAACAATCTGTCATGGCCGGTGAGCCTACACCTTACCGAGAGCTCTTCAAAGACTGAAGAGACACGAAAGAATTCTCTGGGCTTCATCTTATACTCCCAGTGGTCTCTGCACCCCTGCAAGCTGGTACCAAAGAACTGAGGAAAACAGGACCCACGAGTGGACTTTCTGTGTGAAATCCTCAGAGAAGCTTCATGGCGAGGCCATCCTAAACAATTACTTGATCTAAGGAGAGTAAATCTTTTTAATCAAAAGTAAATTTTTGCTTTGTGCTGCCTCCCACGATCATCAGTAGTATTTAAAATGAATTCCCGTTATGCTTCCTATATTTATGCTCTCATTTAGGCAAGCCCAGGGCACCAGCTGATAAAGTACATTTAGTTTTAATACAATCACAGAATCTTAAATGCTTGAAAAGACATCAGAAGCTGTCTGGTCCAATCACCCATCACCTGAAGAATTTTATCTATAGCCCTTCTCAGGCTTGCTGAAAGAATAAAGGGGCTTATCTATTTTTCACCTAAAATCGAGAAAATGTAGGTAGAAATCTGAAGCATTAGAATTGTAAGAAAATAAATCTTTGGTAAAATTAACACTTCATCCTTCTGAAGAAAGGCAAATAGAAGAGGGTCATAAATGGCCTTTGTAACCCCTTATGGCAGAGAGTTAAAACAAACAAACAAACAAACACCCAAAACAGAAATTGGAGGGGGAGACGAAACATGAGAGACTATGGACTCTGAAAAACAATCTGAGGGTTTCGGAGGGGCGAGGGGGTGGGAGGTTGGGTGAGCCCGGTGGTGGGTATTATGGAGGGCACGTATCGCATGGAGCACTGGGTGCGGTACATAAACAATGAATTCTGGGACGCTAAAAAGAAATTTAAAAAAATAAATAAAAACTTAACAAAATTAAAAAAAAAATCCCTAAAACAAAAAAACAAAAACCCCACAAAAACAACCAAAACAAACCTTCACATCACTTGCCAAGTATGTATATGATTATTCTGAGTCGTAACATGTGTGATTAATCTCAATTGCTTAATCTGTTCAATAGCTGGAAATATAAAAGCATAATGCATTTTATTACTGTTGGGATGTAGGGAGCATTTTTTATTTAATCTACTTTCCTCTTTATCTGAACATAGAATTGAATGATATTTGAAAGCTGGGGGTGGGGTGGGAGTGGAGAAAGGAAAAAAGTATGGGTTTCTGTCCCTATTGCCGGTCAACATCCCTTATTGTCATTTCGATGTGTATCAAAATTGCCATTTTGATGTGGAGCTTTCAAATGGTGCATTAAATGAGAACTTCATGAGGGCATGGGAGACCCATCCCCATCCCGGCTTTGGAATTTCCAGGCTGTACCTTTTCACCTTTGCGGGAGGTTGCTTCAAACATGCCGGACAAGTTTTAAACTGTGGGTTGTGCCAGTTCTGAAGAACATGCATTTTTCGCTCTGGGGCTTTCAAATTACGATATGAAAGTTATTTAAAGCTTAGGAGTTCGTGTGTTACATTACACACTGCCTAAGCGTAGGCATTGCTCCTAAACGTGAACATTAATGCACTCTGTAAAAGGTACAATTATTACCACTGGGACAGAAATCAACAAACCCCACCAAAGGAATTTCTTAAAACTGCTATCATAAAATCTGGGCATGTTATGGATTTCATTAACATTTTACTCCCTGAGGATTCCCAATTGTATAATAACAGAAGTTCTTTAAATTTTAAATACCACAGACAGGAACAGCCTTTCACCCAAAACAGATGTGAAACCATCAACGTTGCCTTCTTATTGGTCCACAGATATGAAACTGGTGGGTAATTGATAGCTCTTAATGTGTTGTTGTTTAGGTTACAAAACTGGAAACTTAATAGTATTTTTCCCATGAAAAGATAAGGTAATAAGCAATAGACAAGCTTTTCAAACACACTTCCTTACTCTCCTTTACCTTGGAAGTGAAAACACACACACACACACACACACACACACATTTGATTTACATACTGCAAAAAAATTAAAATTTGTCCACAGAGGTCAGTGACACACGACATCCAGGTGTGGAGGAACTCATTTCAGTCTTATTTTTCCTAAATCTTGTTAATGATGACTTGTGATTTTTATCCTTGTGTTTCCTTTCTTTAATCCAATCCTTATCAGTACATTTGGAAGCCCAGGCTGTGGTATTTTAAAATCGCATCTGTATATATTTAGCTAAAAACAGTTCACTTTTAAAAGCTAAAAATAGTGAAGCTCAAGATAAATAAGCAAGGAGGTTTATGATGCTATTTTCCTGCATAAGGTAAACAGATGCATTAATATTTTTGGAAAACAAAAGAACTATAATTCTGTTCAAATGATATCTATGAAAAGAGGTTGAAAAGTGACAAAAAACAGCCAAGCAACCAGTTTACTTTTTCTTTCAAAATAGTGATCAACCTTATTATTTAAAAAATGACTTGATTAGGACTTACGGTGTCTTCTACATCAGTGGCTTTCAACCAAGGATGATTTTTCCCCTCCCTTAGGATATTTGACAATGCCTGGAGATATTTTTGGTCATCAAAATCGAGAGAGGTGTGTGTGTGTGTGTGTGTGTGTGTGTGTGTGTGTGTTACTGACTTCTATTGAGTCAGGCATCCTGCTAAAAATCCTGTAACCCCCAAGATAGCCTTATCTTGAAGAATATCTACTCTAAAATGTCAGTATTGTCCAGGCCAAGGAACCCTGCTCTAGACACAATCCAGTCATTGGTTTAAGTTAAAGCTTCTGCAGTGACTGTTCAAGTTGATAGACATCATTTACCAATCAGTAACTGAGCAGGTATATAAATAGTCATCAGGATACCATCTTCAAGAGGGAACCAAATCCATTTTTGCATATTAGTACACCCGAGCTGCAACAAAGCAGTGACAGCAAGGCTATTAGGATTCTAGTCCAGGTTCTATCATTAACTTGCTCCGTGGTCTTGCCAATCGCTTAACCTCTGGACCTATGCAGTATAAGGAATTCAGACAAGATGACGTTTGCCTCTGCTTTTAGTCTTATGCTTAAAGTTGAGCTATCCTGGGAAGAAAACAGTTCTTCTCAAGAATATAACTATGAATTTTGGTTCCAAATAAACACTAGCATAAAATAATAAGGAACCAAAATGGTAAGCAAAATGGAATGTGTATGGTATGCAAATTAATCTATTTTAAGTGTAATTCTAGCTGAACAGGTGTGGTTCTTTCAATATTGTCTTTCCAGCGATGTTTCATCATAAAAATCGAAGAGGTTTCTTTAAATGTCATACATTTTCTTTTAGGTGTGTGGATAAGAAATACTAATTAGTAAAATCATCTGACTGATTTTTAAAACTGAAGTAAGTAGTTGACTTAATCGAAATGGTTAAAATCGTCCTGGTATTTTCTAAATGACAAAACAATCAGTTAAAAATATCTACATAATTATGTCATATGCTTATCTATATTCCCTAAATCATACCCACCTTTAAAGCAGCAAAAAACTTTGAATTTCATCTATCCCTATATGCATTTCCTATATGTATTTCCTTCAAATGACTTTCTATACCACGAGAAAACAAGGTACCAGAGAAAGCATTAGGAAAAGTTCCTCGAGAGAGAATTTTTGGAACAGGGACTTCCTGGGTGGAACCTAGTCACCGAAAACAGACCTACGATGCACTAAGGATAGGACGTGAAGCATTCGTTTTATGCAGGAAGTAGAGGTCACTGCAGAATCCGCTAAGACAACCAAAGGCTTACCTGGTGGATTTTTAAAAAAGCAAATTGTCTCTCTTCCAGATCAATGTTTTAGCTAAAATAGCATATTAATATTAGTTGCAATACACACACACACACACACACACACACACACACACACAGAGCACACCTGGGGAATCAACGTTCAGTTGAACAGCTGTATTTTCCCTAAATTTGCCAACATTACATTTCCACATTTGGGTAACCCAGTAAGCTATTTTTGCCGGTTCTCGAGTTACACACTTATAAAGGATCATTTTATTGCAATTTCAGCAATTTACTAATGATCTGAATGAGATAATACACCCTCTAAAGTGTCTGGTTTATAAGCAGCAAGTTTACAATCAGGATAACCTGGCTTAATATATGTTCTGGATTAGTCAATTTAGCACATGGAACCAATTTTGAATACAATGTTACAGATAATAAACGTGCTAAAAACTCGCAATTGAATGAAAAATCAAAAACTGTTTCATTGGGGATACCTGTTCCAAAGCCAACACATTATTATGAGAACAAAAGATGTTTCCAGAAAGTTTGAAAGGAAAGAAAATTATATATGGAACTTGTTAAAATAAATGACATTCTAAAGCTTTAAGATAAACGACTCCAGTTTCTACTTTTAATTTTGGAAGACAACTAACTTTAAAGATTAAAAACTAGGGTTCCAAATAACGAATTCTTCTCATTGAATGAGCACTTCTCCAACCTAAGATTTGCTAAAAATGTGTAATAATTCCACATGTCAGGGGGAATATTTTCAAGAATTCATGAGTTATTTTATTCCATTTGTTACTTACAGGGCATCCAGCTGGCCCCTCCTTAGCTCCTGAAATAAAGCCCATGCCATTAAATTAATTTTTGTCTCTGGTCTCAGTAAGCTGTAACTGTTAATTCCATTTTTGAGTAATGACGGAGCCACTCTGGAAGTTACTGGGAGACACAGCTCACAGCCTTGGAGGGGTATTGGGAGCGTCTCGGACAGTGAGCCTCCTTGCACAGAGGAAAGCTCCTGGGGCTGGGGGTTCTAGGAACCCGGTTACTTGAGTGACAGTCTCCTCTGGAACCTGAAGGCCCCACAACTTCAAAGGCTCTGTAGTTTTTCTCTGGAGAAGGGGAGTGGGAGAATTGCCCCTCTTACCTCATTTGAGGCAGCGTAAGGTAAAAAGACTCAGAATTCGAATGACCAGAGAGCTACACAAAGGCCAGCTGCACGCTGGCCCTGTGTCAGGCCTGACCACAAGTGGTGATTCAGCTGCTGTCTGCCTTCCAGATCTCTCTGTGCCCAATGACTCTGTTCTCAAGTCTGAGGAAGGAAGTCCACTTCCACTGTGTAAGCCTGAGCTTTCCCACAAGCCGCATCTTGTCCCCACGTTGGGACTCATGAATTATTGAACTTCTCTGAGCCTCGCTTCTCTCACATGAAGATGGGGATGTGACTCTTTGGTCTACTTAATGTACATTTGAAGACGAAAATGGGATGTGTCCAAAAAGGTGCTTTAGGAAAGGAAATGTGCTTTAGAAGCATGTTTTGTTGTTAGAACACGTCGTACAATGAATTTTAAAATCCACAAAGACACCTAAAGGCCTCCTGGATTTGACCAGTTTCTCATATTGAACGTGATCAAGGGCACCTACTGTCTTTGATGCTGCGGTTGCCAGTGAGTGACCATGACGGAATGTGCGTGAGCTGTTATGGGCGTGTTCTGACTCAGTTCTATCTCCTTTCCACACTAAGGCCTTTTGCTGCTCATGCCTGCTTTAAGAGTTCCTTCCTTTAGAAACTGTGGAATATTATCCAAGAGATATACACATAAGGCAAAAGGAAAACACAGAAACAAGCTTCCTTATGAAGTGAGCACTACCTCCTCTCTTCTGGAACATTCCTCCTCCTCATACCTCAGAATGAACATCTGTGCTAGGAAATGCATTGGAAAGAGAGGGCAACTTTTGCTCCGGGGGCTTGCTGATGTATTCTTAGAGCTGCAAAGTGTCTTCCTGAGGCTTCCTTCTCCCGTGTGATTACTCCATGAGCGCTGTCTTACCAAACTGAACAGGATAGGGTTTAGGAGCCAATGGCTTTCGCTTTCTGCTTCTCTGGAATAAGTGAGAACATAAATAATCTAGTACCCAAAATTTTCTCACAAAAGACAATGCCCCCAAATTTGGACAAGAGTGCAGTTCCAGCCTGAGTTGGTTTATCAAGTAATTCTATTTCCAAAGTCAGTGTAGGGGGGTGTGGTAATCGATTAGTCCCTAGCGCCATTTTTATGTCTTTGGATCAACAAAGTTCATATCCCATCCAGGCATTATATCTCTTGCATTTCCCACCCCCCCCCCTTGTCTCCTGGCATTTTAATCAGGGAAAAGTCACAGTTGTTTTGAGGAAAGCGCTCCCAGGAGCTTTAATTAAAGCGAGAAGGATAAATCTGTTTACAGTGTGGTGAACACTATCATTAATAAAACATTGAAATAATTAACGAATTAAATTCTGTTTTGTGTGTGAATGGCTACACTTAGGATCCATGAGAACATGCTCCCTGGACAGACAGTACACTATGCACTTAGTATGCAGGGAGGGGAAGAAAACAGAGATTGCATTTCTCCGAGATTCACAGTATCATGAACTGCTAGAGCTTGAATGGAGAAGCCTTTATTTTTACAGGGAAGGAAACTCGGCTTCAAGGAGGTTAATGGCTTGGGCTCTAAAGGAGGTGTTCGAAAATGAAGACTTGTTAGAGCCCCACTGATATCCTGGGTCTCTACTATGAATCCTTGATTGTTTAACCAGAAACCAAAGGGAGAAAAAGATGAAATTAACAATAAGATAAGCAGCTCGAAGAACATGACAGAATGGGATACCCTGAAAACCATGGGCAAATTTCACAGTGTGATTAACTCTGCCGTGGACAATTAAGAGGTTTTAGCTGCTCAGGATATGAAGTGGCCTTTCAAGCAGGATATGACCATAAAGCTCCGAGCGGGACTTCCCTTACGCCCCTTCCCACTAAATTGCTTCTTGACTTGTTTTTAGCTTTCTGGCAGACAACAGATCTCACAGGAAGCCCCAAAGGTGGACGCTCATACCCATGGTTAACGACGCATTGTTTTCTTATGTCACTCAGTAATTTCCTAGAGAAAACAATGGCAACCAAAGACTGTTCCTGTCTTGAAGGAAAGTCAGCTTCCAGTACTGCCTTATTAACTTAACACATGCAAGTGTTTGTCCTTGTTGCTACAGCAACATGTTTTGTGGGGGTATATTTCATGCAAAAATGTGAAAAAGTGGAAAAAGGAAACAAATACCCTGGGCATACTGATGTGCATATCAATGGGAATGTATGTGCGTTAACGTTCCTGTGAGTAGAGGTAAGAGCTTCCCGCCCTCTGCCTCAATTATGCTTTACTTGTTGGTTAATTTAAAACATCTACCCAGAGAAAACAACAAGCCAACCCCTTCCAAGGAGTTTCAGAAAAGCTAAAAACATATGAAATTATTCATAATTAGGTGATGGGTGAATGATAAGATCCCCTACCATGTACGCAGACACAACAAGCATGGAAATGAGCCTGCTGAGCTCCAGAAGGAACAAAAGATAATTTTACCTCAAGGTGCACTGATACTAAGCTTCTCTGACATTCATCTTCCATAGGGATGGAGAGGCATAAAGGCATTGAATTCTAGGTTTAGAAATAGTAAGCACCCAACTCATCTCGGTGTGTCTTCTCCCAAGGAAAAGCATAAAGGGAGTCGTGTCACAAGACACACCTTTTATACGAATGATAAAGACAGAGCAGACCGAAGCCTAAAGAAGCAGGCATTGGGAGTCTGACAGACCCTGCTTCCAAGTCTGGTCATTCACTCTGACCTTGGGCATTTACTAATCTCTCTGAACCTCAGTGTCCTCATTTTTTAAAATGAGGATAATTGCACCTCCTTCCAGGGATTGCTGGGAGGATTAAAAGCAAATACGTCAAGTACTCAGCTGAAGTCGGGTCCCATAGTAAACACTTAATAAACGGCAACTATTCTATGAATAGCACAATTGTCATTCAGACTGTTCACCAAATTTCTAGCACTGCTTCCTCCAGCATGCCCTAAAGTGCTGCCCTTCAGCAGCTAAGTGTGGCCGGGGGACGTGCTTTGGCAATGAAAGTGGTGGAAGTGTTCTTCGAGGGGAACTTAAGAGCTAGCGCTACGGCCGTGCTGTTTTTCCCTCTGCTTGGTGACAAGCAACCTTTGAGATGACTGCCACTCTCTCTGTCCGGGTCCTGGGGTGAGATGTGGAGCAGACCCCCAGCCGACGGGAGATGAAGAAGGCAAGAAGCTTGAGCTTGAACTAAACTTCATTGTGGGGGTTTGGGTTACCTAGCTTCTCCTAACCACTGCTTTCTATGCTTTGGTAGAAAGAGTTGGGCCGTTCAGATTATTTTCTTCTGCCTAATTCCTGAGCATGATGGGAAACCTGTCCTGTTGACAAATGCTTTTTGAGAGCCCATTTTGTCTCGATGTTTGTCCTGACACAGAATTGCCCTGCACAGAAGAATTGCTACAGCTGCAATTTCAGAACGCTCGCGAGACCCCTGTCCCTATATTATCTGGCACTCTCCACATTACCAAGAATAGGACCACGTTACCATGCAAAGATGCTTACCATTGCAAAATGCAAGCTTTCCTCTAGAGGCACGTCTGTCAATCATATGGAACTGTTTGTTAGTTTGGGGATGTGGAAAAATAACTTACCAAGAGCTGTTTTGACATAGGCAAATTCATTTAATTTCTGACTTAATCTAGAGCTGGATTCAGCAAACCTCAGGTGAAAGTCTCATCTTTTCTCACCCTCGACACGTTTCTCGGAGTTATCATTTAGAGGTTAGCAGGAGTTCAGTCTCCTGTAATAGGCCATTTCACTTTAAGTGTATGTTAAACTAATATTGACCTTTTCAAAGTAAAACAAAATCTGGTATTTGTGTTCAAAAGACTGAAGCAGCCATAGATATAGAAAGTAGGGGATTAATCATCGTGGGGTTTTTTCTTGCTTAGAAACTCTCTCTGGGAATTAGTCATTTTTATATATCCAGCAATGAGTGGTAAGGCAAGCTTTGCCTACTCTGAAAAGGAAGCCTGGATCCTTCAGCAAATAACTCTGTATAATTTGCCCACAGTTTAACCCCCACAGCCTGATAGGGATGTTTCATTTGACAGTGGGTGAAAAAGTCAAGAACATGAGCGTCAGGCCGTGGGTGGGAGTATCCAGACATCAAGGCTGGACAAGCTGAGGCAGTAGGAGTGGTGCCAGGGATGAGTGGGGGGCCGGGGAGACGCGGTGCAGGGGCGGAAGTCCCGGGGAAT
Organism: Mustela nigripes; assembly: GCF_022355385.1. Taxonomy (NCBI): domain Eukaryota; kingdom Metazoa; phylum Chordata; class Mammalia; order Carnivora; family Mustelidae; genus Mustela; species Mustela nigripes. The sequence goes on from NC_081562.1 coordinate 140,255,054, forward strand.
GCAAGACAAGGGCAGGGAAGGGAGTGCTAGGGCAAAGGGAGCGCAGCAGAAGCAACATCCTAATAAGGATACAGATGTGTTCATTTCATACATATCTGTATATACGGAATCCACAAAGACTGCTTCCTTGGGCATGTATTATGTGTCCCTGTAGGAAAAGTAAGCCTCGACCCCTTTCTTCCTTCTTCTACTAAGAACAAACAAATAAATAAGAAGCCTTATACTTAGATGCAATTACTTCATGCAGGTCGGCCAGAACTAATGTATTTCATCAAGGAAATAAAAATGTGTTGACGGAGGAAGCGTATGAATAGAGAATGTGTAGTCGTGGGGAAAAATCAGATCTTTTAGTTGTTACCGAAGTGAGACATCTGTGCTCAAATTCTCTGAAGACTTGTATGTAAGTATCTGCGAATATAAATGCATCTTCGGGGACCTCCACCGGGCCTGCTTCTCCCCGATTGTGGTGACGGGGTGATTCTGCAGAGTGCATACACTCTTCCTTTTGAAGGCGTTTGGAATGGTGCTGCTTTAGGTCAACAACCTTTCTAGATGACCTAAATGTTCAGCCCTGTGTGTGCTGAGTCTCGTGCCACATACCTGAATCCACTCTTTGTAGGAATCTTCCCCGGGAGTCCACCCGTTCTCAGGGTAGTTGAGGCGGGAGCGTTCCGCAGACCAGTTGGTGCTATACTGGGAAGAAGCTGTGATTTGGTCAGAATGAATCTCCCCCGATTCCATGCCCAGAGCTTCCATACATTTGAAATCTGAAGGGGAAGAAAAAGGGCCGAAAGTCATCAAAACAAAAGGGACCTGAGATGCATATTTCTTTTTATAACTTGGCAGATGAAAACAGTCATTTTGATGTTCACAGAGTATCTTACAGAAGATGACAGTGAGGACTTACTGGGATGCAGCACTGGTATGTGACAGTAATTGTAATAATGGTAATAATTTTTAAAAGCAAGGCTAAAAAGATCTCATAGTGATTATTTTCCTCACTGGATCTAGCTTGACAGAAATACCATCAGAAATTTATTAGGAAATGATGGGAATTCTTAGTTACGTTCAAAGTTTAATATAGAAGCTATATTTAAATAAAATTTTACTAATTCTTTCAATATCTAATAAAATGAAAAAGACTTTATGTCTATGTTATAATCCATATTAGGTGGACAGCAGATCTTAACTCTCTGTTTTTCAGATTCCTTTTATTTGACACCCGGGTCACCTCTCCTTGACTCTCTTCTTTCTCATGCCTCCTGCCCCTAGTTTATATCATTAAAACGTGGGAGTATCCGTCAGAAGTAAACTGCAGGATCATATGGTCCCAAAGAGGACCATCGCTTTACAACATAAAATAATAATGCTCACAGTGAGGACTGTGAGTCATGAATCATGTATTCCATTAGGCCTCATATACTCAGTGAAACAATGAAATATGACATTGATATGAAATATGATAAAAGGAGATGAATAATCAACCTTAGGAAATGTGAATCTAAAGTAATAAGGTGGAAAAAAAAGTTTTAGAGATGAAAGATTCTCAACCATCAAGAAAAATCTCAATCAAACTTTCACATTTTCTGAATTTTCTGTCATAACAGATCAAGTTATAGGGCTTAAAAGGTTTTCTTTCACCAGTTTCATGCTTTTAAGGTTAGGTTTGTTATTTGTAATACAAAAATATTTATAGATACAGAGATGCGTAAGTTAATTGATCGAATTAAGTACAAATGTGATTTTGTAATTTAATTGGAATTTTTATTTTCCTGGTAAAAAAGAGACTAGCCTGTAGGACAGGTTTCCAAACATCCTCTGTCCTCTTCACTAGGTTACTTTCCAACCTGAGAGCTAGACATGTTGAATCACACATTCATTGTTTTTTTCTGATGTTTTCCTTAGGCCCTTGAAAGAGCTGAACCCCACGTAAGCTTTGAAGAAGATTTGAGTTGGCTGAATTGCATACTTTAATAAGATGTGAAACATACTACCTTCTCTTTCTTTTGAGGAAAGTTAGAACAGAAGTCGAAACATGCTTGTTTCACCCGAATATCCACTTCTATTCATATAAGAAAGAAAAACAAAATGGCTTCCATTCTGGGTCTTCATGACCCAAACCATCATGTGTCAGTATCTATCTTGTAAGACTTCCTGTCAATAAACCACCACAGATGTGTTCCTATCACTTCTGATCGATGCCGGTCTCTGTATGATTCTCAGCCCGATATACATTCAAGGGTACCAGACAAGAGGTCTGGCTCTAGTTCATTGTTTCAGGTCACTGTTTTGCAGTTTCCTACTTTCTCCCATGATTTCAGAGGCTTAGAAGCAGCCTTCTCATCCACGATTTTCTTAAGAAGGCGCACCAAATAGTTCTTCCTATTGATGTTCATAACCATTTAAAAGAGAAAAACAAATACTAGGCACTCCAATTCACCAAATATTTCTTTAGTGTTTCCTGTGGCCACAAGGGGTGTGAGGAGGAAGAATATGGAGTGTTTCCCACAGTGCTTTGCAAGATGAATAAATACTGACCTTCTGAGACACTGCTCTGCAAGACACTGTAGTTTGCTGAGAAGCCTTCTTTTGCGATCGCGCTGTCGGTATAAAAAACCATGGAGAGAATGCCTGATGAGGAACGGATCCGACCTGGGGTCTTCTGTCCACAGTAACGCCCGATGTGTGGGCCAACTAGAAAGGGAGAAATGCAGAGAACATTAAAATAGCTTTTGTTCCACAGCAGACGCAAGAATAACCGTTTTGTAAGCATGGGTCCCCGCAGAACCCAGAAGTGTCTTCTTACCCAAAGCAAGTCTTCCCTGGTTAATTGTTTTGCAGTGAACATATTGGATCAGGTTTGTGGAGAGGATTTTAAAGTGTGCTCAGAAGGGCAGTCACAAATGTAGCTACATTCCCCATTGAGCAGGACTGTTTTCAGAAACAGAATCGAAATGCTTGCTCAACAGCAAAGAATGAGGTTTGGGCTGTCAAGAGGCACCTTGACATTCACCTCCAGGAGCAAACTGCACACACTGCCCAGGGCCAAGATGCCTGGTAGGCTATGATCAATGAAGATTCCTGAAGTTGCCTTACTCACTTCTCCCACCGCAGGAGGAGATGCTGGGAACTGGTCCTGCATGGAACTAGACCAGTACCAGGAATCTGATCCAGCACTGAATAGTCCCGATGTCCTTCCTCATTGCATCTTTTAGTCCTGCAGCCTTATACGAGGAGCATCACAGACTCGGAAGAAGGACGATGTACCACGTCCTACTCAGAGATCTATCTACGGGCCAACTAATAACTGTAACAATTAAAAAAAAATAGAAGCTACGGATTCTAATAATTTATACATAACAATAAGTTGTAAACCAAATGAAAAGAAAATGCATCTGACTTTTCTTCCAATTTTTTCTTTGCCAAACACAGGAGAAGTGACTGCATTGCATTTGTGTCCAGTGGCCAAAAGATGACCCAATGCAGCCATTTGACTATGCATGCTGGGGAAAAAGAGGAAGGACCCAAGGCAGTGAAAGATTGGGAACTGATTAATTTTGATAAGTCACACTGCTGTTTGGCTTAGATCGGCCACCCCTTTACTGAAGAGCTGTTAGATAAACCTTGGTAATTAGTAATTGTAAGTTAACCTTACAGACAGTGCACAAGCCCTCTGGGCTTAGAGAATCTTTCCAGTTCCCTGTCCAGATCAACAGTAAGGCAAAAAAGAAAAAAAAAAATCTCTTTTTCCTAGACTTTTTTTTTTTTTTTTTTTAATTGCACATATGGTAAAAACATACCAGATGGTTTGGGCTTAGAAGGACAATCTGGTGTGGACCATTTTCCCCTCCAAGAAATCCATGGTTCTCTGCATTTCAACTAAGAGTTATTGCTTTGTCCAAGGAAGCACAGTGAGTGGTCCCCTCTCTGGAGGGCGGGGCCTCCGGCAGGGACACAGTGTACCAAGGCCCATGTGTGTAACTTGGATGCAGAAGGCAGTTGATGGGGGACTAGGAGAGGCTTCAAATGTGATTGAAAAAGTGAGCCTCAGAAGAGCTGATCTCCCGGGAGCCACATGGACCCTCTGAGCTCCTGGTAGGCAGCTGGCTTGTCTGAACACCCTGCTTTTTAGGGTACTCAGATCCTTGGCTAACAGGTTTCCAGCTCTTGGCCAACCCACTTAAAAACAAAACAAAATAAAAATCAAAACACCAAAAACCCAACCAAAGTGTTTCCACGTTGGAGTTAGTGCAAATTGGTTATGTTGAATATCTTTCACAGTAATTGATTTGATTGAATTCAAAGAGTTTTCCCTACAGTAACCCCTCCCTCTCCAGCAACCAAACACTGTGTGTGTGTGTGTGTGTGTATAGACTGCTTTGTCATGAAGAAAACAAGGACAGAGCCCATTAGGGGCATCAATACCGGTTTTCTACAAGGTGCCACGTGGTCACGAGCAGTGGCTCTGCATCATGGGAAGAAAATGTTGTCATATCAGACTTCCCAGTGGACAGAAGAAAGCATCTCAGGAGAGGAAACTGTTTTGTTTCTCTTCAGTTTCAGTCTGAGCCTCAGCTTCTACATGTGTTAGTTGTTGGCCAGATTTTCTTCAACCTGAATGAATCCAACACTTTTTTTCCTTCCCTTTGGAACGCAAAAGTTGCCCATGACACATGCACGAGAACATCATGCTAGCGCCATGAACTCGGGTCTTCCCTTTCCACAAAAGGAATCCCATTTCTGATGTGCAATCTTAATGAGAAGCCTAGAGTCCATTCATATGATCTCACTCTTTTTCCTCGTTTAAATTCCATTATCGTGGCTTCGTAACTTTCTATTTCTTTAATTTGTGGGCAAACTTTTGCAGCCTGAGTCCTTGGAGCCATTCTCTGATCCCCACAGCCACTGACTCCTCCAAGAATACAAGTGCACAAGGAGAGCTGCACTTGCCCCCCTCCTTAAGCTGCAGATTCTCGCCCTCCACTACTACCCCATTCCTCCAGGGAAGTGGTGGGGAGGGGGAATCTCTTTGAAAGAGCAAACAGAAGAGAACTTGTCTAATGCAGACTCATAATTTAGAGTCTCCATGACTCACTGGTTTATAATGTTGAAGACTTGCTGGGTAAATCTGCCTTCTGTCCTTCAGAACATTGCCCCCGGACAGCAGTGCGCAACTCTCTTTAGGAGCCCTCGAGATACGAGAGTGAAAGGGCTTTTGCGACCATAAGACAAAGAAGTATTGAATTTTCCTGAACAACAGCAAGACCTTAGCACAGCAAGCTAATGCAATATTGATCTGAGCAGGAGTGCACGCAGGATTCTTATCCATCTCCTGAGTGTGCTCATTTGTGTATTTACATGGACACAGCTATTGGATTTCCTACTTCCGTTATCGTAGACCCAAAGGCCAAGGAGATGAATGGAAACTGTCACAAAGACAGCAGTAGAACTCAAAAATTGCATTATTGAAGAATTTAAGCCTGCAACATGTGCCAAGCAATCTCTTGTGGGGACAGTAGGTCCGCAGGGATCATATCTTTCCAAGTGTGAAGGCAATATGGGGTTTGTGTTGTTTAAAAGATACACCAGCAACCCTGAATGGCAGTACCCAGTTCTCTGTATTTTTCCATTCATCTCTCCAGGAATTATAACCCACCTTAGAATCAGACAGCTTGGCTTTCTGCCTCCTTTCTATGTGGGAAAAAAGGGCACCAATCTCCTCATTTTAAAATGAGGCATTACAAATAACCAAACAAAAAAGGGAATGTTTTCAAAAAGGTATAAGGGTATAAAAGAGACCATGTACTCTTCTACAATAGTAAACTTTTTATTGGAGGATATTGGGACTTTGCAACTCTTCCCCGGGGGGGGGGGGAATCTGCACCTTTGTGTCATTTATATCTTGGAATGTGTCTATTTTATGCTTATATCATTTTTATTTTCTATTTCTACCTCCGAAGGTTAATTTTAATATTAAGAGTAAGTCAATAAAAACCAAACAGAGCTCAATCTAGTTTTCATGCAACCTATTCCTCAAACAGTTAGTTGATAACTTTTGGAATGTGGGTAACAACTGCATTTCTGGTTCCTTGGCCAGCCTAGACGAGAGCAGACTTCAAGTGTGTTCATGCCATGAGAGCTAAGCATTCACGCTGGGCTCCATGATTCAGCACAAACACTTGTGACACCCGCCAGGGGCGCACACTCAGCTCCCGGCTCACAAACCATATGCAAACTTCCATCAGTCACTTCAGAGTCTCTACCTGTGAGTCCGTGGAGCTTCCAAGACCAGTCCGTGAGGATGTGTGATTCACCCCATGTGTGTCTCGGATTCTGAGTTCTGGAGTAAATCACTTTTCTTCAAAGTCAGTCTAAAGCAATGGGTAGCTTTCAATGACTTAGTCCTCTCATGCATTGTGTATGATAAAATGCAACCTAAAATCACGGGATGGTTTACAGCCTTCAGCACCTCCTGGTTGTTGTTTTTAGAAGGGGAATCAAAGAGTAAAAGCAATTTTGCTGGCAAGGAACTGTCTGTGTTGAACTAGTATGACAAAAATGTCTCTAGTGCCACTGAGGAGCCCAGGAGGGACCGTCTGCCATTTTGCCTAAAAAGGAGAGAGCTGTTACTCTAGAGTAGGCTGGACGAAGCCGGTTAACTTTTAACAAATATACACAGTTTTCACATTCCAAGGCCAGTTTTCTCTGGGAATAAGTCAAGTGCACCATAGTTTCAAACATGAGTGAATTACAGGGCTGATAATTCTTATTGTTAATTGTTCCTCGCTTCAACTCAGTGATTTTCTAGAGCCAGAAAATTACTACTTTGAGAAACCCTTGACACTAATAACAATGTGCTTCTTTCTGAAAGTATTCTAAAATAGTTGGTTGATTGGACCTCCTTTTCAGATGTCAATTTAAATGTAAGTTCTGGAAAGGAAGGCTGCAAATTTGGGTTGTGAACAAATAAACCCATTATTAAATGTTCCAACTATTATTACAATACTATTATGATATTGTTTTCCTAATTATCAGATTGACTACTTGGAAATCAATCAGCACTCTGTTTGGGCAAATCTCATTACTTAATGAAGGAGTTTCGATAAGATCATCATAACCCTATTTATATAGTAATAGACCAAAGAAAAAACTAAACCAATGATAGCTCACCCATTTACCCCAATGACAATATAAGCTTCCCCTAAACCCAGTTTATCTCCATTGCTGTTTACTGCTGAGGAACACAGCTACATTGAATTACACTGATAATTTTAATGTCATTTCAAAGGCAAAGGCAATCTGTTTCATGTGATACTTGCCCTTCATTTACAATTTAATATTTATTTAAATATTCCTTTCTCCTGCCTGATCATAATATCTGGCTTTATTTTATAGATGGTTATATATCTCTAACTGCATGACTTGTAAGAACTTCCAGCCTGCCCTTTCTGATCTGTGTGGAGTGTGTTCTCTAGAGAAATCTCAATATTAAACCAGACTAAACACAAGACAAGCAATGCAGCTGCAACAAATTATTTGATATTATCTCCCTCTGTTCAGGATTTGGGTGTGTATTTTTGCCATTCACCTCCTAATTCACAAGGATTGACATGGAAAACTTTCATTTAGCTATTCACATGGCTACCCACCCCCTCCTTCAAATCTTTGCTAAAATGTCATTTTTGTATTAAGACTGACCCTGACCACCTTACTTAAAATTTCAACATACACATCCCTCTTCCTAACCCTAGCTCTTTTCATGCTTTTGCTCTCCTCTTCTTTTTCTTTCTTCCCATTTTTTTTTGTTGTTGTTGTTTATAGAACTTCTCACCTTTTGACATTCTAACCACATAAGTCATTCATCTAGAATGTGTATGGTTTATTGTCTCATTCTCCCTGGCAGGACTGAAGTTTAGAGAGGGCAGCCATCTTTGACTGTTATATTTAGCAAGTGGCCAGACCAGGGCTTGGTACATGGTAGGTGTTCAGTCAATATTTTTTAAATGTAGGACAAATTTAGATGATAAGTTCAGTGTAGATAGAGGATGTTTTGAGGTGATTCAAATTGCCAAAGATAAAAATTGCCTCAGAGCAGACAAGGAATCTCTCTAAATTAGCAATGCCTCGCCTCTGCCCCCAGATTAGGAATGTCCAAACATTCTCATTCCTTTTCTAAGTTTCTAAATTTTTGGTAACTGCATAATAGATGCACATTTCATCCTTAAAATTGTATCAAGTACTTAACCTCTCTGGTCCTTAATCTCCGCATTTGTAAAGTGAATGGTTTGACTTAATTGCTCTCTTAGGGTCTATGAATTAATGACCAGTAGGCAGGTCAATGAAAGGAGCAAAATACTTTAGTCAGGAAAACCATGTGTTGGTCCCAATTCTATCACACACAAAAAAAAGAGTCCATAAGACCATGTATAATCTTTCATCCTCAGTTTCCTTGTCTATAAAATAAAGAAACTGAACAAGATAATTACAGTCTTTTGAACTGAAATGTTTCATTGTTGCTTTGCATAAAGAGACTTACCATTTGGTTTGTTTTTCCTCCTCCTTTTGAGCTATTTTTTTAAAAAAATGTTGCATGCATCATGACACTTGTAAAAGTATCCGAGGGCCCTTCCCCCAGGTTCTTCCCTTTTTGGGATGCTTCCTGCCCTTCTTACCATCAGGGAATCCATCCCAGATTTCTAGCCGGTCATAGCGACAGAACATCCCCCCGGGAGGATTTGAGTCGAGCTCCAGGTCAAAGCTTTCAAATTCCAGGATAATCTCTGACATCTTTGGTGCAAAGATAATATAAGTGCATTCAAGGCCGTTGGGATATTTTTCAGGGAATCCGGGGGACTTTATCACTCCACTAGATGCTGTGTAATTCTGGGAACACTCAGGACCTGGGAGTAAAAGAAAAGAAGGAGCAAAGTAAAAATCCCACTCACACGACTTCACCAAGAAATAACCTGAACAAAGGCAACATATATTTCTAATAAAAGCTCACCATTACAATCACTGTCCTAATCATTCATTACTCAGCCTTTTCATAGGAGCGATAAGTATGGAAAGTCAAGTTCAGATTTATTGCGTTCCCCTTAGTTTTCCATTTGTGTGAAGCAATTTAAAAACTTCTGCTGTTGCAGAGAAAAAAATGACAAATATAAAATCATGTGGGAACAATGAATGAGTAAGCTACAGAAATCTCGACAGAGCCCTAGAGAAATAATTATAGCCCCTTCAAGCTTAAATCTTTAAATCTTGAGGCTGACAGCCCTTTATTGGTGAAATAGAACATTTACAAAGGCGAGGGAGAGAATTCAGTGGAGGGAGTTTGGGTTTCAGATTCCTACACCAGTGACTCAGTAACTCTGCCAGATGTGACCTATGCCTCTTTGACAAACTAAATGTGAAAGGTAATTCGTACATGTACCCAGGGTGAGTGACTCATTCTGAGTGGTGTTGACACAGGTGTGGCGGTAAAGTGTGGCTGTTAGTGAGGGCACGATAAACTGTGATTACAGGCCGTGTTGCTAGAAGTCACTTGATATCAATGTTGACATCGTTGCCTTCCCCAAAGTAGCAGATACAGTGTCATTCTAAAATTATTTTTTAATATAGTTGTGTGGGTGTGTAATGCACACATTTTTAGAGTGTAATTTCAATGACTAGTCAGTGTTCCCAATACTTTACAAATTATGCTAATTTGTAATTTACATTGGTCAAGCTCATACACACATGTATTGCAAGTTGACCTTTTGACCCTACGGATGACCGCAATTTCAATTCACGGCAGCCGGGACCACATGGGATGGTATTCACCACCATTGGAAATGGCCCATCTGCAAGAATGTGAGCCCATCATCTTGGCCCCTTATCACCGCCACCACTGGCATGATTTTCCAAAGAGATCTTAAGACACTCCTGGAATCAGAGATGACTTGACCCTTTCAAACCTCAAGATCCAACCTGGGGTAAAGTTAAGTTCAACCATTCTTCTCCTGGGCCATTGTCTCACTGATGGGCGTCCCATGATGGCATGCATGGGTTCAACTCTAAATAAGGAGGTTTGTTGAGAATGTTCTTAACTAAATATTCTCCCACAGAGCCAAGTCCTAGAGGCAACAGTGTAGTCATCAATACAGATTAAATTTAAATAGCAGATCTCTATTTTTAGTGTCTAGGGTTGGTACTCTGAATCTCCAACTCCGTGCATCTGGCAGCCTTTTGAGTAAACAAATCAATTGCTTGCTCCCCATGTACATATTAGATGTCTATGGCACTAGACATGCAGAAGAATAAAACTTACTAGCTGTGCACAATAAACCCGGCCTGTAGAGGTCTGACTGGTTTAAAATGCCTCTGGAAGTCTTCTCAGTTGTGGCTCACTCTTAGCCATGATGGCTGCAGATACTTATTTATCTGATTCTAGTTAAAGTTATTAATATGTGGCATTTTACCATGTCAGTTACAGGTGAGAAGATTATGAAATGTGCTGTACTGTTTATATTGTTTCTAAATGAGTGGCTTGCTTCTCAAATGACAGTGACTACGCTAATGCAAATCAGCAATTTGAAATAATAGATTTATGATACTGGAAGCCCTTTTATTTAGGAACAATGACCCTGGAGCCCTCCAGCTTCCTGCCTGGGGCAAAAATAATGCTTTGGCTAGGCCCTTGTAAGGCAAACTGACAGCAGGCTTTAATTCAGTACTAATATTTTCTCCTTCTTAAAAAGATAAAATTACTTAGGTGAGATCAGAATTTAATGAGAGGGAAAAAATGATAGGAATTAAGGGCATACTTGTTTTTTTAAGACTTTATTTATTTATTTGTCAGAGAGACAGAGAGAGAGCGCACAAGCAGGGTGAGCATTGGGTAGAGGGAGAGGGTGAAGCAGGCTCCTCACTGAGCAGGGAGCCTGACTCGGATCTTGATCTCAGGACCCTGGGATTATGACCTGAGCCGAAGGCAGATCCTCAACCAACTGAGCCACCCAGGCGCCCTAAGGGCATATTTTCAAAATCAAATAAATTTCAACGCCTTCACGGAAGCTAGCCCAGGTATGCAACAAAAATTGGAGAAATTCTATGGGGGTAGTGGAAGAGAACTGGATTGAGCACCAGATCTGAGTTCTGGTCCAAACTCTACTGCTAACCTGCTGTGTAACCTTAGGTGGCCTCCTAACATTCCTGGTCCTCAGATTCTGTGTATAACAAATGGGAGGTGGGCTTTGGGATTTGGGAAAAAAAAAAAAAAGCCCTTCAAACTCAAAGAGATTCTATAATTTCCTGCTTCCTCCTGTAAACATCAAGATTTGTGTTAACATTTTTCTTGTTCACTGTTGTGTAGGTTTGCCACTGTTGAGGAAGCACTTCCCAAAGAGGATCAAGGCAGTGGTGTGGGTTAAGGAATCCTGCAGAGTGTACACAAGCACTAAACAGGAGGGAGGGTGAGCAGCCCCATGTGCCTACGAGTGAGCAAGGTGCTGGTGTGAGAGGTGCACACTTGGACTGGGCAGCCCTTGAACACCGTGCTTTCGAGGTTATTCGTAAGACTTAGGGGACCTTGTGCTGTAAGAAGGCCATGCCACATTGTTAATGACATTGGATATATAATAATAATAGCTAAGATACTCTCTTTGGAATTATTATTAAATATGCAGACTCTAAAACACATAATATATGAAGTGACCAATCTCACTTTCAATAAATGTGCCTTCCCCACATAGAAACCCACCGAAAATGTCTCCAGCTTCTTCCAGCTGTTGAGCCTGGATGACTCAGGCCAAGGGAAGGACAGGGGAAGAGTGATAGGTAGGGAAGCATGGGTTCCCTGGAGAAATTTTTTTGGTGAGTGGGAATAACTTTAGGGGGGTGGCCTAAGCTTTCAGCATCTAGGAAAAGACATGGACGAGGGGAAAGTGAGAAACCTGGGGAGAAAATCAGGGTGTCCGGGGTGTCTCCAGAAGGCATGGGAAGAGGAGGGAATGGGTTTTGCTGACTGTCAGGCAAAGGTGGTCTTCTAGAAATGCAACATTAGGGATGCAGGAATGGCCTAAATTTTCCTTAGAACTGTAATCTATTGCCAGGAAACCTCAAGGTCAACTGGTGAAAGGCTCATTTATCGGTTCAACTATGATTAGTATAATGTATGTGTTTTGAGGAAAATTGAAATTGCTGTACTCTGGAAGAAGTGGTAGTTTTTTAAAGGAGATTCATGGATTCTATAATATCATTAAATGGCTTTTTAGGGAAAAAAATGTCCATGAACTTGTATATGTATGCATTAGTGTACTGTATTAGCTAATGACTTCCTGTAGAACCCCTGTAAGAATGCAGTATGTACAGTGAGGTGGGAGGGGATAAGATATTTTCTTTGCATTTTTCAGGTGGTACCAATCTGGTTGGAAAATGAACTATGCACACATGAAAAAATTTGAAAATATTAAGGAGAAACATAATGGTTAGTAAAACACATCTGTGTGTGTGTGTGTGTGTGTGTGTATGGTATGCATATGTGTGTATTGTATGTGTGTATTGTACGCATGTGTAGGGAACAAGTCGGGTATACACATAGGAAAAAAAAGTAGAAGAATTAGGAAAAGCTTCCCGACAAGAACAAGTTTAGAGCCAGGTTTCCGTGGAGGTTAAGGAGCAAGGGCTCTGCAATCTGATAGCACAAGCCATATCCATGAGTGTCGTCACGGCTCGTGTTTACTGAAGACATTTTTGGTGACGGGCACTGGCTCCATGTTTCCCATGTTTCCATTTCAACCAATCTTCCCCACAAGTCAGTCCTGGACACTATTATCCATTTACCAGATGAGGATTCTGAGGCTCAGAACATGCACGAAGATAGTCAAAGGCAGAATTAACTTTGCATTTAGTCTGTTGGACTTAACCCAGCACACTGTCCTTGGGCAGGAAGCCGAGTGTGGATCTGTGCGAGGTGAGGCTGGAGAAGGTCGGGAACACTTGATGTCAAGCCTTGAGCTTGACACAATGGGATATTGAAGCTTGACTCCATGGGTGATGGACAGCTGCCAAAGGCACCTCAGGGACAATGGCTTGATGACCATTTGAGAAGTTGTAGGATAAGAAGGTATAGGATAAGAAAACATAGGGAGAACCCAAATTGGGCTGTTAGTGGCTGTGGACGCAAAAAGGCAGCATGACTTTTGGAGACTTGTGGATACAAATTCAAAAGAACTAGAAGCCACCCTGAATGTAGGGAAATGAAGAGAGAATTAAGGCTTCAAGTCTCAAGGGGTGGTGTTGGAGATCAGGGCAGGGAAAGGACAGTACCTCCGGGGAATGAAGGTGTAGGGAACTGAGTTCATTTGGAAGGAAGAAGAATTCTTAATGACTTAGTTACCGAGCTCTCTTTTTCAACCATCTTCAGATCTTCGAGAAGCAATGCAAATCAAAGGCTACTCTTCAACTCTTTTCTGACCCCATGTTTTCTTTGATAGTGCCATAGGCAGGTAAGCAAGCAAATTTAGACGTGTTTATACATGTGTATGTACATATGCATACAAGTACAATATGTGTGTGTAGATATGCATACATGTGCAATATGATTTAGAGAACAGGTCCAGCAGCTTTCCACACAAGAAAATAAGTACATACGTAATCAACTGTACATACTGATGTTGTATATAGACTATTACTTATGCTATAGATTTTCTAAGTATATGCTTATATAAATTTTTGAAAAAAAGTTATCTCCCTCTCTCCAAACTTATATGGGGACAGTGCCAGATTTCTTTGAAATTTTTAAAAAGTTGTACCAATGATCCCAGAAACTTAATGACTCTTTTTTGTTTTTTTTAATTCTCAGTTACTGCTGAGAATCTGTAATTGGCATGGCTACATTTTTTTTTCCTATTAAAAAAGGTTTTCTCTTATATTCTAAGACAACATACTCAGATCTTGAACCTCTGGCCCTGGATTGGTCCCCACTCCCCACATTACTGTCAACTTAAAAGGGAAGCTGAATTTAACACATTAAAGGAATCTAATAGCTCTTGTTGGAAAACAGTGACATCCAGATAAAGATACATTGTTTATCAATTGACTGATATATGCGTTCAATTTCTTAAGGCTGAGAGACTAGGAATTGTCAGGTTCTATCTATCTCAATATATACCATTGGAATAGTTGACTAAGTGATTATATTGGAGAGGGAGAAGGACCTTTATTTCCTAAGGGGAATAACATTTAAAGCTTTGCTGTTCAGTTTCTTCCAAGAACTTCTTTCCCCAACTATTCCTCTTCTTAACGGACATTAATAGAAAAGCTCTTCTTCCTTCAATAGTTTTAGGAAACTCGAAGGATAGTGGACAACTTTGCTTTTCCTGGGAAATACCAGTTGTGAATTTTGTAATAAAACAAAGGGAACAGGATGCACAAGACTTTAAGGTAAAAGGGACTCACACATTTTTAATGAAGGAACTCAAGCTTCGAGGGCAGATCAGACTTACTTTTGAAGAAGCAAGCTAAGAATAAAGGCTCTTTACAGAATATATGTCTTATAAACACTGGTCAGCATATTAGAATGATGCAATTTTGAGCCCTGAAATACTTAAACATAACTTCCTCCATACATCGGGTAATTTTTCTTTGGGTAAAGTATTTTCCAAGTTTTATAGTGGGAACATATACGATTTTTCACAAAAAGATAAAAGCATTACGTCTTCTATTTGTTTGGTCTTTTTCGTTTGGTCTTTCATGGAATCAAACAATATGAATTACCGTTGAGTCATACTTGTTCTACGGGAAGTCACTCACCTCTCTTGAAAATTTCATAACGTATGGAAAATCCAGCGCCATGTGTCTCATAGTCAGAGACAAATTTGATAAAGAGAAAGGGCCCTGAAGACACTACAGGAGAAGGGGCAATCTTTCCGCAGAACTTCCCCCACAAGCGTCCATTTTCATTCTCTCCATCGATGACTTCCACGTAGTCATACCTAGCACAGAAGTACGGAAGAAAACAAGAGGTTAGCGAGAAATGCCCTCAAAATTTCAGTGATTTAGAAGGCAGCCCTATGCAGCACAGTCTGTCAGGAAAACAGTGCTATCTGCATGCACCACTGTGTTTCATGGAGGGAGAAAAATTCAGCAAAATGAAATAATTGAAATGGACTACATCATGTCTGTGTACATCATCTGGCAACACAGAACTATTAAGAATAATGGTGTCCATTATACTTGCAGACAATGTCACTTAAAGTAACCAATTAACAAGAAAAAGAAAAATCTCACGAGCACAATTCTCTAGTATTAAATTGTGTTCCTTTGTCTATGGTGGTGGGGTGTCAATATATAATGCCATTCATTCTTTTCAAACTGTGAAGTTCTTTTATGAATTCAAAATGTCTCCTTGGCTGGAGCTCTCCATGAACAATACTTTGATTTCTGTGAGCGACCCTCTAAACATATGGCCACAGAATAATAAACAGATTCTTTACGATTTAACTCAATTCTACCAAACTCCAGACCCACAGTGGTTAAGACAGAGATCATCTGCCCCAAGACTATCTGGAATTGCAGAACATCATCTCTCAGAAGAAAAACTCTTATTTAAACATGGAAAGTTACTTTGTTTACACCCACCAGCCTGAATCTTTAAAGGAACACTGTTCTTTGGAAGGGAAATGTGGCACACTTGGAGTCACCAAAGTGATATGATTAAAGAAAAAAACAAAACAAAACACGTTCAGGCTGAATAACAATACCCTGAAGAGACAAATGGTAAAGGAAGTCGTGATAAAATATTATTCTAAACACTGCACTGAGTTAACACATATTTTTTTGTTTGTTTCCAAAAGGGAGCTGTCTCCAATAAACTAGCATCCTTCTGGAAAATAGAGAGAGAGATTCTAGTTTGCTTGGTGTTACCCATTTCTCAGCGTCTTTCCCTTCCCTCTCCTGTTATTTACCAAGTCACCTGGGAGCCAGAGAACCTGAGCTGTCTTCCATTTTTCTTCCAGCCCTGACATGAAAACATTACAATCCATTCATTTCAAACCTTCATTTTATTTCTGTGTTTAACTTGGTTCAAAAGTCCTGGGATATATTAATTTCAGGAATGGCTAAAATATGGCAGTAATATCAACTATATCTGGCAATTTAAAAGAGATCAAAGTGGGGGAAATCTTTCTGATGACCAATGTCATCTTTAACAATCCCTTTTCAAACTGTCCAGGACACATTACTTATGTTTACATAAAATCTCCCGAGAGAATGGCAAAGATGATATCACTAGTGCGAGTGGACAGCTTAAGGCTCTCTAAATTAAAAATGACATTACCTCATCAGTTAAAATTGTGTGCCAGCTTTGTGTATATCAAGAAGAAAAGAAAGCTGACATTGATGGAACTAAGCATTAACATATGTGAATTATTGTATTAACTGCATTTCCTTTGCTGCCTCTGATGTTTCCAGTAGTAATCACTGGCCAGCTAGCATCACTGTCTCTTGGCAAACCTACGGACCTACCCAGAGGAACTGTTTGGTTCCCAATACTTTGGGAGATGTTTTGCATGTTAAAAGATGAAGCAGGAGGAGGAGAGGAAAAAGTGGAGGAGGAGGAGGAAGAAAGCATTAGGTTCAAAATCTTGGAGAGCCTTTTACAGCTGACGGCAGCGGGGGGGCAGTCTGGAAAAGTCTGGAAAGAACACCATCTCTGTATTCATTAAAGCCTCCATGTTGGCATTTATGTAGTAATTCCTTTTATCTCTACTGCTTCATTGACTAGACAGATCTGCAAGCTTTGCCCCATGCTCGCTTATAATTGAACTGTGATTTGAACTGTTGGGCTATGTTAGGCCTGGTGACGATGCAGTCTAGGCTTTTTACTTGAATCTTGACATGGTCTGAATACTAAGGGGCCAACTCCAAGGGCTTTTTGCTTCCCAGGATCCAGTAAGAGAGGTGGGTCAGGCTTTCCTAAGAACTTAGGTGCTTCTGGGAGGAGCCTTTTCTGCCAGGTAGGAGAGAGCTCAGCCAATATAGGGCTAGTGAGTTGCTACAGGGAAAGAAGCTGGTATTTTAATTCACATAGCTTCTAATAGTAAATACCAGGCTCTCCTCTTGGCAACAGGAAAAGCTATTTTTAAAAGGAGGAGCGGGATTAGAATCCCCCTCCAAGAGATAAGTCATTGCATCGTTAAGTGCCAATTTTAGGAGATTGAATTATTCAGGGATACAATAGTTACATTTATAAACTGGAATGCTGC
The DNA here is from genome assembly GCF_022355385.1 of Mustela nigripes. Taxonomy (NCBI): domain Eukaryota; kingdom Metazoa; phylum Chordata; class Mammalia; order Carnivora; family Mustelidae; genus Mustela; species Mustela nigripes. Next base: position 140,272,297 of record NC_081562.1, read on the forward strand.
TATCGTTTTAGCACTTCCCTTCAAAGCACCATCCAACAGGGCCCCAAAGAGTGTCACAAATAGCAGTTCATGTAAATATTCAGGAGGGTTTATGTGCACAAGTTGCAAAGGTTGGTGCTGCCAAGGAAGTTAAGAAAGCAGCTTGCATCTCCCTCTGGAGTTGATACCAGTTCCTCTCCATAAGTTTCTTGCCGGCAAACGTGGTGCCAGGAATGCAGCCGGTGTGCCAGCATCCCTCCCTAGAGACTAAATGTGTCACCACAGCAACGCACCCAGCCTGCCTTGGCCTGAGGCCCAGGATCCTGAGTTTGCAAATTTCGCTCGCCCAGCCTGCTGCACATTGCTCTGTTACTGCTCCAGTGTGGCAAACACTGCGTTCCTTGGAATGTCACGATCCCCGGTCATGATGCCGGGACCTACACAGGTGACCACAGGGGCACGTGTGTGCCTCTTATTCTGAACCGACACGTCATGGCTGCCGGAAGGAGAGCTGGGAGTTGCGTCTAGGGAATCGGACACACCAAAGCTAGAGACACTGGGGTCAGCTAGTGGGTGCCTCTGTCGGTTTGGAGCCCTGCTCCAGAAAGTGAATCCTCCAGGTTCCAAGGAGCCCTGTCTGAGTCCACAGGGCACCACCCTTCTGTGCCGGAGCCTGGGCCAGAGAAGACATGGGTCCCACCCAGGAAAGCCCTTCCTCAAACCTCATCCTGCCCACTTATCATCACAGGCATGTAAATGTCATGTGGATTTTTGGAATATTTCAGAGCACAAACCACCGCTCCTCCTTCTTTAGGCATCCTGCCATTTCTTTTCTTAAGTCTCCTGCCTAAATGCTTTCCCTTTCTGTGCTCATAACGGTAAAGCAGCCGGTATTTACTAGGAACGAATTATTTTACGATTAAAGGACCCTTTCCCATGGCTCCCATTTTAGGGTGTAGTGTGCCGGTGGCTCTTCTCAGGAGCGTCCCTGGCTTCCGAATGCAAGCTCGTGGCACTAAAGGACATTCTGCTCCCAAACTCTCACCCTGCTTATGTATACGCGTGTGGTGAAAACACTCTGGATCCTAATACTAATCACGAGTTAGGTTTCCCCTAAGAGTGATAAAAGAATAAAGATTTTCTTCGAAGGATTCTTGAAAGGATTAGCCAGAGATTATTTTTTCTTTTGGAAAGTTTGAATTACAGTTTTAGGAAAATAGCCAAGGAGGGGGAGGCGTAATGAGAAAATGAGGAATGCATTCAGTCATTAGAGAACGGCCGCAGAAGCTTTACAGGTAAGCGGTGCTGAACAGATGGAGAGCGCCTTTTACTCAAGCCGGGGTTTCTCCAGAGAGTAGGAATGACCCCCGACTCTCCACAGTGGAGCCCACTAATGGAGAGAAAGCTGATCCTCTGCACGGTGTTGTCTGTGTGGGGGAGCTACTGTACCCAGCCCTCGCTGCTCCCGGACCTGCTCCCAGGATTAGGAAGATGGGTTTATAGGTGCTGGCGGCTTTTTCATCTCCTTCCAAGAGGCTCTACCCCCACGTGCGTCCGCACATTAATAATGGAGAAATTTGATACCTGACATCATAAACTGGAGTGAGAAATGATGTTGGCTAACATAATTTTCACCTGCAAAAATGTGTTTCTTTGGATCTTTGGTTTATTTTGCACCAGGAATTAATAGCTATCCCTACTGAACAACCTGTAAACGATTACCACGCCGCTGTCCAAGAATTACCTTACATATTCCCCAGAAGAGAACAGGCTTTACTCTCAGAGCATTAGAGAGAGGATTTGGAAATAAAAATACACAGTGACGGAGCTTGGAGGAGCCAATTAGTCTGCATCTGTGTTTCTGAGCGATTTTACATGAGATTTGCCCCTACGTTCTGGCTTGCTTGCAGTGTCCTAATCAAGATATATGAAGAGGCTTATAAGGTTCATGGCCCTTTATTTAGTAAAAGCAATTTTTAGAAATCCATGCAAAGGAAATAACCTGGAATAATATCAAATATTTATGCAAAACCAATGCCTGAAGATTTATTTAGAATAACATGGGTCAGGCAGGAAGGAAATAAGAAGGAATTTATATACAATCATATCATGGAATATTATGCAGTCATTAAAAAGCTTATTGGATAAACTATTTTTTATAACATAGGAAAAATGTTAGGATATCATTAAGTGAAAAATCTGAACATCAACCCTTATCTATAGTATAGTCTCAGTTCGCAGAAGGAGAACCAGAAGGAAGTATGCCGGGCCGTGATTAAGTGATTATCTCTGGGTAGTGAGATGACATCCCTTAGTTGTTTCTATATTTCTCAAAACTTTTACAATGGATCAGTGTTCTTTTATTTATTTATTTTTATTATTTATTATTTAACTATGGATCCCAGTGTAGGACTTGGACTCACAACCCTGAGATCAAGGCCTGAGCTGAGATCAAGAGTCAGATACTTAACCAACTGAACCACTCAGGCACCCCAGGTCAATGTTCCTTCATAACCAAACGGAAGTTACTTTGAAAAGCATTCATAACCTATATATAAAGTAGCAAATCAATACCTTATTGCCTAGCTAATAATTTTTAATTTCTTGGTCAGAAGATACTATTTTTTTATGATGTTTTATTTAGAAGTAAATCAAAGTCTTTGTCTTTTTTTTTAACAGCTGGATCAATGAAAGTCTCGGGGTGCTTTTTAAAAATTTTATTTTTTTTGTAATAGAAAATTAAAATGAGTGAGATTTGATCTTATACTGTCTGAAATCTTGACAGTAACACTTGCTATTTGTACAGTAATTTCCATGTTACTAAGTGCTGTCAGATGTACTGTCTACCGTAGTCTGTATGGTGATCCCAGGAAGGCACCTACTAGGTGCCTGCCCAGTGGGAGCATGGCCTTGGGGAAGCACTGGGAAGGGAGACATACAGATGGAATAATTTATATCCTTTTTTTTTAATTTTTAAAAAATTTTTTAAAAATTAAAAAAAAATTTTCGACATTGTCCACTTTTGGGCAAATTTGATTCCATTTTCTGCTCTTATTACTCCCTTTCATACATATTTTTTGGGCGGTAGAGAGGATGGGTATGACCTTATTAATTTAGCATTATTCATTCACAACTCATAATTCATTTTGCAACTGGTCATTGTTGCTAGAAACATGCCACATCAACCAATATTTCATTGATTTTTCTTACCATCATGCTGGAGCTATATATCCAGACATCTGGGTATGTGCAGAGGTCTATGTGCATGTGTGTATGTGAGAACAGAGTGAGACAGAGACAGAAGCAAAGAGAGCCCTTGGCCACCAGGGAGTGACATGAGTTGAAAGTTGCAGTGGAATTGATGGTGGCCATTGCATGGGCCTCCTTCTAGAGCTGTCTTAGCTATCCTAGTGCTGGTCGTGGTCCCCCTGCTCGGCCGGTTGTTCAGGGACCATGTGATGAGAAGCCCAGCCCAGCCTGAAACACAGGAAGGGTGTCGAAGAGTATCTAGAATCTGGGTTTCTTCCCAGTACCAGCACCCTGGGCCTGAGCACAGATGGCTCCAGCGAGGCTGGGGCGTGGGCAGAGCCTAAATGATGCAGGCCCACCCACGCTCCCCAGGACAGCTGAGTGGGAAGGGCAGGCCCCTCTGATCACCACCAGGGCCAGAGCTGACCTGGGTCACTCCCTGTCCTGGAGGAGGTGGCAACACTCCAAACTCAGAGTGGCGAGAGGACCCGGCCAGAGAGCCCTCCTTGTTTGCAGAGAACAGAGGGGATGGGCTGTGACCTGGCCAGTTCTACCCAGTGCCAATTTCTACGAAAGCCATTCTGAATCTGACAACATTTTAAAATTTGTACAATAGACAAGATACTGCTTTGTTTATTATTTTTGTCATAGTCCCCTTTAAGGTTTGTTTCTAAGTTAGAAAGTAATTTTTCCCTCATGAAAATAACGTTAAATACCTTTTCCTATAGATATATATATATATATATATATATATATTTTCACATATACACATTTTTTTTTCTTCCTGCACGTACACTGTGTATTACTATAAGCAGGACTGTAGGGCATCAGTCTTCAAACTAGCGCTCCTTTTCACTTGTATCGGCCCTTTCTAAAATTCAGTCTCCCCTGCTTCTATTCTGGCAATCCTTTTGACACATCCCAAGTCTAGTTACCCTTCTGATGCATCCCTAACTTTCAGTCCATATTCTTACTGTACCTATACCTATCATGTGTTTATGCCTATTTGCGCTTAAGTAATCTGTTCTTGACACTGTTAGGGCATGAAGAGGTGTTTTTCAGTTGGGGTAGCTATCTGCCATGTTGGTGACCCCATTCTTCGTAGGAAAGTAGCGTTTTTATCAGCATTTCCATTTCCCCACCTCAGAGTTCCTCAGTACAGAGCACAAGTTCCAGAGTGCAGGGAAGATGCCCTGGCTGTCTGGGCCCGTGCTGCACAGCTGGGAAGTACTTGGTGCAAAAGAAAACAGGCAGTTTTGCTCAGTGGCTGTTGTATATACCAAAGCCCAAACCATCTCTCTTGCTACCAGCTCCACTGATGATAAATGGGAGGCCATGCCCTCAGCTCTCTTGGAACAAAGAAACTGCTGCAAACATTTTTGGCTTTTGTCTTGTCATTGTTCTCCTCAAAGGCCCACAACGGTGTTAATCTTGCACTTGTCCACAGGCTTCCAGATAACTCTTCTCCAGGAAATCCCAACACAATACAGTCTCTCTAGCATCTTTTCCAGAAGGTGGCTCTGCTGATTCAGTATAGTAAGAGTTTCTATATGTAGGTAGTTGATAACTTGCTCACAGTAATCAGAGTACAGTAAAACTCATAAAGCTAATCTCACACATTAAAATTTTCATCTTTAAGCTTTTGTGATGCCTCAGGGTCATAATAATGAATATCCATAACTTTATTGCAGCTATAGAAAGCTGATGATTAATAGGCTAGATAGGAACATAATAATATATATGAGAGTTAACAGTCCTAGGAAATGAGGCATTACGAAAGTGAAGAAAGAAAATGTTAAAGAAAAAAAAGTTTTACTGGAGTAAAATTAAAAGAGATCTTAAATGGCTCTCCCTGGAGTGGCGCAAAGGGATGACAATTGACCCCGATGGCCACCATGGGTCACGGCCAGTCAAGACCAGCATAGACCAGCATGGGAGAGAAACAGACAATAAATGTCCAGCAGGTAATAGACCGTTTCCTATTGCTGCATAACAAATCACCATCGGTGGTGGGGCTGAAACAACACACATTTGTTAGGTCCATGGTGTGGAAGTCTGGCATGGCGTGGCAGGGGTTCCTGGCTCAGGGTACCCCAAGGCCAAAATCAAGGTGTTGGAAGGATTGCCTTCTTATCTTGAGCTTGGTGTCCTTGTCAAAGCCCACACTGTTAGGGCAGGTCCCCACTTTCTCGCTGGCTGGGGATGGATCCTATGGGCCACCGTCATTTGTTGTCATGTGGCCCTCTCCAGCTTCGAAACCAACAGCAGGAAATCTGCCTCACAGTGAATTCTTCTCATGCCTCTGCTCTTCAGGAAGAGCTCAATCCCTTCTAGGGGTTCACCTGGTTAGGTCAGGCTCATCCAAAATAGTCTCTCTTTCTTGAGGTCAGCTGCTTTGGTAACTTGATTGAATCTGCAAAATCCCTTTGTAGCAGCACCTGTACTGATGACTGACTGGGAGGAGGTGTGAGTGTCCCAGGGGCTGAAGAGCCTGGGGGCCCTTCTTTGAATTCTGCCTACAACACGGTGCAAGCTCTGGTAGGACACCTGCAGCTTGGAGGCCACAGTAGAAACCAAAGCCAAGAGGGATCATCTATTTGCATCACCCCATAGAGAAGAAACTAGTAGATCCAGGGTAAGACGAAGGGTGGGATTAGGAAACTGAAGTCATCGTGGAAGCAGTTTTAATGTACTCATGTCATGTTGGCTGCTGGTTTGGGAGCTCCGAGCCTGTAAGCTTTGCTTGTAGTGTAAGGAAAGCAAGGTTCTGGAATGAGCCAGACTCTCCTGACTGAAGCAAAAACAGAACTTCCAAGATTACCCAACACATATGTCTGGAGACAGAAAAGTGATAATAGCTTAATTTAAAAATAAATATATAAAGGAATTCAAGACATGTGGTGTAAAATAATGGTCAAAATATATAATTTTAATAGAAAATGTTTAGAGTTTAAATTTCTCATTTCTGAGGGATCTCACTTCGTAATTAAGATTTATTGGCATGGAAGATTTAAAAAAAAAGTCCTTCACGTGGGAAAATATTTCTATGATTTAACTCAGATTATGAAATCCAATGATGCATTTTAAATGAAGACAAGGAACGCCTCCCTTAAAGCAACTATGTTCTAGAAGTGACAGAGTCTTCCAGTGTCAAACTTGCAAAGTTCAGTATTTATAGAAAAATTCACATGCCTTTAATTACAATAAATTCAGTTCCCAAGTAAAACTGTGCCATCTGGAAGATATTAACATCATTTACAACTTGTTCGTCTCCCTATTTCATAGAAAATTTTTACTTCTTGCCAACTTTCCACTGTTCTCAGGGAAAAAGAAGGAACTGCTTGTATGGATTGTCTCAAGATGGGTTTATATAGCAAGTCAAGCCATCAGGAAGTGACAGAGGGGGCTTTTGGACACATTTACTTCCTTCTTACTTATTTTAAATCCTTACTTCTTTAATTTTTTTTTTTCCCTATCAAGGATATTTTCTCTGCTCCTCTCCTCTGAACCGTCCACAGTGTGTGTGTGTGTGTGTGTGTGTACATTTTTTTTAAGTTAATTGAGCCTCTTCTAACTGGTCCAGTGGAGAGAACTGGGGCAGGAAGGACTGTGCTCTGGTCGAGGCTCTGAACCTCAGAAGCCACTCGGGCACCTCAGATCTATCAAAAAGTGTCATGATATTTAACCTCCCCCCAAGTGTCAAACGGGCCAGTGAGGCAAGGAAGTGCCGCCTGCTGGACCATCAGGCAGTCAATTTAGCCAAAGTGGGATGACTGTGATCCAAGGCCTCACACTCGGTCCCTAACCAGCTGAGCATCTTGGGTAGGTCACTAACCAACCTCTGGGAGCCTCAGTTGCTCCCTGAAAAAATGCACAACATGATAATTAACCTATGGAACGATAGGGAGGATTAGATGACATAATGCACATAATGGCCTTTGCAGGGCTTGATGTCCGTTCCTGAGTGAGGCTGGAATGCAGGAGAAGGAAAAGAGTCAAATACATAGAAAGTAAAGTGAGCACAGTTCTGTCTTCCAAAAGGTACACTACCCAGTTCAAAGCAGATTGTTGTTGAGGGAGTGCAGAGAATGTAGCTACTGTTAGCTCCCAGGGGGAACTGTCAGTCAGATGGTTAACTTTCAGGATATGACCTGTTATTCTGCAAAGTACTATCTGGGATGACAGTAGGTCCTGCCCCAGTACTACCACCAAGAATCAATCAATGAAAGCCGCTGTCAATAATGGAATTAAAGATATATAGATATAGATATAGATATAGATATAGATCTATAGATATATATACATCCATGATACATTTTTTTTAAATCACTAAATCTGTTAAGTGTTTTTATTGAGGTACCCAACTGATTTAATGATCTGCCATTGGATTGGTGCTATTAACATGCAGTGCTGAATTTGTTCAAAAAACCCCCTTAATTATTAAGTACGATAGAGGCCCCCAGGGTCCAGCTGCCCGTTCTAGAAAGTCAGTGACTCTGGCTGACGGAGTCACAACATCAGAATCCTCAAGTTTCCTTTCTCATCCTTTGGAAAAATAAATAAAGTGATAATCTTATTTTAAACTCTATGACCTAATGTGCCAATTTTAAGAATTTTTTTTTAAAGCCTCCTGATTAATTAGTAATTATTCAGTGGGGATCTAGGTAGTTTGCAAATCAAAGTTGCAGGAACTAAAGATGGCAAATATTCATTTTTTAAAGGTTTTTTTCTTTTTTCTTTTTCTTTCTTTTTTTTCGGGGGTGGGGCGGGCAGTAATTAGGAAAAACCCTTTTTGGTGTCGGGTAGGTGAGATTACTCATTCTGGGATGCAGAAGTCACTTACCCTGAAATGACTACCCATGTCTTCTGAAAAAGTGAAAAGAAAAAAGTGCTGAAGAAAAATGGGTCTGGTGACACAGATTAGATTTCTTTTCCTTTTAGTGACACCAGGAGGGAAAGCCACCTGGAGTTGGATTTTAAGATGGGCAAGGGACATTGACGGAAGTTGGAATTCAGCTTTTCTGTTCAGTAGACCCTAAGGTTTATTCAGGGTACAAACTACAGAGCTACCCATAACCAAGGAATATGACTCTTTGAGGTATAGCCTAATACGTTTATGATACTAGAAAGAAATGCACATGAGAAGAATAGATCATGTCACAGGGAGATCTGCCTTTTCCTTTGTCCCTAATGTTCAGTGAAAGCAACATACTGTTTGGAATAAGCCATCTTTACAGTCCAGGGCACCCATGCTTATAGTATTTGTTCTATTTTTCCTCATTATTTAGAATTCTATTAACTCAAAAAGCAGGGGTATCAGCTACAAATGCCTGGGCCGCTACCAGTTTTACTAGAACATGCCTACATGTATGTTTTCTGCATGCATTTACTAATACATGCCTAACAGGCATGTATTCTGAAACCCCAAGTCAAGTCATAATACAGAGAAAAATTTATATAATGAGAAGGAGGTCTGTGGACATAAAATAATACTTCAAATGTCAACTAAGACTTTTTTTTTTCTATATTACAACATGCAACTCAGTTAAAAAACACAATATTCAGAGACTTAGTGGTTACTGGCCTAAACAATAGTTTATATGTTTTTTTTTCTTACCATTGACTTGCATGACAGACTCAGTAATTAATTGGTATAGGAGCAAGACTTGAACAGTCTCTGAGTTAGGAGGGAGCTCATGGAGGGAAGAAAGGATTTTAATGAGCTAGGCGGCCTCATGATTTATACAGACCTTAAGGAGTGATTGTGTGTTTAGAAGAAAAGAAAGCAGTGGCCATAAACCTTACCAGTAGCCTAAGAAGAGGAGCACCGCCTAAGTTTAACCATATGAGCACAAAGAGGGTCAGCTCGCCGGAATGGCTCTGTGCTTGGAGCATGATTTAACTCAACCGGGAGATCAGACAATCTCTCACCTACCATCTAAAGAACTCCCCGACCCCCAGGTATCTTTATGGCAAGCTTAGCAGAAAAGAAAAGGGAATATGGTCAAGTTCACTAAAAATAAGAGGGAGCGTAAAGGGAGGATTTCCACATACACTCTTCTCTTTAGCACAACATAAGCTAGACAAAGGCATAAAAAATTTCCTCTTGATGACACTAAAGACTCAGCTGTAAAAACAAGACAGGCAGGCCAGGGAAGGAGAAGGTTGTGCTTTACCTTCCTTGCTTTGACTAATTATTCCATAAGGAAAGGTGATTTTTTTTTTTTTTTTTTTTTGCCTTACAAACCAGAAGACATAAAATGATCTAACATTTCCCTCCATTTAAACAGCCCAAGTTCTTTGAAATCAATGTTTTCTTTTAACGTAGAGGGCTAAAGTTTACTGCACTTATCTATAAATAAAAGTTTCTTAAGACAATTGATGGTGTCAAGTCACAGGGAGAGATAGCAAGGTGGTTTTTCAGCATTTTAGCTCTTGAATTATTTGGGGACAAGTACATGCTTGCTTACATATGGACAATGAGATAGGCCCTTTGAGAATCCTTCCAGGGGAAACTTATTTAAAACATTGTATGTTCTTGAAATTGTCCTACTACATTAAAGATAGCCATTTCAGATATTTCATCAATTCTGATTGTTTTTGTCTCTAGTAATGGCAAGTTACATAGATTGTATTATTAGTTTCATCACATCGCAGTCTGTTGTGTTTGTCTTTGTTTGGTTTTTTGTTTCTTTGTTTGTTTTTTTAAAGAGAGGGAGAGGGCATGCATGATAAGTGAGGGGTGGAGGGGAGAGGGAGAGAGAGAATCTGAAACAGCCTCCACACCCAGGGCAGAGCCTGATGTGGGGCTCGATCTCACAGCGCTGAGGTCATGACCGGAACTGAAATCAAGAGTTGGATGCTTTACCAACTGAGTCACCCAAGTGCCCACCCCTCTTTTTTTTTTTTTTTTTTTTTTTTTTTGATAGTAGGAAGCAGAAATAGTAGGTAATTGGTCCAAAAATGTGTTCCCAAGAATACTCATCTCATGAAATGCTTCAAGGAACAAATAGGGTTTTTTTCCCCAAATCGCTTGGGAATGTTGCATGTAATAATGTTCCTTTCATGAATCTTTACAATTTACGTCAGTATATTAAAGGCTCTGAGAAGTCCCACAGTTATGAAACCTGGATTTAACTTGCTTTAATCCAACATATGCCTATCTCATTGATCCTAAGACTCTTATTACATAATACCTATGGAACCCATGTTCATCAGAAAGTATTTTCAATGTCCTGTTTTGAAACATCACTGACTTTGTACGAGCCACAGGTCAGCAGTCATGAAGGGAATCAATTTTGTAAGTGATGACATAAATTTGAGAAGACGGAGATAAGTTTGGCAACCTATTTCCTTCTTTCTTGCCTTAGATGTTAGGAATTTAACTTGACTCAGTGCTTGGGGAACTGTTTTAGCAACTGTGTCTAACTAAACAACTATAATGTTGATCCTGAAGACTGCCTATACTTGGTAAAACAGGCTGGCCGTGGCTGACAGATGTATTGGCTTAGAGAACTCCAGTTTGCTTCTCTGTGAGCAGGGAATTAGGGAATGTCCTGGTTTTCCCTAGGCAGTTCGTGTATTGGGGACCACCATGAATAGAACGGGCAAACTTTTACGGTGGGAAGAGATCTAAGGGACAGTAGGCCAACACTGCAGTCCACAGATGAGAGAGCCAAAAGCCCAGTACACTTACAGGACTGGAAGAATATTTCAGATCCTGTTAACAGAAGAAGTAATACCTTCTACTGTATTTTGATGAAAAGCAAACCACTACATCTCATTTGTGAGGAGATGATGAGAAAGGTCTCTGTGTTCATCGGGTTTGCTTCTGATTTGAGATTCTCATTAGGGGAATGCTCAGCCTTGCTCCAAAACCTGTAGGAAGAGAAGGCGTGTGAGTCCGAACAGGGAGCTCATTCTGTCCTTGGCGCCCTGATGATTACTTTGTGTTCATTACTTGGCCTTGGCTCTGTTCCCTCAGTAAATGTTTCCTCAGTATTTAGTGTAGCTTCCATCCATTATCCTAAAACTACGTTTCATTACTCCTCCACAGGAAAGACCTTCAGGTATCTGCAGTTAAGTTTCTAACATATTTGGTACTATAAGAAGAGAAAAAATTAAAACACTGATCTATGAGACTGACACTTTTTAAAAAATGAATGAAATCATAAATAAGTAAGGAGACCACTTCTCTAATTGCTCAAAGGTTGTCCAGACAACCTTCTTTTAGCAATTACGAGGTTGCTGAGCCCTTTGAAAAGCGTGTATGTATTTCAAAGGCTCTGTAACTGTTAGGGGCTTGGGGTAGTGTCTGTGTCACACAAGACTGGGTGGGTGGCTAGACTTCTGTTCCACACCCCACTCTGCCTTCCTTCTCCCTCCATTCCTACACTCTCCGGCCTCTGCCCTTCTTACTGATTTGGGACTTGGCAATCTTGACACAGGTTCTTGCCATGGGGATGACAAACTGGATTTGGAACAGGGACCCAGGGGCTGGAGAGAGGTGCAGGGCAGATGAAGGGCTGATCGGGGTCTCTTCGTGGAGGAGGCAGAGGGCCATGGAAATGCCTGGGTCACAATTTAACACAAACATTTTCCACATCCATTTTGAGGGTTGGCTTTCAGAAGCCAGAGAAAGAATTTAACTTATTCTGCTGATTTTTCTTTTACAAACTAGGCACACCAGCCAAGAACTCTAAATTCTGGGCTGAGAATGTTCCTATTTTTACAACTGTTAAATTTCTATATTGACTTTTCTCTTACTCCCTCCCTCCTCATACTACTATGTAATCTTATGCCAACTGATAGTCCCTTTAACATTTGTGTGTGTGTGTGTGTGTGTGTGTGTGTGTAATATAATATTATGGCTGTATGGTAAAAATGTCGTTGATTCAGGATACTTTTCTTTTTTTTTTTAAAAGATTTTATTTATTTATTTGACACAGAGAGAAATCACTTGTAGGCAGAGAGGCAGGCAGAGAGAGGGGGGGAAGCAGACTCCCCGCTGAGCAGAGAGCCCGATGCGGGGCTCCATCCGAGGACCACAGGATCATGACCTGAGCCAAATGCAGAGGCTTAATCCACTGAGCCACCCAGGCGCCCCTCAGGATACTTTTGTTAATGACAGTTTGTAATAATTCTTCTTTCCAGACATAGGATAAATACCCATTTTCACTAATTAAGCACACATATAGCCTTCATAATGTTTTTCAACCTTAAAATAGGCTTTTGTAAATTTATAAGTCAAATGGCCTTTATATCGGTTACTTACTACTGAATGCCTCCCTAATTATTCACTGATGAACATACACTCCAGAAACACAGGTTAGCAGTTCAAATACTATCAAAGCAGAAATAATGTTGAGTTTGGGACTCATTAAAAATAATAACTTCAATTTGATGTTTTTCTAATTTTTCTTCTTTAAAAATCCAATGTCTTCAAAAATACTTTCCCCTTAATGGGTGACAGGCATGTTAAACACAGACTGTGTAAATGTTTGAACAGTAATAATATTGATCCGTTCAGTGGAAATGTTCTGTACAAATTTAGACCATTAGCAAAAGTTTTGATTTTTACTCCCATTACTCTTTGCAATTAAGGAAGAAAGTATATAATTTTGGTGAAAAATTAATAGTTTATATTTATGTAGCTCTCTTTTCTGAAAAGCTGAGAGAGCTTTCAGACTTGGCATTGCTATGTAGGCTTGAAAGGAGAGAGTGAACAGGTAGTGTCCTATGAGACGTGAGCGTGTGTCTTTACTGCAACTGTGTTGACTCACGACTAGAAGAGCCCATCGAGTTTGTTAAGCCACTGGTGTCACAGGCCATTTTTTCCTGAACTGACTGATGAATTAGCTGCACTAACTCCTGAACTGTTCACCTAGAGTTACAAAGAAGTGCCTGGAATAGAGTTACAGGGATAAGTGGTGGGACAGACAGAGTCGCCTCCTCATCCTTGGTTTTGGACCTCGCTGTCAGTGACCCGGAAGTGAACCCATAGCATGGATGCCAGAGAGGAAGTAAAAGAAATAAAAGTCATAGCAGTTGAAGATAATTCGATGACATTTGTTTAGAAATGTGTTCCCTACTGCCTCTCAAACACGCTCTGCTCATTCAAGCTTCAGAGCTCAAGGTAGCGTTAAGCCAGGTTTTCCTAGGGCTGCAAACACCGTGGAACATTTCCTTCTTATTCTAATTGGACTCTTGAAAAACAGTGTATAGGGGCACCTGGGCGGCTTAGTCAGTTAGGTATCTGCTTTCGGCTCAGGTCATGATCCCAGAGCCCCACATCAGGCTCCCTGCTCAGCGAGGAGTCTATTCCTTCTGACACTCTCTCTCAAATAAATAAATACAATCTTTTTTTTTAAAAAAAAGAAAGAAAAACAGTGTTTAAATGTAGATAAAACAAATTTGGATAATGAGCTTAAGAAAGGAAATAGATAAACCATGAATCCTAGTAGAGAAAAGGCAGCGTAAAAAGGAAACTAGAAAGGACGATTTGCAGTCAGATGCATGTCCAGGTATTAGCTGCGGGGTTCTCATTTGAAGGCACAAACAGAGGAGGCTCCCCCTGCGAGTCCTTTGGGTCTCTGCTCTGAGCCTCTGCCCCAGTCACCACCCCTGGGATGGTACCAGCTCTTCCAAAGATCAGAGACAGCTGCCCTGATGCTCCTCACCTAAGAATAACTACACAGAACTGTTCTGGCATCAAGTCTCTTAGAAGTTGCTCTCTTCTTATTTTTGCAGAACCAAATTCCATTCTTTCAAAGCCCAACTCAACATTCATCTCTTCTGGGGGGCTTTTCTTATACTCACTCACCTGTAAGTGTTTCCCCCACCTGACTTTCTGGAGCCCTAACCTAGCCAGTATGGACCAGTTAATTATGTTTTCCCAGTGCTGCACTGAAATTATTGTTTTGGTGTTGCCATGCCATAGTATTTTTTCCCTGATGGGGTCATCCTCCTCCTTCTCCTCCTCCTACCTTCTTTTTTTCTTAAATATTTTATTTATTTATTTGTTTGTTTGTTTAGAGAGCACACGGGAACAGGGGGAGAGGCAGACGGAGGGAGAGAGAATCTCCAGTGCTGAGTGTGGAGCCCGATGCGGGGCTTGAACTCACCATCCTGAAATCACGATCTGAGCCAAAATCAAGAGTCTGATGCTTAACTGACTAAACCACCGAGGCACCCCAATCATCCTTCTTGCAGGTAGAAAATATGTCTAAATATTTTCTTGGGCTTTCATGAGAATCAGAGACAAAACTACTCCCCTGAAAAAAGTTCATGCTTATGGAGAAAAAGAAACAAGAGAAGCCAGAACAAGCATCGCATAACTCAGGTAGTCACTGTTTAACAACAGTGACACTGAATCTTCTGCCTTGTTTACTAAGTGGTTCTGGAGGAAAACATCTTACCCTTACCCCTTCAGAAATTTTTTCTGCAACTGATATAAATCACTTTGGGGAAATTGCCAAGACACTGGGTGGTTCTGCTTTTGTTCCAATTACACGAAACCGTATTAAAATAGCCATCATGACAACAACACCTCTGCGGAAAAGCATACCAAATACTTAAGGGCATAGTCGCCTCTATCGTCCTGGGATTTGGGTACCTAACTCTTATTAGCGATAATAAGTATTACGTCTATAAATCCCTAGTCACTCTGTCAGTCCTGCTTCAGTTTCCACAGGTGGATGATAAGTTCTAATGAGGTCCATGTCTTCAAGATTTCTATTTAGAAAAGTAAACTGTTTAGGTCTCGACTTTTCTGGGATCTCTGGCAGTGTTACAGATAAGGGGGGTACAGATGTATTTCAAATTGTATGTGGTAATTCATGGTCTCTTCAGGGCATTTGCTCGGCATAAAGTCTCAATGCAACTGACATGAGTGTGTGCTAGAAACACACTCAAATGGTAAAATTTGCCTAATGAAGCTGCTAATTATTTTCTTCCCATTATGTTCCCTCCCTGCATTATCAGTCTTCTCTACTTTCTTCAATTAGGGGACAAGCAGCAAAAGGTTTCAGAGACTTTATCACCAATCTTCTAAGGGCACTACACACAACCCATTCTCTTCTCTTTAGTGCATGAGCAAAAAAATTCACTACCATTTGTACCTAAGGTCGGTATCTATGGAAGCCAACATTTTAGACTATTTTTTTCATCATTTGAATTTCAAATTCTGATCCTCAAATGCTTTTCACACACTTTAAATCCAGAGCCTAAGGAGAATAGCACGACCTGTTCTAATAATCTTTGTCTGTACTAAGGCTTAGAGATGTAAATTACAGGTTTTGTTCTTTTATTTCTCTTTTTAAAATATCTAACTAGCATTAAAATGGGATATAAGTCCAGCGGGCACTTTGCAAGTGAGAATGTATATAATGCTTCCGTGGGTTATGTTTATCAGTGCATACAACTGTGTAAGCTTGAGCATAAATACAAAAGATTGCATTCTTATCTAAGGACAATTAATTTACAAAATAAAAAGATTCCAGAGCTGTGCTGGTAGACACAAAACGTTGCCATTTGGAGTTGATTTTGTGTGCCTCTGACACCAAGAGGCTTTCTGATCCATAGCACTAGGGGATGACCGACAGCAGTGACTCCAAACCACAGGGCTGACAAGGGATTAATCCCGGTCCTCAGATGATTAGCCCTCTCCGTGGGGTCACAACCTTGCCTGCCAGTAACTTGCACCCAGACTCCTTCAGGAAAGGTAAGAAAACCCGAACAAGCCATTTTTTTAGAGGCCAATTCGGTTGCAACTCCAAAGGCCAATTCGGTTGCAACTCTGCGCACGCCTTCTCAGAGGAGTCCGATTTCCAGTTTGTTAAATTAGTTTCCTATCAGTCAATACTTGTTTAAAAACATGTCATAAGTCTCTGTGGCTTGTGCATGCTTCAATTACCTCTGATTATTACATCAAGATTCACAAACAAGATAGCAGCGTCCCCCTATTTACTGCAAAATGCTATTGAAACCAACTGAAATTCAATTTCAGAACAGATTGCAAGAGCCCATCGGAACAGAGCAAGTGGAGAGGAGGTTGGGCCTCGAGGTGTGCGCGGCCATTGTTAAAGGCGGGACAGCATCTCACCTAATAATTTAAACATGGTCTTGTGGCCTGACATTTTTAATGTTTCCTTGATTTCTTTCTTCAGGCTCTGTGTGTTCTTTGCCACTGTAGGATGCAGTGCGTTGCAGGTTACGGATTAAATACCAAGCCCTCTTCTGCCAGTAGCACTTTTAGAAGGGGAAAAAAGATTGGGTACTTTTATAAATAGTCACGCCATAGGTGTCCACAGAAAGCAATGTTTATTCAGGGCTTTTAAAAGCTGCCTGCTTTTTAGATACAAACCAATCCATAAAACTGCCAAGTTCAAATTTTCAGCTATTATCTGGGCAATACGTCTCAGGCACCTTGGTAGGCTGATTCGACATTTTTGTCGGCACACATTAAGAGCCCCGGCTTAACAAATGCAATCTGGTTCTAAAAATTAATTTAACTTACACAATTGCCCTGATATGCAGCCCAGGGTTCTCATTTACTTAGTGATTCATTGCATTTGGAATAAACTAGAGGGTTAAAGAATTCTGTGCTCGAGGCAGCTCTGACTCTGTAGAACAGAAACATACACATATTTCTTCCATCGTCTATTGCTTCAGGGCAAGAAAAAAGAAAGCCACTGTAATTTGGAGACAAGACTTTTCCAGACAACTGCGAACAACAGCAACCACAGCTAGCCACTGAACAGAGCTGTGTTGTGGAGACATGGAGTGCAGCAAGACGTTAGTGGGGGTGCGCAGAGTAGATGCAAACAGAATCTTCGAAAGAGTGGTGGCGTGAATTCTGGAGAAAACTCCTTGCAAACTCCTCTATAATAAACATTTAAAGCACAGGTCATAGAGTGTTTCCTGAAAGCAGGAAATCAATTAAATGGGGACAAAATTTAGAAGAATTTTATATATGTATCTACAGACACACATATATGACCTATATATTTATATATTATATTACATAAATTGTATATAATATATATTTATATGTATTAATAAATAAATATAAATCTTTTATTTATTCATATATAAATTTTGTGTATATTATATATAATATATAATAATATAAAATATATTTATTTATATATTTATATGTATTAATAAGTAAATATAAATCTTATATTTATTTATTTATATAAATATATATGTACAATTTATGTAATATAATATATAAATATAGGTCATATATGTGTGTGTGTATAACAAGAGAGAGGGGGAATGGAGAGAAGATTATATATATCTATTTTCAAGTGGAAATGACCTGCAAAATTGTCTGGTTTGATCTCCTTATTTTTAAATATGGAAACTGAGACAGAGGTGGAAAAAAGATCACAGAGTTAGTGTTACTGTCTAAAGGCTCAGGTCTTCTGATTCTCTATCTACTACTTTTCCACAGAGTTTCCAAATATGTTTCCCACTTGTACAGTTCAAGAATGTGAACTTTCTCTATAAATTTATTTCTGTCCCGATTTTTCTTGAAGAACAGAATTCTTCAGTTGTGGGCTCTCTTTTATCTGCAGCATATTTTCGAACACTAAGCAAAGTGACATGGAACACGACATCAAAAACTAATGATGTACTGTATGGTGACTAACGTAACATAATTAAAATAAAACAAAATCTCTATCCCCCAAAACTAAATATCTTAAGCATTCTGATGAGCTCAGTTAATATTTAATTATAAATAAAGGTAGAAAGAAAATTAAGTTTTTTATGCATGTGCCACTCTGCTGACTTTGACCCTGAACCTCAATGGGCAGAGAAAGGCATCTGAACATCTTAGAGGGAATGAACATCAAAAGGCTTGAGTTCATTTGTACAACCTAATCCAGTTCAGGCAGATGAGAGGATTTGTGTCTGTCCTGCCTTATTTATTTTTTTTAAAGACTTATTTACTTATTACTGAGACAGAGAGAAAGAGAAAAAGAGAGAGAGCGGGGGAGGGGCAGAGGGAGATCATCTCCAGCAGGCTCCATGCCCAAGGCAGAGCCCAACGCAGGGCTCACCCTCAGGACACTGAGTCACGACCCGAGCCGAAATCAAGGGTCAGATGCTTAACCGACTGAGCCACCCAGGCACCCCATGTCTCTCCTACTTTAAAAACCTATTGAAGAAGGAAATCCCACAGCATCCCTAGTAACTTATTCCTGCATTCTGTAACCTCTACTTTGAAGAAAATTTTTGAAGACAGTTCCGATCTCTTTCGTTTCAGTTTCAGAACATTTCTTCTTTTTTCCGATTTATTTAAATATACACATGCACATACATTTAAATAACACATTCTATTTTTATACCAGAATACTTAGCTTCTCTGTTCCTTTTCAGACAAGATAAGAGACATTTGTAAAATATAAACTTTAACACAGTAATCTGGACAGGGACTTTTCCAGGCTTTTCCTTCCCTGGAATGTTTTTGGCCCAGCTAATTTTGATTCTAACATCTTTAGTAGGTATCTTGGCTTCTAGTACAGAGGAAAACAGAAACAGTGTACTTCCTTAGAGGTTGACAACCTGTGTGGACTAACGGTGATGGCGTATTTAATCACACACAATATTTTTCATTGTGTTAGAAACAAAGAAAACTCATGAATGAGAATCACAGAAGGGAATTTGGACGGCATCTTCTCTGCCCCTAAATGTAGCAGATAAGGCAGCAGAGCCCCTGTGGACTACTCCAAGTCGTAGGACTCCCAGATAGCAACAGAATTGGACTTTGGATTCTCTCTCCTACATCCAGGGCTTCTATTAAAACACACTCACTTAGCACTCAGCAAAAGGGAAGACAGAAAGCGTATCTATTATCTTTGAAGGAAGAATGCTTGGCATCTGTTAACAGTGAACTTCAACACACGCATCCACACATGCGTGCACTCAAAATCCACCAAAATCCCTTAAAACATAGCTGATTTGTACAATAGGGATCTGACACTATTACCATGCTGTGGATTTATCCATTTTTGCATTACTATATGAATGAATGAATTTCACTCATTCATACCCAATGTGTATAGTCTTTTATCCATCCCAGTCATAGTGTGGATAATGTTCTTTCTTCAGGCAAACCAAGAGGTCATTAATACCAATTAAAGACATTCGTTACTTCATGTTAGCACTGAGCAATACCATAGTGAGCAAAGTCAGCTAAGTGGAACTGTATATACAATCAGAGTGGGGTTTGCGACCTCAAGTTAAAATCGGTGCATTTCTTTCAATAGAAGATGTTGATCATTTACTGGTTTTTATGTATACGTGACGTTTAATGTAGTGGTGAGATTCCTACATTTTTTAAATGCTTCAGGTAAGCTCTTCGAATGTGAGAATTGTAACAAAGTACAACGTGACATCTGACTTCCTGCTAATGCATCTTCGTCCTCATTCTGAGGACTTCGTTCTGGGCCTTTGTTTCCTCATCTGAGACCTAAAGGGATTGCCCTAGAAGATCTCAGAAGTCCTTTCCATTAACAACCCACAAGGATTCAAAAATAGTCATGTTGGCTCTGGTTTTATTATAGCTCTGATCAAGGTCTAGAGCCTGTGACTTGCCCAGAAACCACCTCTACTATGTCAGATATGGGCAGTTGGACCTATGGCCATTCCTTCTTCAAGTGCTGAACAATTACAAAAGAATTTTAAAAATTTAGGTTTTCCTTCTGATGATTATCTTTTTTTCTTTCTTTATTTATTTGAGAGAGAGAATGAGAGAGAGCATGAGAGGGAAGAAGGTCAGAGGGAGAAGCAGACTCTCCATGGAGCTGGGAGCCTGACGTGGGACCAGATCCTGGGACTCTGGGATCATGACCCGAGCTGAAGGCAGCCGCTCAACCCACTGAGCCACCCAGGCACCCTGATGATTATCTTTTAAAAACTGCCCTGCAAACATGTTCTCAGTGGCCTAGATAACCACCAAATAAGACACACCACCCTGTCTTTTGGTGGCCATGTGCGTATTTGTTTATGATTAAATGAGCACCAAGGGTGGACCACATGAAGGCATTGCTCTCTGTGGGAAAGAAGCTTCCCATTCATTCAAATAGATACAAGTGGTGTGGATGGGTGAGTCATCCGTCACCTGGGAACACAAAAGTGACATAAACTGAACTTGAAAGCACTGGCACCCTGGCCATTGGCTATTCCCAGTTTCACTAGGAAACTCATAAGCAGTGGTTCATAAGTAGCAACTCTAGACATAAATAGGCAGTAAAGAACTTTTCATTACAAGGGTATTTGTTTTCTGATGTGATATTTTGAGCTACACCTTTAAATTAATGCATTGTTAATACATTATTACTTGAAACCACCATCAGTGGCTACAACAAATGAAATGATAAAAAATCTTGAAAAACCAGCAAAGACCATGATAATAGCTAAAAGGGTTGTCCATCATGCTGAAACTCAAGGAAACTAAGTTAATACTAAGTAAAGCATAAAATTGCAAACACAGCATACTATGATTATGTTATATAATGACAAGGATTTTGTTTCTGCCAATTCACATGATTCATCACATCAAATTGATGTTGTTATCTGAATGTTTTTATTTTGTTGTTATGTTGGGATCAGTGTGTAAACTGGCCTTCTTTTATTTATTCTCTGGGAATGCTAAACATAAATAAGGCATGGGTACTTTGTTCGTTCGTACATATGTCATAAGAAATATAACAAAAATACAATTTTCAACACTAAAGGTTGGTGGGAATGCTCCTCTTGAAAGGGTGATCAGCATACTCCTAAGTTTGGGAAATACTTTCCTTTGAGCTTTATCCTCAGGCTTTTCAGTGAGGACAGGAACTGAAAGCCAGACAGGAAAGTCTGTTTGAAAGCAGGCTGCCCCCTGGTCCACTGACCTCTCCAGTTAGTCTGATTGTTCTGGAACTCTCTAGAGTCTCCTTTTCCCATTTAGTTACTTCAAGTGGACTTATGAAAAATGATGCTTTTCATCTTAATCCTGCTTCATATGCCCAAGCCAGCTCAGAGCCATCTGGAAACCGGCTTGCTCTTTGATGAGAAGGACAAGATGTTTCTGGACTGTCGGGGGCTGGCCTGGATGCAGACAGGAGAGCCGAGAAGGCTAATCTGGAGCAGTGACCACTCCAGGGGTGGCACAAGGGGTCTGTTCTTACTCTAGAGCTGGAGGGGTCGGATGGGAACCAGGCAATTTGGGAACAAGGCTACACACCAAGCTTGGTTTGGACAAGTCAGTCAGTTCCCTGGGAGGTGTCTACTGGGGCCACCAGAGCCCAGACAGGATTAGCATCTCAGTCCTAATAATCCAATTTAAACAAGGAACACTTTTTCACTCAGTGCAACTTTATTCTACAAATGGATTATAAACTACAGATTGGAAGTCCACACAACCTTAAACACAAATCCAATACCGAACACTACTCTTAGTGGTGATTCCATACATCAGATGGCAAATTTAGTTGTAGCCACAGGCTGTGGGTCTTATTATAAGAAGCCGCACACTTTTAAGGGATGAATATTTCATCTATAGTCTGTGAATGAACAGTTTTCTCCAAGGATGTTCCTAGAAGCCATTTGCTATGAATTCCTCAGTTTCTTTAGATTTCATTTGAATAGAAATATGGATCCTGAAATATTTCTGGGGCCTCTGCAGCTTTTACTTCCAATCTTACATCTTATGTAGTCAAAGTATACCTTGTTCCAGAAAACCTACTTTTCCTTCAAACACTTTGGGTTTCAAGGTAGGGTTAACTGCCTTAAACTGCACAGTCCTGAGGGCAGACAGCGGGAGGGGGAAACAGAGGGCTGCCTGCTCGGTGAGCTACTGGTCTCCTCAGACGGCGGAGTTTGGTTTCATGGCTCTAGACAATTAGACTCTTGGACACTTCTCTAAGAAAAAACTCACAGAAATTACATTATTCTCTGAAAATGAGTACTACATTTTCCTATTAATAATATACTTATCGACTTCAGTTCACAGTGGACATTCAGTTCTATTACTCTTGGCAGGCGTTGAAGTGTATCTGTTTTTCTAGAGCCAAGCAGGTTTTCAAGATCTTGGGATCTCCTAGAAATATTTTTTCAGTTGGTGAAAGGGAACTGCAAGAGATCCTATTTTCAGCCCTTGTCCCGGGAGCAGCATGTGAATGTCACATTAGACTTACTTCTGCCCTGGCTGACCAGGCACTTACTGGCGGAGCCACCAGAGATGCGGGCAGCCCTCCTGCAGACTCTGCCTCACTGGGGCATGCTGCCCGGGCTGGAGGGAGTCTGGGGGATCGGAGGGAGCTGGCTGTGCTCCTTCTACACAGCCTCTGTCCATTCTCCACACTTGTCCTTCACCCTGGGAAAAAGCTGATGAATTTCCAACCTCGTACTTGAAGGGTCCACTTCACATCCTGACCTTATGTCATGCTGAATTGCCAAGATCCCAGTGCTTTTCAGTTACTGCCCAGGCAGGATATTAAGCTCATCAGGACTGGTCATGCAGGCAGCGGGGGCGGGGCTCTGAGATCCTCTCTGGTCAGCCGGAAGGGAACATGGGGCCCCATGATTCCGTATCTGGTCGGGTATTGCAGACCATACGGTGGGCTGGCCTCAGAAGGACCGGCTTCAAAGTCTTCTTCTGCCACTTCAAGTTCTGTATTCTTAGCCAGAGCTTTTACCTTTTTTTATTCTTCATGTCTCTTTTGTGAAACGGGAATGACACTATCTTGCCGTGCGCTTGTGAGGATTAAAGATAGGCACCTACAGTCAGGCACACAGTTGACACCACGTGAACTGGGGCTGTTTGTATTACAGGTTGAGGCTGGAATGGTGCCAGAATGCCAACTCCACATTCTCCTCACTAATCAAAGCGGTCCTATCACCATTATTGCTCTTGTTCACAGCGTTTCCTCGTGCCAGCAACTTTTCTAGGGGCTTGCCCCCTACCATCTCACTGCATACTGCAATAACCCCACGAGGTACTATTTTTAGGTGCACTTTGTCCTTGAGAGAAATGAGACTTAAGGAGGTCACCCTGCCCAAAGTCACAGAGAAAGCTGCTGACCCTGGCTGATCCATGCTGAGCTCTTTCTAGAGGCTGAGCTGAACCTGCTCAGTCCTCCACCTTGCGCCTGCCCCTAGAGCCCTGCTTCCTCCCACCCACTTGCTCGCCCAAGCAGGGGTCCATCTGCCCCGCAGGCTGGGTGCAGCACACGGGCCTGCGGGCCAGAGGCCTGGGTGTTGCTCACCCGGACGGTTGGTCTCCCATCCTTGCTGGAGCACCATTCCCAGTCTCTTCGTTCCGGGTCCTAATTTCAGGTATTTTTTTTAAAATGGCTGCAGGCAGCTGATTTCCAGGGGTGTGTTTGGTTTAAGCATCACAAAGGGATCCTGGTTGGCTCCATAGCCCCTATAGGCTTGTAGAGTCCTGACTTCCTCCTTTTCCTCATCCGTGCTCTGTGTTATTAAATGCTCTCTAATTACCTAAAGAATTACGTGAAAAGGGAAAGAGGACCTCTGCGACTTGGGAAGGTCACTTGAGAAAGCTCACAATCTAAAAAATTTCCTGCTGTCTCCTACTTCCTACCAAATGCAGGTGAAGGACTTGACATGACTTTCAAGATGGCTGCCATCTCCACAGTCCCAGGGCTCCTGCACAGCTTGCCTTTCCTCTACCATGGGGACACCCTATGTCCATCTCAGTACTGAAATCTGTCCAATGATCAAATAATGTCACTCCCTTAAATTTGTTTTCACGAGGACAAGAAGATACCTTCTTCCTATTTTCATTGACCTACAGAGAATAAAACTTCTACCCATGTTGAGTGGCCACCCGGACTGAGGGTGATCATGTCAAGAATGGCTATGTCCAGAACAATGCCCATCTGTGTCAGGAAGAACTGTTTTCAGGTGCAGATCTGTCACTGCCTCTGGTGGGAACTCTGGGACTCCACTTCAGGCGGCGGCCAGGAGAAGATCTGAGAAGGGCTCCTACCTGCCGGCCTGGGCCCACTGAAGCAGGGGCGTGTGGCGGAAGGACGCCACAGGCAGCTCGGCCTGAGCGCCCGCGGCTTGCACACCCTCCCACGCCGCTGACCACCCTCCTTTCTGCGGGGTGGCTGCCCCATTCTCTCTTCCACGTGAGCTGAACAAACCCAAAGCAGGCAAAACTTTCCACATCACAGAATACAAACGCAGTGGGAAGGAGCAGTCTATCAGGGACGTGTGTGGGGGGCACAACACTGGGAGGGCCGGAAAGCCTCTTTGTTTAGCAACTCTGTCCCGAGATTCCATTCAGGATTTTTCCTCTAGCCTGAAAGTTGGGGAGGTACACAGAGGGAGGCTGACCTTTGGAGTGGGATTTTCATAAAATAAATAAACTGGATGACAGCATATAAAAGTTACAAACCTCTTTAGAATGCCATATGTGAGCAACTTGTAAACAGTCCATAAATATCACCTGCTGGGTGCAAGTCAAGGAGGCTGATGCAGAATTCTGTACGAGCACATTTTCTGCACCAGGGAGCCATCTGGTAAGGACAATTTATTCTCTAGTTGGCATAGGACTACGATTATAAAACATGTTACTACCAACTTCTGTCTGGAAACACATGATGGTGGCTCACCCTGTAGTGTGGGTTGTAGAGCTGGGTGGGTGTGGCTTGTGGTCACGCGCAGGCTGCCTGGATCCTGCCAAGGGATCATACAATTAGAGAGGTGTTTTGTGGACATCCCCACTCATACGTGGAATTTCAATGGCCACCACCCCCACCGCCACTGCCACCACCACAGACACAGTTTTGGAAGCCAAAAGAATTGTTCCTTTCATAGTAATGTCTACATTTTCAGCCTTTTTTTTTTTTTTTTTAAACTCACGTACATCTATGTCATTCTTAGAGAACCGAATGTAGCAAATGCACAGAATGTAGTGAACAGCGACCTCCTCCTTTACACCCGTCTTTTCTTTTCAGTCTCCCAGTTATTTATTCTAGAATAATTAACCCTATGCAGGATAATGAGGTCTTTCCCAAATTCCACTTCACACAGAAATTAATAATAATAAAAAGAATGCAGTTTGGTTGTCTTTTCTCCCAAACTTAGCACAGAATCTGCATGAAGGGGGAGAAAAATCAGATTTCTCCAAAGTGGAGAATAACGTGACAAAGAAAACCAACCGAAGTAAAGGTGGGCTAGGGGGTGTTTTATTACAAACACGTGCAGAATCTACAGACATATTTTAATGCCATTATCCCCTTCCTACCTCACACAATCTCTTCCAATTATACTTTTAATCAAGAATTCCCTCTTATGTTGCTACTTCCTGCCCTTCTGGGTTCCTGTGATATGTAGTTTCCATCCTGGTCTCATCCTGTTTGCCCCTTTGCGTAAAAGCTAAGGAGCCTGGCCCATAACCTGCCAAGGGCTTTCAAAGGGCCCAGAAGTCTGTAAACAGGAAAGATTTCCTCTGAGGCGGAGGGCCCCTCCTTGATCAAAAGATAGCTAGTTTTTAGCCATTAACACTTTGCAGATCAGACGTTCTCTTGGAGGACCCATTGCTACCATCCATGGCGGAGGGGCCAGCGTCTTGCCAGGAGGGCAAGGGCCCCGCCGGAGGGGCCGGCGTCTTGCCAGGAGGGCAAGGGCCCCGCCGAAATTACAGGAAGGGTAAGTTGCAGGGGCTCCGTCTGTTAATGAGGAGGTGGGGCCAGGAGAAAAGCAAAGGTTTCCTCTGAGCCAGGGCCCAGACTTGGAGCCCCCTCCTGGTTGAATCCACTTCAAAAGTGTTTTTGAGACATGGGAGCACAGTCAATGACTTAAAGGTTGGAGACCTCATTCCATGCAAAAATTCCAGATTTGTTGATTTGTCGAGGAAGCTTTATTACTTTATAGTCATAGCCCCCATTTCCAAAGTTGCAATTTCATTACAATCTACCAGTTTCAGGCAAAATGGGTCCCTCCACGCTGGTGATATTTTGCATTCCTTTCTAGTTAATCACACCTGTGTGAGAACCTCATTATGTAAGAGTGAAGGAGAGAGAAAGCAATCAACGCTCTCAGTTATCTTCTTTCTAAATTGGGCAAATAGATCAAAGTGTACCCAAACAAACAAACATTTTTAGGAGACCTTCCTTCTTGTATTGGTCTTATCTATAGAACTCATTCTTCTTTTTAATTACCTGACAAGGAAAACAGGCGCTTTGAATGCTTATCGCACATTCCCGTGTAACACTTGGCTGGCACTTACTTACAGACGGCCTTGTTTCCTTCGCTATCTCATTACTGGGATAAACCCCATCTTCCCAAAGAGAAGATCAACTTGTAAATCCCAAGGGATAAGTCCCAGGGTACAGTTCTTTGTCTCTCCCCTCCAGGCGTCACAAGTACTACAGATCAGTAACAATTTCACGTTTAAATGCTGCCTCCTTTCATTTCCAGTTGACAATGATTGGGATGATTGGGGCTTTCTTTGATGGTAATAGGGTAATGAAGTGACAGGGCCAATCCTTGTGGGCCTGGGGAGGGATATTCAGTTTCCTCTCTAAATGAGGGGTTGGTCATGTGAAATGTGGCGGAAGTGGCAGGAGAAAAAAGGGAAGCTTTGCCCACACAACCAAACTGGGTAGCAACTTGGAAACCATCTCGTTTCCACACCCGTTACAGCATTTGCCATCTGAGACTACAGAATATCCGTTTACCAGTTCCCGTGTCCCCCATGTGCGGTAACCCCTTCTAGGACTGTGAACGAGACATTCTTCGTCTTTCTGCGCCCAGGACTGACTGTGAGACTGACATATGATGCATACTCCCGTTTTTTTTTGTTGTTGTTACTGAATATGATTAAACAACATTGGTATGGTGATGAGAAAGAAGAAATGAAGATGCTGATTTTTTTCAA
The DNA here is from genome assembly GCF_022355385.1 of Mustela nigripes. Taxonomy (NCBI): domain Eukaryota; kingdom Metazoa; phylum Chordata; class Mammalia; order Carnivora; family Mustelidae; genus Mustela; species Mustela nigripes. The sequence continues at coordinate 140,299,433 of NC_081562.1, forward strand.
ATTTTGAGGGTCCGTTTTTCCATCAACATATAATAGACCAGGGGCACCTGGGTGGCTCAGTGGGTTAAAGACTCTGCCTTCAGCTCAGGTCATGATTTCAGGGTCCTGGGATCGAGCCCCACAATGGGCTCTCTGCTCAGCAGGAAGCCTGCTTCCCCCTCTCTCTCTCTGCCTGCCTCTCTGCCTACTTGAGATCTCTGCCTGTCAAATAAATAAATAAAATCTTAAAAAAAAAAAAGATATAATAGGCCAAATCGTATGATGGAACAAGTATTCTCTGTGTGATGCTTAGTGGTTCTTGGGAAATAACGAAAGGTAATTTGGTCAACACATGAACAAAGGCCCAACAGTTGAAAATAACTGAAATCCATTATAATAATTAGTTTAGGAGTTGACCCGAGACATGTTTTCACCGCAATATTTTCTATTTTTGGCTTCCGTTTCCTCTTCTTTCACTGATTTACTTTTCTTTATTTGAATCGAACCTCTACCCCCAGAAGTACTAAATCATCACTGGGAAAAACTGAGCAAGCTGAGAGAAGAATGGGGAAGAAAACAAATGCCACCATAAGAGAAACTTGGTAGCATTTTGTCTTCTATGAGGTCCTCTGTCAGCTATGTCTGTCATGCTCTACAAGATCCCTCCTGGCTGGGATGCTTTTTACTTATTTATTTATTTTACTTATTTTTAACCAATACTGCCTCCCTAGTTCCTTCACTCCTCTGTACCCAGGGGCACAGGACTCTAGAACACGATGATGATTGTCCCCTTGCAGCCGTTGTGATGCCATTATCCAATTCAGACTTAGCTCTGAGATAAGCTGTGTATTTCATTATGTGCTCTGGGGAATGAAATGAAAATGACTCCTAAACCAGTGGCCGTGGAGTTGGCACTCAATCTACTCCTCTCCATTTATGGGTGGACCCACTACAGTCTAGGTCTGAATCTTTACAGAAATGCACGACACTCCTCACAGATGGCAGCAAGCCACAGCTTGAAAGCTTCTGGGGGAAAGGGAGCTCACCACTCCATGAGACAGTCCCTCACTGGAGTAGAAATGGAATAAAAAAAGCATATACTTTTATTCTAAACAATGAAAGCCCCCCTCCAAAAAACAAACAAACAAACAAACAAACAAAAAGAAAACAAAAGCAAGAGCATCCAACTAACCAGATTGATTAAAAGTATTATGAAGAATTGAATCAATTCTTCTTTTTTTCTTAGAGATTTTATTTATTTATTTACAGACAGGGATCACAAGTAGGCAGAGAGGCAGGCAGAGAGAGAGAGGAGGAAGCAGGCTCCTCACCAAGCAGAGAGCCCGATATGGGGCTCGATCCCAGGACCCTGAGATCGTGACCTGAGCCGAAGGCAGAGGCTTTAACCCACTGAGCCACCCAGGCACCCCTTGAATCAATTCTTTGTCAATGAAGAGTGATTTTCTGTAGAAATGTACATCATAATGGTGGGTTCTGCCAGGCTACAAATGGGCTCTCTGTGGCATTACCGTGACCCATCCACAGCTCCCAGTGGTAGCGAAATCAGTGATTTAGGGAGGCCTCGCTGATAACTCTGCCTGAAGATCTGCTGTCATGTAACAACTATGATAAGGTACTGAGTTGCATTTGTACAAAATATATAATGTACTACAATCATTTTTTTTAATGTGTAAACTTTTCAAGTTAAACGAGCTCAAGATTGAACATACATTCCTAGAAAGTCATATTTTATGAAAGTTAGAAGGTTTGTTATGGTGTATTAGGGCTTGAGTTTCTACCCTTTAGGATGACACAGAGGAAGTTCTGAGACCTGGAAGGACTAGCTAAAAAGGAGGCGCATATGCCCAAACAGCAAATGATGACTATACGCTGCCTGGGCCAAACAGCAAATAGGAAAAGCAACATTGCTAAGGAGGGAGAGGATATGGGTAAAGAGATCGTTGTTCCAGGAATCAGGAGGAACAAGTTTGTACCATAGCCCCACTCCCTGGGCAAGTCCTTCACTGTGAAAACGCCAGTTTCTTCAACCATCAAACAGAAGGGGTAGAATGTAAGTCTGGGGTTACCTTCTTAGCTCACTGGCAGGCAGTATATGTATTTATAACATCTACCTAAATACTGTGTGCTAGGCCTAAAAGCTTAGGATGGGCACACAATTTAGGGTCTTCTAGTAAAAAAAAAAAAAAAAAAAAAGTATTTCTAGTCAAAATTGTAACTATAGCTGTCATATGGTGTGTGTGTGTTTGTATGAGAGTGTGTGTGTGTATCTGTGTGTGTGTGTACGAGTGTGTGTGCATGTGTGCAGGGAAGTTATTGTTTATATTAATTTGCTAAGGTCAAATCCATTTTTTTCCGATTCTTTGTTATTTGCTTGGGCTCGCCGGCAAACACACTTCTATTATTGGCAGAGAGCTGTTTGCATCTAGCTTGCATTGTTTCTCTAGCATAAATAAAAGAGACAGAAACAATGAGCATAAAACTACTGCTGGACTCAGATGTGGTGTTTACCAAAGCAGCTGCTTTTGCATTCTCGAGGTCAGAAGGGTATGTGTGTGTGCACACACGCGCGCACATCTACGTAAGATCCGATAGTCCCTGAAAGCAATTTCCTTCATCCTCTATTTTGCCATGTAGACTGATAAAACATATATTATCCCCTTGGCCAGTTTACTAATTTCCTTGACAGATAATTGCTAATTATCTATGACACAATAGGATTATTTAGATTACAGCTGGTTTATTTCCTTTGTTTTACACCTTTGTTAAAGGTAGTCTTTTCGCTGCTCCATAAAGGGTCACCCAAAGAAAAGCAACTGCGTGCTTAACATCTGGGAAAAATATCTCCTGTTGGTAGGTTTCATGAGAACAAAGTTATTTCTCATAGGATTTTCTTTCTCTTCTAGCATCAGCTTTGTTTTCCTAGGAATTGTGCAGTAATGATTGTATTAATGAGTGACGGAGCCCTTGATTGAATCAACAGTGAGTGAAATTAGCTTGTATACATAGATGTAACTACTTTTGTAGGAGTTAGAGTGAATTCCTCAAGAAAGCACACTGAGAAAAGATACAGGGCAGAGAGCTCAGCTGCCTAACAGAGGCAAACAGAAGCCTAACTGTATAGACTTCTCCATACTCTACATATGTTAAAACAACAGGCTGATTTATAGCTTCCTTGCTTGGTTTCCAAATTGCCTTGCAACAAAAGCAAATTTACTCCCTTCCCTAGACTATAGTTGAGATTCACAATCCTACAAGCTCAAATTTTTACAAAGGGAACACTGGCTCCAAAATCTTGCTGGTGACAAATCTGGATGTTTTCACAGCATGGCAGAATTTTCAATTAAGACACAGGGATTGGAAAACTATGACTTGCACACCGCATCTGTCTGACTGCCTGTTTTTATAAATAAAGTTTTATTGAAACACAGCCATGCTCATTCATTTACTTGTCTAGGGCTTTCACACTATAATGGAGGAGTTGAGGAATTAAGATTGAGACCATCTGGTCAGCAAAGCCTAAAATATTTACTATCTGATCCTTTTCAGCAAGTGTGCCAATTCTTGATTTAAAATATCAATTTATGTCACACAAATATCAACTTCTTTGAAATGCAGATGTAGTTTTAAAGTAAATGTCACTAACTTCCCTTATCCCCAGAATTACCCTCTTACATAAGCTGGTAATTTATATCAAGAGTCTTAATACTGTCCTTATTGTTCAGTTCAAAAATCGTATTTCCAGAAATATCTTCTAAAGAAATCCTCAAAGTACATAAAGATATGCATAGAGTAATCATTTCACTATTATTGTTATTACTTATAATTTTAAATCATTGAAAATAAATGTCCTAAGCAGTTTGATAAAAATTATTATTTTGCGAAGTTAATGTGATCTCTAAAGGGCATGTTTTAAAACTATTTAAGGGTCTAATATAATACTTAAAATGTAATTTTAAGAGAAAATGGTAGAATAAAAACTGTAGAGAATCATCTCAATTTTTAAAACATATGCATATTTCTAGATGCAAAGAGAAAAGACTAAAAAAAGATAGACAAAATCAAGACAGTGTTATCTTTGAGTGGTAAGATTGTGGGTGACTTATTTTCTTGTGTCTTTTTTATTTCAAATATTTATTCAGAGGAAAAATATGCGGCACAATTCCATCAGACATAGGCAACCTCAGTGTGGTGTACATGTCTCCGTAAAAGGCCTATTGTGCAAAACAGAACATAGGGTTTGCCAAACCACAGAGCAAATCTTTATTTAGAACTATAAGAATGATAATATATATTTTTACAGTATCTACAACTCTTGAGTTTTAAAAATTGATTCTATAGAATACATACATTAGACTTTTTTAAAGCAAAGGGATTAATCCAAATCTATCAGATAACAATTAAATAAGACTTTATTTCTGATCATTCTGTGCTCAAGAAAAATAAGTTGCATGACTTTTAATTTAATAACAAAAATGTCTGTTCTAAATAAAACTCTTCTCTAACATTCTGTGGTTAGCCTGGTTCCGGAAGAGGCCCTTCTGTGTACGGATTAAAGATGGAGATTACTACCATGTCTTTTTTTTTTTTTTTTTTAAGATTTTATTTATTTATTTGACAGACAAAGATCACATGTAGGCAGAAAGGCAGACAGAGAGAGGAAGCAGACTCCCTGCTGAGCAGAGAGCCCGATGCGGGACTCGATTCCAGGACCCTGTGATCATGACCTGAGCCGAAGGCAGCGGCTTAACCCAGGTGAGCCACCCAGGTGCCCCACTACCATGTCTTTTCAAGTCCATGGGAGGCACTGCACTGCACTGTGCCTCCTTGCCAGGAATTTTTCTCAAATGTACTACCAAAGGTCACTGTTAATCCATACTAAACACATTTGCCATCCTACACAGGGCTACGTAACAGACTTGGTAAATTAATCCTAGTTTTTCTACTTCCTTTAATACAAAGTGGTCACCAATTTTACCACCATTGAACTTGATCAGCTTACTTTGAAAGCAATAGAATGTTGTGTGTTTATTTCAAAAGCATCTCAAAATGTCCAGAGCGGGGCCTACCGTCTTGCTTTTTTACTATTTATGTTGCTGGTACTGTTGTTGACTATTTTCAAGATAGAGACACTGAGAGTCACTAATGTCTAGCCTCCGTCTCCCCTCAAATCCAATCACAGTCAAGTTCGGTCCATGTCTCCTTAAAGATATCTCTTCCTTTCTGTTTCTATCTCCACTAGCTACATTCAGGAAGTGGATGGGGGACCTTTGTGGAAAGAGGCGAAGATGGAATGGTAAGATAAAGTGTTCTGCTCATTTATTTAGTCATTAATATTTTTGTTAAAGAATTACTATTTTTATACTAGGGATATGAGGAAGAAAAGATTTCCTATAGTTTCCTTCTGTCCTCTACTTAGTCTGTGTCACTTGAAGAGCCGGTAAAATGAGACTGTAAACCAGCTCCAAAACATGAGAGCTGACCATGCTCGGTCCCCACTGAGAGATTCCTATATATGAATCACCCAGAGGCCATCTCCCCAGCAGCCCTGCTGAGCCAGCTCTGGCAAACATGTATTGTTTGCCCCAAAGCTTTGGAAGCCACATGTTCCCTCTGTCCATGTCCACTGCTTCCTGAAGCCTGTCCCTCAGGGCCTCCTGGAGAGTGAAAAAGGACGGACTGGGATCCTTAACTACAGGCAAAGGAACCAAGGTGTGAAGTGAGACCTGGCTAGCCGGGTGTGGAGAGTGGACATGCACAGGTCAAGCACTTAGGGCTGGAGACTGAGTGAATTTGGGAAGCAAGAGTAGTGGCTGAGAGTTGAATCGTAGAGGAACCCCAGCAGAGGTTACAAGCAGAGAGCATCAGCCACCAGGAGCAAAGGTGACGCCAACCCACAATTGCCTCAGACAGATATTTTAATATACATCTTGTTTAGAGTGAGAGTCAGGTCCCAGAGAGACCGGGCTTATCTTGGAGCTGCTGATGAGGATAATGAGGAACAAGCCGGAAGGGCACAGGGTGAACACCAAGGACGGCTCCTGATCAACAGCTCTCCTTTGTTTTTCACCGTCTTTCTGGAATGTAGGTACCATGAAGGCAGGGGACCATGTCTGTTATGTTCACTGCTCTGTCACTGAACAGTAATCAGCACATACCCTGTGATCAATAAACACTTGCTGAATGAATGAATGAATGAATGAATGAAGTAGCAGGCAACAGTTGAAGTAGCAGGCAACATTCAGGGGAAGAGTTCTCGTGTCCAAATAAGCAATGTTTTGGAAAGTGCCTGAATTTACCTCACCTTACAAGTTTGTAAGTTCGGAACTTATTACTACATGTATATTTTTTAAGCATACATTGTGATGGGTGTTAAACAGTGAACTCATGTTCGTCATCCATCTCAGGGCCTGTATAATCAGTCTCTACACCAAACACTAAAACAACACAGATAAGAAACATGAAGAGCTTAAATCTCAAGGACGGTCCTAGGAAAGATGTGGTGACAAAAATAATGGAGGTTGGCAGTTGAAGTTCTTTTTTGTGTTGAGATGTTTAGAAATAGTAGAGCTTTTCCAATTAATGCTGGGAATTAGCTAAATAACTTTATTCTTCGTCCACCGTTAATCATTTGCTTTAATAAAAATATGGCTCGGGGGACCCCAACAGAGGATAAAAGTACAATTAATAAGTTCTTACATTTCAAGTCCTGCTGGCATTTGCATCTTGAATGACTTGGATTTACTGTTTTAAACCAAGCTTCCTGCCCATAATAGAATCATTAATAGAGCCCTTGGTTTTTATTGAGAACACACGCATGTTCAGAAGTGCCTAGTCACAAGTGCTAAGGAAAGGAAACGGGTAGAAGGACAGTTAACCACAATCTCTGTCCCTGTTCATTTATCTTTGTATGTTGTGGTGATTTCACTTTAAAATGGATCTGGTACAAATAAACAATTTCCCAAGGATGTGTGAATTAACCAGTGGTTATAAAGAGCTTTGAAATGATGATGTGCTATCACTGCTAAGTCAAATTATGAAATTGCACCTTTGCAAAAATGCTATTGTGGAAATAAATGAATCTGAACATTGTATTTACAGTGTGATTTGCCTCTGAAATAGAATATTCATAATGGGCCTCAGCAGGCGACAACAAAGTGCCATCTTATCTCCTGTTGATAGACCACAATTTCAGAAAATTATTTTTACAATGGCATCTGAATAAGCTCCTTAATTCGAGACTGTTTTACAAATAGATGCATAGCTTATTACATAGTTTAGCTGCCTTTGAGACATAAAGAGTGAGGTGGGATTCATTAACAAAATCGCTGTTGTCATTCCTCTGTATTTTTTCCAATGCAATTTCTATTTTTTACAATCTAATTTTAATAAGCTATGTTGAGCAGAAAGGTAAGGTAGAGCTATTTCTGTGTTAGTGATCAAATCCGAGTCTCGATTAACACTTAGGTTATCAATTGCAGTTAAATTACGCCTTGAACTTGGCCTGTGGCCCATCTAGTTTCAAGAATAAACAGCTTATTCCTGCACAGAATTTCCACTGCCTGCAAATATCATATTCAGTGACAGCAGAACAAGAAATGATCATTTCTGAGGACCACGTTCCCAGTTCTTCCAAATAACCAATGAGTTAAAATAATCCCCTGTTAATGGAGAAGACTAGGGTCAAGGTGGGGAAATGGGCAATTCTCTGGAATAAATCTTGCCGAGATAGAATCTAAAATGTCTGATAAAATTTAGGGGTAGAAAACTGACATAAAAAAAGTGTCTCAGAAGAAAAGAAAGAGTAAGGAAAGGGGAGGGGCTGTTTTGCAAAAGGCAGGGAGGGTCTGCACTGAGCTGGAGTAGCTCAGAGCTAAAGAGAGACAAAGAGAAAAGATGTGGGGGTGTCTTGTCAAAAACAAAGGAAGGACCAGGGATAAGCGCCCAGCTAAATCATCAGAAAAACCATCTTTGGAATACGCTTTTATGGCAACAGGATTCCCCTGCACACACAGAATGCTGTTAGATTAGAGGTCAAAGGGCTGAAAGCACAGACCCTCTCTCTCTCATTTCCCAGATGAAGAAATGCAGGCTCAGAAAGATGAAATACTGGAGCCCACAGCTCTACAAAACAAAGGCTGAGTCACTTCTAGAATTCAGGATCGTGACGGGATCCTATCGGCATCACACATGAAGACCACACTGTTAGCTAAGCAAGTCACCCAAGGGAACGATGAAGGTGGTCGCCATGGGACTGGCACAAAGGAGAATAAAATGAAGGCACAGTCAGGCAGCACTTCTGCCTCTGCCCCAGCTCGTCCTTGACCTCCATGGAAATGCAAGAGTTTATCATCTAAGTTGTTCTGTTCTCTGGTTGCGGACGACCTGGAGATGGAAGGATGGGGGTGTGCTATGGGTTTCTAGACTAGACAGAGAACAGAAGCATTTGGCGGTAACCCAGAGAACTCAGTGAAAGGTGGTAAGAAATACAAAAATGAACTGTGGTGGCCGGGATGACTCACTATTGTAGGGGTAGCCATGCCCATGCCATTTGTTCATCTCTTCCTCTTGGGTTGACACCAGTTCACTGTAACCCACAGAAACACTCAGGAAACATTGGGATGATGTGAATGAGGGGAGCAGCTGAAACCCCTTATTGTCTATTTCAGCAACCTCTGGGCTAGCTCAGTCTAGCTCCTCCCCAGAGTGGTATCTTCATGTAGTTGCATCAAGACTTGGGCTTTGGTATTTATCTGGTAATACAGACTAACATATTTACATCCTTCTGCTCAGGATCCATTCTGTGTTGACTTCTGTTCCAGAGAACCTCACTTTATACAACGTCCCCAGCAAGCCTGCTGTGAAGTTAACGTGCACGTATTGGGGTTGCCAGCTAGAATGCGGGAAGGCTCTAAATTATTTGCGCTAAATTTATATAAAGGTGGTTTGGCCATGCGCCCAGATATGAACATACAATGGACAAAGTTTCTAGAGTAGTGACATGAAGTCCCAGGAGTTGCGGGGATGTTGGAAAACACTCAACAATCGGGACATATGTCTCTACTGTTAATGCATGTGATGTCTCTAACTCCAAAACAGATTGGGAGATGAGTGTGAGACAGAAAGCAAAGCTTTCAGTCAAGCATTACCTTTGCATATTTGTCGAGATTTAGCTAAAGCTATCCACATGTAGAAATCTTAGGTGATTTAAAAAATAGAGATTTTTAGAGGAAAAATGTGAGGTTGACTCCACTGCCCAGGCAAAGGAAGGGTTTACTATGTAAATGAGAAGCATAAGTGTGCATTTCAATAGTCTGATTAAGTCAGAGCTTTTCCTAAAAAGCTGACTTGGTTCTCCCGTACTAGATAAACACGTTGGAGAAGACTCAGTTGGACGTCAGTTGGTCCATTCGATTCAGAAATGTTAATTAAGCACCTATTATAGATGAAACACTACACTAGGCTCTGCTAGTGGTGGAAAACAGTATCATGCTCTGTTCTTGAGCACCTTATGAGCTAGTTGGGTGAAGAGTAGCAGAATATTAATGATTATGACATTATGACAGGACAGAATATTTTAAAGAGCATGAAAGATGTAGAAACACAGTTCTTGGGGTGCGGGAGGACACAGAGGGAGAGACCACATTTAATTGGTCATTGGTTCTCAGAAATGGCTTTACAAAGGAGCACTTCAGATAGAACTAGGATGATATGCAATATTTTGACAGGGACACAAGGTATGTGAAGAAAACACCCAATGAATAGGCATGGGGAGATAAAGTAGGAGTGAGTCTAAAGAACTACAATATATTTTGGCAAGAATATATGGGGATGCCACAGGAGATAGAGCAGAGGGACAGGACGAAGTTATGTTGTGGAAGACTGAGAAACACAGGCAGAAGCAGGATGGGGAACAGGAAGCTCAAGGTTTCTAAGCAAAGAGGAAGAACTGCGAAGAGTCCCTTTGTGTCGCTAATGCAATAGCACTGAGAGTGGGTTAAAAAGTGTTAGGATTTGAGCAGTAGCAGTGGAAATGGAACAGAAAAGAAAGGAGGAAGGGTATTGTAGATACTCAATGCTGAGGCCTTAAGTTGACTACACCTGGGGGACAAATAGGAATTGGGAGAGATTCTAGAGTGTCAAGTTTGGATACACAGGAAAGGAAGTCAGTTAAAGAAAGAAAGAAAGAAAGAAAGAAAGAAAGAAAGAAAGAAAGAAAGAAGTCAATTAAAAAATGAAAAGGCAGGGGTAGTACAAAACCAGGTTTTTTCATTTGTGGCAACGGTCTACCACTCAGGCAGTCAACACTGTCTGGAATGGATTTGGAAGTTTGAGTCCAATGTTTAGGGCTGGACAATGTAGGGCTGGACAGAAATTTTGGAGAGGTGAGTGGCTGAGATCAATAAAGCTATTCAGGGAGAAGACATTCAGGGCAAAGGTTTTGCCAATGCCTGTCTTTTAATGTTAGAGGAGAAGGGGAAAGTCCAAAAAGGGAGGTAGGGAGGAATCCACGATGGTACAGTATGACACGATACAGAGAAGAAGAAAGCTCCGATGTACAGAGAGTAGTCAATAGCATATAATGTCATACAAAGGGCGAAAAAAATCAGGGTCATGGCAAAGCCAGTGGCCTGTGCATTAGAAGAGTGATTGGAATGGAGCAGTTAAGCAAGCAGTTTCAGTCAACTGGAAGGGACAGGAATGATGCTGAAAAAATTTAAGTGAGAAGGTAGAGCAGTAGAGTGTAGACACTCCTTTCAGTACCCGTGGCAGTACCAGGGAAGGCAGAAGATGAAATATTTGTTTGAAGGGTAACGATTTCCCAGGAGGACTTCTTTTACTCATGAGTAGGAGAGTCCTACAGAATCTGTTTGACCTGAGGAGGCTGATAATGGTCCCATAAGAAGGAAAGCAAACCCTTTCTGCTAGATGAAATGGCTTTTCCTCATTAGCACTGAGACCCTCCTCACTATTGGGAAATCTGTCCCAACCAAAAATGGGGGAAGGAGATGGCAAAGTTAAAGGACCTGGGGACATGAGAAGTGGAGGGACAGGAATGAGAATGGGAAGGACCATCAATCTAAAAATGTGTACTTTCCTATAAACTCTCTATGGATTTATAATACAAAATCCACCTAATTTCCTCTTTCTTGCACGTGAATTTAGTGGCAGAGTTAACGGATTAGAAAGGACTGGCATCCCGACTGTAACAGCCACCATGGTCCTGGCTCCCACCTTCCATAAAGTATGGACTGCTTTACCATCTGGGTGTGCTGAATAGATTTCTAAGTCCTTAGGCACACTTGAGAAAACTGTGATTAAAAAAAAAAATTAATACTATTATCAAGTTTGGGACCTTGGGATAGCATCTTCCGTGGGATTTTTCCAGAAACTCCACCCATCAGGAGTTTTAGAGGATGGCAATTATAACCCACTTATCCAGCCAACTTAGTATGAGAACATTCAGGAACTCTTGTTTGCTGAGTACACGCTGAGCAGGAGATACTATCTCTGTTGCGGACATGTGCAGTGCTTTTGAAATATTTATAAGTGCCTTCTCCTGAGGATGCAGACGTTATTGTTTACAGTCTGAACTTATTTTAAGGAACAAAACCCACGGATGCACTTCCTGTTATAGTAATACCTAGGCTTTATTTAACCTATTTCTCTTGTGTTCATAAGATACTTCCACCTTCATTATGTCATCAGCACTGTGTCACTGAGATAGTAGGGGAAGGAAAACATATTTTGTCTTCAGAAAGAGAAGAAAACAGGTGACCTGAGGCTCTGTCTGGGTTGTGGGGGTCCACCAGAGCCTGATGCTACACCTTCCTGAGCTGCGCCGGTCCACACGGTCAAAGCCATGGTATTCACAGCGCCTTAGCCATGCCATTCGTGGACAGGGAGGCAGTCCTCCTGCCTTGAATCCTGCCTCCCAGGTGGGAGGGTAGACATGCAATTATGATCCACACACCCCTGATCCTCACCAGAACACTTTCACAGAGCTGCTAACACTGTCCCCTGACAATCAGAAATCCCCAGCTCGAGTTAACGCACTAACACAAGCACGAGGTATGAGGCTAGAAGAGCTAAAGAAGGAAATGAGGATGGGTCTTAAAGGACTAAACCAAGATCACCGAACCGTTACTCAGGAACAAAGAAATTGGCAGTGGAATAAAGGATAAGGAAAATGTAAAACCTGTTCCTTAAAAAAAGCGGGGCGGGGTGCCTGGGTGGCTCGTTGGTTAAGCAGATATCTGCCTTTGGCTTGGGTCGTGATCTCAGGGTCCTGGGATCGAGTCCCTCATCGGGCTCCCTGCTCAGTGGGGGGTCTGCTTCGTCCTCTTCCTTTGTCCATCCCTCCTACTCCTGTGTGTGTGAGCTCTCTCACTCTCCAATAAATAAAATCTTTAAAAAAAGAAAGAAAGAAAGACAGATTTTGAGAACGCAAAAATGAAGCTACCACCTCTGTGTCCAGGAAGGGGCTGCCATCGTGTCTTTTTGAAAGACTGGCGCTCAGCCCACTGACCCGTAGTTATCAAAATTGCCCCTTTTGCTCTCCGTTCGCTGAATTTTGCTGTTCTTTCATCCAGACTGCCTCTCGTGAACTGTAGACTCTACTTGAGGCAACACTGTTTGCTTTCTCTCTATTCTTTCAGGACTTTGATTTCAACAAAACTCTCCACTGTGGCGTTCCGTTAGGCTAGTGCCTTCTAGGTGCAAAGCATCATGGGGACTGTAGACAGTGGAGATGTAAGGAAGACACGGTGTCTGCCTACAGAGAGTTCACCACCCAGTGAGGGAGACGAACCCTTACCTGTACAGTTAGAATGAGGGACCTGGACAGACGGGTCCAAGAGCTCCATGCGTAATACAGCATTGCTGTCGAATTCAGACAGATTTGTCGTTTTTAGGGGCTGCCATTTTTTCCAAGAGTGGATTGATCTAGAAATTGAAATTTTCATCATTTTTTTTTTTTTTAGGACCAACTGCATTACAAATAAATGCCCACTTTCCCAAGTTATTCAAGTACAGACCGGCTGGTCTGAACTGAGAGAAAAGGCCAAACAGCGGCCTCAGGGGTCGCTCCGTCCAAAACAATACTCCCCCCAGCCCCAACTCCCGAGTGAGAAGAAGTCAAACTACGGAGCCTGGGGGGCTTTGTGTCCTTTATTATTATATATTTATTTTCTTAAAGTCAAGAGAATGTTCTTTTTTTTTTTTTCCTTTACATTTGGGAATTTAGTGCTTTTAATTTAAAAAAAAAAATTATCTCAGGAAGACTAAGGTTTTGACCACATTTTTTTTCACTGCCATTTCAGTGATTGCTTCTGTTGCTCACAATAGCTTTCCAGCTCGTAGCATCTGTTGGTTGGAGAGTCAGGCAAGAAGTTGGAATCAGGAATCTTGGACTGGCCTTTGCCACCTCTGGCTGTTCTAAAGAAATTTCAGAACTTGAATAAGGAGACATTTAGCATCCTCTTTCAGTCTGGGACTGGCTGATCTCTCCGTGACATGCCAGTCCCTCACAGAAGCAACAAGCCATCACCTCCAACCTGGCCGGCTGATTATACAAGTATCTGACCAGATAAAAACAAAATACTCTAGAGCATCTGTTTCTTCTCAAAAAACACTCCTCTGTTTCTCATAGCAATCCAGTGCCTGAGCAAACATTCTCCCTTTTAACCCTTACAGAGTCACCATGGCAAATACAAGTATTGAAACTTCACAAATAGAGGAGCTGTGGGAGAGCAAAGCTCTCCCAACATTTGCTGAGATGAAGTAAATGAGCAATGCTTGGAAGACAAGGCAGCCTTCAGACTTCCGGGTCTGGGAGGAAGTGGAGCCCGCAGCTGGGAACTCACGCGTCCCTTGAACCAACTGTATAAATCGAACCCTTGGGCTGCCTGGTTATCAGGCTTTAAGTAAATATTGTGTTTGTATGTGCTCTGTGCTGTCAAAGTCCATCAACCAAAGGGACCGGAATTTAGATATTTTCTGCCAGGATTTCATCCCCAGGTTCAGGCAAGTTTTTAACTGAGTGGAAAAATCACCGGTTGGTTGAAAGTTTTTAGTAGTTCTTACCTAATCTGAATGGAGAGTTTAAAAATTCAGTCCTCCCTCAGAATGAGCTGGTTTGTATTCAGAGTTTTGTGAGGTATTTCATAGAAGAAAATGGCTGTTTGAATACCAGATAGACAAAGAACTTCATCCCAAGCCCCATCGGTCATTTGTAAAATGGGGATGGCGGGAAGCTTGCATGAAATTGTGTGCATAGTGCTTATTTCATGGTGGACACAGAGTGAGGACCCGACAGGAAGCACCAGCTGTGACCATTCCTTCCCAAACATTCTCTTAATTATTTAAATTAAAGGAGCAAAAAACATGGTGACTGTATAAGATATAAGATGCATACAATATAGACCTAGGCTCAAACATGAGAAAAACTAAGTTAAAAGACAACAGAGTAGAGAGAAGCCAAGATTATTTTTTCTCTCTGCTCTTCTGCAGAATTTCGTAGAGTTCTGAATGAAGGAAGTTCAATTGCTGAGCTAACTGCAAAGACTAAGTGATTTCAACCACAAGCCAGCATGATATGTTTGGCAGGCTTCACAGCCAATCTGAGAGTTATCCCGACCTCACGCCATCCCTAACTGACCTAGATACTAGACACAGTTCCATCAACCACAGAATAGCAGGAAAAAATCTTTTTTTGAGGTGCTAAGTTCTGCTAAGTCACTGACTCCTACAATCAGGATTGATTACAAACACCCAATTAGGAGGCATTTGGAACCTGATCTGAACACTAATCTTGTCTCTTGTTCTTCTTTGGGCTTAATGATCAGCCTTGATGAATACTACAACGGCAATTAGCTAAGTTTATTTTGTAGCCTCCTTTACAAGCACACACACACATGCACATATGTGTTTGTGTGTGTGCTTCTGCCGGAGTATGTCAGCATGCATGCAAGTATCAAGTTTTATGCTGGAAAAAAAAGGAGCTGAGAATATGCATGCCGGCTGAAGGCATATGTCTCACTTGGATCAATTTTTAAGTGTCTGCTCCCCAAGCGAAATCTGGTTGAAAATGCCATGCACATGTTGATTCAATTTGATAAGATTTCAACTAACCTTCTCTTTTAGCTTCTCATAAAGGTTGCTTCTTTCAAATTACAGAAATGCCTAACACACAACAACCTTGTAGTACTCAAAATTCATTATGATACAATGTGATTGCTTATAGTAAAAAATAATAAAGGAACATTAATTCTATTAAACACATGGGGTTTTGTTCAAATTAAATCAGTGTTAATAGGGAAAAATATCAAAAGGAGGAAAGTAGATAATTATCTGCCTGAGTAGTAACCAAGGACGCTGCAGGCGGTAGCAACAATACTGTCCAGCAGTTGTTCTGAGAAGGGTTCGTTCTTAACCACTCAAAAGTTTTTTAATTAAACTGAGCTTGGTGGTGGTGCCTCCCACACCGCCCATGTTAGGAAGTTACTTGAGATGAAAACCAACAATGAAAAACTGAAAAATAAAGCCAGAGAAGATTTTTCTCTATTTGCCTTGCATCAAAGGAAGCTCTAGTTCATAAACTTTGTGTGTATTTTAACAAACCCGTGGTATATGTAACAAATATTTGTTACAAATCAACTGAGCCCAAATGCTCAGCTGCTGAAGAACATTAGCATACACTTCAGTATGACTTTATTATTATTATTATTATCAGAAGGTGAACTGTATGCACTGTTCTATCTCTATTCCAGAGAGTTTTACCACACCTGAAGGATAGTGCCCGCAGATTTCTAAGACAAGAGTTTAGTTTTGTCTTATTTTGAAATTTATAAAAATCGAATCACATGTTGGGACAGTAGTCTTCCTTGAAGCCAAAGGCTAGTTGAACAAAAGGGGAATTCTTCCTAGGAAGCTGGAAATGTTTATTTTGGATTGCTTATGTGGTTCTGCTCACCTTATAAAATTTTATCAAATTTTATACTGTATTTTTCTACATACACTTCATACTTTAATAAAAGTATGTATACTTCTTTATTTAATATAGAAAATGGAAAAAATATTTTGGTTTAAAATACTCACTGTTTTCCATAAAACAAAGGCTTTGTTTTGGTCTAAGTGATAGTCTAAAACACAAGACTGGGACTAGAGTAAGGCACTTGCCTCAGGTACAAAAAGTCAAAAATTCACCAATCAAGATAAAAAATATTTTAATGCATAAAAAAATGAAAATTAATGAAAAAACCCACAGCTGAACAAAGTAAAAAAAGCAAGGATCAAAACAAAAAATAGTACTCAGGGAAACCAAAAATGGAACTTGTATTTCCCAAATTGCCAATAAATGACAAAGTGACCACTGTATAATTAAATGTGTGAAAATTATCAAATCTGAGAAACTAATGGAAGATTAATTTCATTCAGTGAGTTTATGGTCTACAGCAATAAATGAAATGACCTGTGTTTCAAAGTTTGTAATAACTTAGGTAATTTTAAAAGTAGCATTAAAGAAACGATGTGTGATTTATTCCAACAAAATTCCAAAACTTGAATAACGTTTCTATTTAGTTAAAATTTTCTGGTAATTAAACTTCATACGAAGTTACAAAAGTGAAATCTCCCTTGACTGCATTGAATTAGAAAAAAAAAAAACACTTATTTTTGGTTCCACTAAGAAGGGAATACACACCGAAGTTATAGGCAGAAAAGCATCTGTGCCACGTTAGCCTGTGTCTTGGCGAAATCCTACAAAACAGCACTGACAAATCAGGGACTGAAGTCAGGAACCAGTGAGTAAGAAGACCACTACTGAGCTTTTTCCCTCCAACACTACCACCTTTTTAGACTCTTTCTGGAGCTCCACATTCATTTTCTTAATGTTTTTAACCCAATGTCTGTGAAATTTTTATTGCTCCCCAGATGAGGACATCTGATCTGAATGTAATCACACACCTCTTTGCTCAGCAGTATTTGTCACAACCCATTATAAATTATCATGCTGATAGTTTGCATTGCTGGGAAACCGGAAAAGTTCTATAAATTCTAACTACTGTATCAATGACATTCTTGTTTATTATGCAGATATAAAGTTTTATGAGATTCAAGATGTCTGCGTTACCCCCAAAGGAAACTATCGTGGGGTAAGATCTAACTAGCTCAGTGTAAATGCAGGAAACCATGTACAGTGCCCAATGAACATTGCTTTCTCGAAAAACACTTGGCAGGTTGCGTTTTTCTTTCTTTTCTGCTTGTAACTGTGCTTTGACTTCACAAGCGTGGAGGACTGTGCTGGTGAATTCCCTCCACACCTTCTCCTTCAGAACATTCTCTAGCCACCTTTTATCAACATAACAATAAAACCAGACTGGACCGTTTTGCTACACATCTTGGCACAACATTATCCTGCAGACAGATGTTCTCCTGCTTGCTTGATTGAGCGATTGATCGATACCACACTTTGTTCAATAAAAGAATTCAGGGAGTTATAATATTATGGTTTTGATGCTTATTTATCTAGAAACCTGACTCATAATGGAACCTGAAACAGAGATTGTTGCATTTTAAAACTATCAGGCACAACCTGATACATTCATTTTCCCTATGGAAATAATGCCCCTTGATATTCACTCTAAAAACTTTTTGTAAGTTTAGGTTCGTAGTTATGGTCATGTTCTTCACATGAAAAGTTGTAACTGTGTACCCTTTATTGCATTGTTAAAACTATGAAATAGTTTTTAATTCAATTATAAATAAAACAATACAAATGTAAATAAAAATATTTTTCTTCCCAGAAGTCATCTATTTAATTACTTATCCATCCCTACACTCTACAAAAAAAAAAAAAAAAAAAAAAATTTTGTTTGTTTGTTTACTTGGCTTTTAAGGATGTTTCTCAACAAACAGATATACTAAGGAATCAATTTCTTAAGCTTTCACATGGTGGAAGTTGATTATACAAAGACTGGACGTTTTCGAGAGAAATTGGGGGGTGTATTTTATGTGGACCATCCCATTACTGGATCTATATATTCAGCTTGATATGTTCTAACCATCACCAAGTTGTTTGAGATATCGTAATAGCAATGATAACTTCTTTTGAGGGAAGCTTTCAATATTTCAAAAGGCTTTCCTATCCACTACCCCATTTTATCTTACCAATAACCTGTTGACATTGGTAAAGCAAGTAATTTTTATTGCTATTAGACATATAATATAGCTGAAACAAGGAGAGATATTAAATATCTTAAATAAAACTATCAGCTTGATCTCAACAGGAATGATAACTACAAGCTTGCTAGCTCGTTGAATGTGGTTTGTTATACCTAATTTTGTATTATCTCAAGTTCCTTTTATGGAGGTAGCCTAATATAAATTAAAAAAAAAAAACCAACAAACTCAAACCCACTAAAATTTTGTTTTGTTAAAAACAAAAGCAAAGCCATGCTTTTGTACATTCAATGTAAAATTTTGAAGCCTACAAATTTGTTCTTCCAAGGATTATTGGTATTTTCTATTTTTATAGGGAATTTTAACTTCAAATTAAAGCTGTGGATTCTTCTTGCAGCCTTCAGAAAAGCCTTAAGAATTGTGCCCCATTTGTAGAATCTCCAGTGTAACCTTCAACAGTGACCAGGAGTCACGTGGACCAGCCTGGAAAGATGGTGACAGCAATGTCTTCAGTTGCTCTTCCTCTATCATTTTTGGAATTTTCATTGATAAAACAATCAGGTGGCAACATGGCAGAAAGATATTTTCTATGCCATCATCTCCATTGACTTCATCAGGCTAAATATATCAGCCTTTCGAGGCTGGCACCTTCAGAGAAAACAAACCCTCAGTTGATACAGTTAAGAAACCACTTCACTGGGTAACCTTAAAAAAGCCTCACCAGCAGAATGACAGAAACAATCTTCCTGCCCATGTCAGTTTCTTGAAATCATGCTGATATCACTAAAACTGTCCCTTCCTATAAACAATGATTATCGTTTTTCTTGTCATTTTTCAAAAGGAAACCTGAGGGGTCCCTGGGTAGCTCAGCCGGTTAATCATCTGATTCTTGATTTCAGCTCAGGTTCTGATCTCAGGGTCCTGGATTTGAGCCCCACATCAGGTTCCATTCTCAGCATGGAGTCAGCCTGGGATTCTCTCCCTCTGCCTCTGCTCCCTCCCTCCTCCCCTGCCCCCACTCATGTGTGCATGCTCCTTCTGTATTTCAAAGTAAATAAATAAATTTAAAGAGAAAAAGAAGGCCTCACAAAGTGAAAGAAAAAAAGAAAGTGAGAGAAAGAAAGAAAGAAAGAAAGAAAACCAAGATTCCAATTCCATAATCCACCTCACATCATGATATGACAAATAGTTATTGAAGACTTACTGTGTACCAGGCATTGTTATAAGCACTTAACATGTATTAACTCTCTCGACTTCTTCCCCTTCATACTGGCCTCCCCGGTTATTGTGCTGAAACCGCTTGCACCAGCTCACAAGAACCCATCCACATGTCTCTTTAGGAGTACATGAGTACACAAGTCTGTGTACAGTGACATCACATGGATAGTTTGAAACTGGTCATGGTGGGAATATTTACACTATAGAAATTGGTAAATATTACAAATGAGGACCTGACCCATACCCTTCCAAGATCCAGTCCTTCAACACTGATCAGCACATCCCTGCTGGTGACTCCTGATTATTCTGAATTTATTAACTATTATCTTATACACAGATGTGGTCACCACTCTCAGATCAGGACTTAGCAGGCATGAGTTTGCTAAACTGTAATGACGCCTTATCTTTGGAATAATGTTATATTACTTGAGTATGTTTTATGTTGAGTTTCTTACAAATATCTTTTAGAGCCGTTTAAGTGTTGTCAAAAAGCAAAAAAAAAAAGTATTGTCAAAAAGCAAAAAAATAAAATAAAACAAACTAAAATAAAATGAAAGAAAAAATGTCTAGGTTGTCTAGGTTATTGACACTGTAAAATCACCATACGGAATATCGTCAACAACAGCAGTATATTCCGTTTCCTAGCAGTCGCTGCAACACTATTAATGGCAACTTTTGTACAAGATTAAGAAGTCAATATAACGCCCTGAAGCACAGAACAAGGATTAAATTGGAATCGGCATAATTCTATTACACTGTAGTGTATGCTGATTATCTGGAAATTGATCAATGAATGTATGCTAATTCTCTAGCACCAGAATGTTGAATTAACCAGATGATCTCATTTCCCTGCCCACAAAACACTCGTTGTACCATACCAACTCAACAGGTAGTTAAGGACCTCTTACAAGTGGGAACATTTTTATCATTCTGTTCTTCCCTAAAAGGGCTATGTATTTGCAAATAGAACACTTGTAATAATGAATGTCCCAGCACAATAATGTTCATATCCAATAGAACTCGTAACCTATTTACACTGTATACAATTATATCAAACTGACCCATTTTAAAACTTCAGAAAACATATCAGTTCCAGAGAAACATTTTGGAACTGAGATTTAAGTAAGATTGTTTTCCTTTGCTAAAACTACTTCTATATCTAAACTTCATTAAAGGTAGATATTCAGGTTCAAGTGTCTGGGGAATAGTCCCTGTGCAGATTGGCAGAATGGGGTAAGGTAGACAAGACAGAGACCGGAGGTCAGCTGGGTGTCCAGAGAGAAGGGCAAACCTGGCTCTGAGTGGACTGCTTTCGCCCACAAAGTTAAAATACATTTTCCATACTGTGCAAAGCCAAACCTGCACAACTAATTCTTTCCAATAAAGTGAGGAAGAATAATTTAGGCTGTCTCTATAGTGAGAATGTTTTCGTAATAATGAAATCTGGCATAAGTTGAAGCTTAATTACTTAACACTAGAAGGAGTTAACAAGGCTAAAGCAGGTGGATGAAATACAAATTTATATTTGAGTCCCATTGTATTCACTGTGCATTAACTATTTTTTTAAATTTTCCATAAGACTTTCAATCATTAATCTACTAAAAAAAAAACCCATCTCACTTACACTCTTTGCCTCATTTTTATTCAATGACAATTTGCTTTTGTCATGTCGAACTCAGTAAGCCACAGTCCTTAAATCACAAAATGTGTCAGAGATTTGTTAAAAAAATAGCCAACCTCACCATCTGTTGATGATATATATGCTAGTGACCCGCAATATTTAATAAAAACTTGAGCGAAAGTTTGGGTTTCTGGTTCTTCCCCTTTTCGGGGGGGGGGGGGGGGAGAAAAAAAAAAAGCACATAGACACGCTTCTTAACAAAAGAGTTCCGAAAACAAAAGTGTTAACAGGAAAAAGAATATGAGGGATTATACATTTCAACATAATATTCCTAGTTTGGGGAACTCAGAAATCGCTTAACATAATTTAATTTCCATACCATTGACATATGATCTGGCCTAGATTAGAATCCCTCCTGGATCCATTTATATTCCATACTGTAGGCGCAGACTTTCCCCCCCTTAGACATCCATGGCCACTAGATGGCGGTGTGGGGCCCTGTTCAAATACTTGCTCACTTACTTGCAGTCTCTGTCCTCCAAATCAAAGTGAGGGTTGAAGTTGATCATAATTCTCTGGTATGGGTCGGGAGCCTGAATCAGCCATTCACATTTTTCACTTGGGTGATAAGAATGAGGATAACCAGGAGACGTAAGGTACCCGGGGCTTTCAATTTTTATCGTATCGCCACACTTATCTGTAATAAAAACAACATTTTGGTAAATCTTTCCCTGACAACCACTTCAGTGCTCCAACTTTATATATAAATTACTGGTTATTATTCCATAACTTTTTAGGGGAACTCCCTGTGGGTCGTTCAGGTGGCGTTGATACAACCCCACCGCCCAGGAACACTCTTTGATCCCAGAAAGGTTAGCTTGGAGGTGGGGGGAAGGAGACTGAGACCTGACAGGTGACAGGACTCCACCCTACCACCCTCCACCAAAGTTTCTTTCCCAAGAAAAAGGTCTTCTAGCATTAAAAACATTAAATCCTCTCAATAGATGTTAACATGGTCCCCAGGGAGCTTCTGCTAGACTTAATTATCCCCCAAGAAGTGTAATCGCATTAAGTAGCAAGTTCTGAGTGGAAGGTGACTAAAAGAAGCTATTCGAACCCTTGTGTGGCTTTTTGATGATAAGCCTGGTCTATGTCATTGATCAGTGGGGATTGTCATCTAAGACTTCGATTGGCTTAAAGCCAAACCTTTTGTGTTGTTGTTTTATCTGCCCATAAATCTAAGTGATTTTGAGTTATCTGTGCTCTGGAGATCCAGATCAACAGAGAACAAAGTGTATTTGGTGAAGCAGAAATAATTCCGCTCTACTGCTCCAAGGAAAGTTGTTCAGTCTTAGAGACCAGATCAAAGCAACTGGGCAGAAAGCAAAATAGCCACACAGCATTAATTCTAATTACCTAAATGTTGAGGTGGGGGACCAAAACCCACCACACTGAGGACTGGGTATCATATATGGTAAGCCATGGTCTCACGTTCTGGGAAAGGTGAGCTGACTGGTTTTGAGCCTTCATTTCCAAAAACCCAAATGCTGAAGTGATTCACTGAGAGCCAAATAAACCAGTCACTGGGCTGCTTTATTGTTCAGTGTAGATTCTCATTGTCACTTTTTTATGATGGATTTCATGCTGGAGAGTCTCAGCCTGAAATGCTGCCACATTTATTGATGCTTAATTTTAAGCAATAAAAATTTGGTGCATAAACTATGTAAGAGGAATAGGTATGAAAGCAGTGAAATATATAAGCCTATCAATCACAAATTTTCAGTAATGGTATATATAGATTTTAATATTGCATCTAATAGATTCCCTGTGGAAAGAGAATGGCATTCTTTGCTCTCAGCATGAATTTATAAATCTACAGAATTTTATTACAGGAAAACCAGGTCAAATGGAAATGAAAGATGAAGTGCCCATCAAAAATGCATAAAGCTACATGCATTACAGAAATCATTTGCCATAAATTAAAAAGAAGACAGTATAAATCATATTGTTTTTCTCAATTGCTAGATGTTTCTGACCATGTTTCTTAGACCTGGGGGTCCCCTTATGCTGGTTTCCTTTGCCTTGGCTTTTAAAAGCTTAAGATTTGCCAAGAAGAAATGTTGCAACTGGAGTTCGGAATCTCAACTAATGATCACATTGGCCTCTGTTACGTGATTCTACCGAGGCTCTTCCATTATTCTAAATGTGCAGAAAACTTGGAGAGTGACCCCGTCTCATTAAGTCTCCTCCAGCTCTGTACAAACATCATGGCAGAGTCTGGCATCCGTTAGAGGAGTGAAATAAAACAGCACTGCTTCTAGTCACTCCACGAGCCACTTCAGAAGACATTTAGGTGGAGTTGGTACCACACCAGAGCTCTTTAATCTGTGACTTCTGAGAAAGTGACAGTGTAATAAGATAATGTGGACTGCTAGACTCTCTGGCTCTGTTACAGCTCTCTAACAGTTGATTAAGAAAGAGCAATTTCTAATGACTCTGGACCATTAGACCTAAATAAGGTTAATGAATTAATTTAGCAGACACTGGTACTCCAAGGAGGTGGACATGGCTTTAAGAGGTCTGCTGTGTCACAGAAGCATTTTTTACTGGCTCTGGTCACTGCAATCATACCAACATGGCCTTAACCAGACAAGCTCACAGACGGAGGCTCAGGTTCTCAACATTCTCCAGACTTCCGCTAAGAAAATTTAAAAATGTATTTCATATATATGTGTGTGTGTACATGTACATATACATATACATACACATGCAGTTCACAACCTAAAGTCTGGAAGCTATTTGCATTAGGTTTCAAATCCCTCCTGTGACCATCCAGACTACGGATTTAATCTCAGGACTTGTAGAGGGCAGAGGTTGGGTTCCTGTAATTTCTAAAGTCTAATCACTTGACCTCTTCCAGTTGGAGGAGAATGTTGTTTCATCCTTTGCCAGATTAGAGAAAGATGCCACCAACTCAGGTTCATTAATAAATTGAACTCCACATTCACAGTGTGTGTGTGTTTGTGTGTCTGTACGTGCGTGAGTTGCCTCTGAGCATATCTTTTAGAACACCGCTTGGTAGCTGTTGGGGGGAAATCTATTGCTTCAATCACAAAACCTCCAAAAAGCATATTAGAGAGATTAACTTCCATCATAAAGATGTGATTTAAATTCCTCTTGGTAGGAACCCCTCCACTTGTGGTCTCTTATTAAAACAATATACCACAGTTAGTAGTGGGTGTTCTTTTCTTCTAATTACTTTGATTGAAATCTAAGCCAGACAAAAGTAAATATTTGATTATTAGTTAATAATAATTGCTGAAGACTTACTGTAAAGATAATTTCATACCCTTGCCTTCGCCTACTTTAAAGTGTAAGTTAAACATGCCTACAACATGATCACATTTTAAAATACATTATTTAGGTTAGGGGATACTGTTTATAACCCAGCAGTCTTTCATTTACTTAACAGTGAGTGGTTTTAAAAGCAAAGTGGAAGCTGCAACTAGATTAGGGATTTTTAGATATCCTGGTGTTTTATAGTGTATATATCAGATTCCTTCATTGACACTATGTAACTTTCATTCATACTTCTGACACATTAGAGGCGATTTGCAAAGGCGGAGGAGGGAGTTCCATCCACCAAAAAAAAAAAAAAGCAAAAACCGCTATCCCTTGCAGGCACCCACCAGAGGAAATGGTTTCGAAGAGCTGCAAAAGAACCAGGAAGTTCTCCTGGTAAAGTGTTCATTAACTTTCAACAGCCATCAAATTTTTGAAAGGGAGTCTCATCTAATTGCCTTTGGGAGGAAACATTATTAAGATAATTGGTGTGCTGATCATAGAAGGTAGGCAGCTCTGCCGTGTAACAGAGCTAGGAAAACCCCCATAACCAAACAACCAAGTTCAGAAGGGAGGCGGTGGACTTGAAATCTTCCCCGCCCTAAGCCCACTGATCTTATTTCTTTATTTCTCCTCCTCGACAAAAGTTTCATTCGCCCGGGAGGTGGCTATTGCGGGCTCACCCCGGCGGCTCTGCGTGAGTCCCGCGGCTGGGGCGGGAAGGCGAACCCCGGCCGGTCGCCGGCAATCCGGGAGCCCGGCCGCCGCGCTGTCACACGCGCCTCCGCCTGTCACTTACCGTTGCGAAAAGCGCTGGCCAGGGCGAGGGCGACGGCGAGCGCGGCGCAGAGGAGCGGCAGCCCCCTCTCCATTCTCCCTTCGCCGGATCCCCAGGCGGACGCGGGAGAACGAGAACGTGCGGCGGAAAATAGAGCAAAGGGGGAATCTAAACAATCTGCAGAGCTTCAACTCCGCCTAGAGCTGTAAAATCCTCAGTCCGTCTTGGAGAAAAGAGAGCAGCGAGGCAATGCCTTGATCCGAGAGAAATGCTTCTCTTTTTGTGTCTCAAGTCGCCTGCATCCTGTCATTTAGCTCCGGTTTCCTCTCTCTTTTCCCACACTTGTTCCTCTTCCAGGAGCCACTGCCCGGGCCATGTCTCAAAAAAAAAAAAAAAAAAAAGGGGGGGGGGGGGGCGGGGGGGGGGGGGGGGGGGGAAAAAAACCAAAAGCAAATTTCCAAAAAAAAAAAAAAAAAAAAAAAAAAAAATCCGGCTTCTTTCTGGACCCGTTGGAGCCGAGGAGCTGGCGCCCAGGGGAGGCCCGGGGTGTCTGCGCGAAGGAGAGGAGCAAGCAATGAAAAGATGAGCGAGAGACAGAGGAGTTTCACCAACTGCACCCCCGCCTCCCCCACCTCCTCCGTCCTCCCCCTCCCCTTCTGGAGCCCTTCCCTCGCTTCCTCCCTCCCCTCTGCCGGCACAGGCTCGCCAGTAATTGCCTGACAGGAGACTGGGAGGAACAAGTTTGCCTCGGTGTGCTTTCCCGTCTGTCTGTCCGTCTCCCCCGAAGGCCCTGCAGGATCTCCGCGGGAAGGGAGGCGTAGGGGGTCTGCGCCCCAGGGCGTGTGGGTGTGGGTGTGTGTTTGGAGAGGAGGCTGCGAGGTCGGTGCCAGCGACTGGGTCGGGCTAGCCTACCTCTGCGTGCTCGCTCAGGACCCGGGGAGGGGGGAGAGACCCGCAGCTCCGCGGAGGATCTCCGGGATCCAGCCGCCAGCCCAGAGACGGCGCGCCGGGGAGACGGCTGGGGCTTCCCACAACTCCAAATCCCCGGCCCGCGGCGGCGAGGAGCGCGGGGCGAGCCGCGTCACTCCGGCAGTGCGGGTCCCAGACCCGAGGCAGAGAGCAGCGGGGCACCCCTGACGCTCGGGGCCGGGACGGGGGAGACCCGGGAAAGCTGGGCTGGAGCGGTGGGCGCACCACAGGAGGGTCGACAGCGTCGCTGCCGCGTGAAGCAGAGTCAGACCACTCGATCGGGCGAGGCTGGGCTGCAGCTGCGCTCCGCCTCTCTGCCCCGTAGCCGGGCGCGCTGGCGGGCGCCGGTCGTGCCCGGGTGCCCGCCGCACACCGGCGACTCCATTGTTAACCGAGATTTGGGGCCCTCTCCTTTGGGACAGAGGGAAAGCGGGAGGGTGGGAGGTGATGCGCCTTCCAGCTAGGGGGCAGCCGTCGCCCGACCCCGCCCAGCCTCACGTCTCCCTGGAGCCCAGGTGTTGTGTGTGTGTGGGGGGGGGGGGGGGGGGCAATTGGGGGTTCGGTGGCCTCTGTTTTGGTGCCTCTCGGGGGAGGGAGAACAGCGGCGGGGGAGGAGGGCTCTTGGCCGGGGTCGCACAATGCCCACCTCAGGCCACAGGCAATTGTCACGCCAGACCTCTAGCTCCCGTCTTCCCCCACCTCCCACGGCGGCGCGTCCTCACTGTGGGCTGGATGCCCCCCAGTTCCACCCCCAGGGGCTTTCCGGGAACTGCTGCAGGAGCCTCTGAGGATATGAATAGCAAAGACATTTCAGGGAACAAACAGGTTTCGGCCAGAAACGGTCTGGCCCTCCAGAGGGTAAATGGCCGTGGACCCCCTCCCAAGGAGTTCGTGGGAAAGGTGAAAAGGTCGCTACACCTTCTGGGAATTGGCGTTTATGTGCACACCCTGAAAGCAGAGCCTATTCCTACCTGGCGCAAAGAGCTGGCAAAAGACATTTAAGAATGTTGGCAAGGAGACCCTGGTCAAGGGTTTTGGCGGAAGAACTAGGGGCGGGACGGGAGAAGGGCAGCCCGAGGCGCGCGGGCCCGGCTGGGCGCGATGACGCGCGCCCCTGCGGGATTCGGGCGGGCCCGGCGCGGGGCGGAGGTGCACCCGCGGCGCCCGCGCTCGCCGCGCTCTCTCTCCGGTTCCCCGCTCGCGGGGAGCCCCAGTCTCCAAGCTGGAGACCCAGCCCCCTGGCGTCCAGTGGGCCCTGCTCCCGGGCTCCTCTTTTCCCTCACCAGTTTCCCGTGTCTCGGTTCTCGGACGCCGGGAGGCGCTGGGTGGGGAGGTGGTACTTCGAGGCTGGCAATCAAATGGTTGGGGCGAGCGGAAGGGACGGTGGCGGGGCCGCTGGCAGCCCAGAGTCCTGGCCCCGTCGGCGGCGGGCGGGCGGGCGGGAGGCAAGACCCGGGCGCCAGCCGCGCCCAGCGCAGACCCGGGGGAGCAAGCGCTGCGAGGGAAACCCCAGCTCTGGGCTCCGACTGGCGCAAGTCGCCTCCTCCTCGCGTCCTCTCTGCCTCCAGCGCACCCCCCACCCCCGACCCAGTCCCTAGCTGCGGGGGCCTGAGCCGCAACATCAGATTTGGGATGACCCCGAGCGACCTCAGTCCAAGGCTCAGAGAGAGAGGCGCCTCTTAGAACTGGCGGGTTGACAGAGAAGGGGAATGGGGGTGTGTGCAGCGGTCAGGGCGTCCTCGAGTCACAAATACCCGCCTTCTTCCTACTGGGAGCTAGGGGGCCGCACTCACTCCAGGGAGCCGTTTTTGACCCGACTGTGCCTGGGCGGGGTGAGCGAGGGGGCACACGCGGGAGACTTGAGCTGTATTGTTTTTATAAAACTGCCGCCAATCTCCCTTCCCCTTTCCCTGCTGAGTGTGCATTTCCGAGCCTGGACCCACCACGCTAACAAATAAAGCCAGCGGATCAGGCACTCAGAGAGGGATTGCCCCCCACTCCGCAACCTCTGTCCCTCTGGCTCCCTTTCCGCCCTTCCCGGGAAGGGCTCCTCCAGTTTGTCAACACGAAGGAAACCCCCGTCTGCCTTCTTGCTCACCGTCTGAGCACTTTGGCCAGGCTTTCCCCAACCAACTAATAAAACCTGCACTGTGAGGGAAATACCGAATTTAAGTTCTGCCTCTGATTTTTCTGGTCTTACCTGATCTGAGGCTTTTCTAGGCTTTTTAGTTTCTCCAGGGCACTGGGTAATGGAGCCCTACCACACTGATTGATAATTGCCAGCTAGTGGGTTGGTACAGAGCAAATTGTCCTTGCTAACAACCTCTTTCCTCTGCCTTCGATTCTGCTAAGTGCTGAAAAGGGTCAGTCTTAGATTTCTGCAATTCTCCAGCACGGGAGACAGACCGACCTTTATATGAGAATAAGTGATAGACAGAGGAAGAATTTGGCAGTGTTCCTAGGTTGATTTTATTTTGATCTTACGAACACATCACTCTTCCTGACATCACAAATCCCCAGACTAGATAGGACCCAGTTCCACTGAAGGGAAGATTCATGGAGCACACTTCCAGAATGCCAGTCCTGGCCTTGGGTGGGCAAGCCCCAGTCCCATAGACATCCATGCAGAGCTGCAGCAGGAATAAGGCGCTCAGACCTTCAGAGATGGACTGAAATCGTTGCCCATCATTAAGAATAGACTGGATGGTAAATGTTAGGTTCTTTTTATCAAGCTCTC
Organism: Mustela nigripes; assembly: GCF_022355385.1. Taxonomy (NCBI): domain Eukaryota; kingdom Metazoa; phylum Chordata; class Mammalia; order Carnivora; family Mustelidae; genus Mustela; species Mustela nigripes. The sequence continues at coordinate 140,328,275 of NC_081562.1, forward strand.
ATCAATTTGTCAGAAATGAGATGAGATCCATTGCTCCCAGAGGGCCATTTGAGCCACTAACTTCCTCAAAGTATTTCAGGTTGATGCAATATGGAGATTGAGGTTGGTATTTCAAAACTATATCAAGTCTAGTCAAGTTTTTTAAAGCATCAAACCCACATATTTCAGAAAAGCAATAAAACAACATATTTTTAGTAGGAGCTAACCTACATTTGAAAAAGAAAAATGGGAGAAGTGAAACTGGGAAAAGATTAAAAATCAAAATTTAAATTAATTTACTATTATTTTATTTTTTTAAGGTTATTTATTCTTAGTAATCTCTAGACCCAGTGTGGGGCTTGGTGTCACAACCCCCAGATCAAGAGTCACATGCTCTTCTTTAGCCAGCCAGGAGCCCCTATTATTATTTTTTAAATTTCTATTAAAAATGACACATCTGCTTGGGTAGCTGGGGGGCATAGTCGGTTAAGCCTCCCACTCTTGGTTTGGGCTAAAGTCCTGATTTTAGGATTAGGAGATTGAGCCCCACTTGGGGCTCCCTGTTCAACCTGAGTCAGTTTGAGACTTTCTCTCCTCCCCACATTCTCTCTCCTCTCTCTAATGTAAATAAACCTCACAAATTTTTTCAAATATTGGAGAAAATACTACCATCTAACTTTTAGAACAAAGTTATCATATGGAGCTTTTGTATTGAAGCATGTACAATAATATTAAGATGCAGGAAAACAATGCCAAAATTTACATAGTATTAGTGGATTCCAAACATTTTTTGGTGTTAGAGGTTAGGACTAGAATTTAAAAATGCATATTTTTATTTGTGTGAAAGAACCATCTTAGGTTATTCTGCCTTCATTTAATTACTTTTTAATTAGGAAAGTTAAGATGATAATGACCAATAGAAACACCCATCAGACCAATAAAAACATCATTAGAGAGAACATATTCAATATTTCCAAAGGACTGTTTTAAATAGGAGGATCTATAAAGTATAATTTGAGTAATCAAACAGAGAAGTAGCTCTCTGTTAACATTTGATTATAGTTTTACGAAAAGAACTAAAATTTTAAGGAATTTTGAAAAAAATGAGTAAAAAAATAATTGTAAAATTTAACACAAAGACCAAAACAGCAAAACAACCAATGAAACAACACAAACCCACAGTTAAGAATTGTCAAATTTAGGGACACCTGGGTGGCTCAGTTGGGTAAGCTGCTGCTTTCAGCTCAGGTCATGATCCCAGGGTTCTGGAATGGAATATAGCATTGAGGTCCCTGCTCAGTGGGGAGCCTGCTTCTCCTTCTCTCTCTGCCTGCTGCTACCTCTACTTGTGCTCTCAATCTCTCTCTCTCTGGCAAATGAATAAATAGCAATCTTGAAAAAGAGTAAATGAATTGTCAAATGTATCCTAACAGAATTCAGTTTTATTTTGTATTCTGATCAGATGACTTCAGCTGCTACATGGAGAATGGGTTATGAGTAGAACAAGGGAAGAAGTGAAGAGACAGTTAGGAAGTGACTATGGCAGATGTAAATATGAACATGAATAAGGATCGTAGCAGTGGAGGTTGGGAACGATGTATTTCTGGTGTATTTATAAGTGATAATCAATAGGGCAGATGGTGAGATGGATGTGCCTGTGAAGGAGAGGGTGTGGCCAAGGACAACCCCTAAGGTTCTGGCTTTCATAACCTGTTGGGTGGTGGTAGTAGCCTTTAAATAGACAAGGGACTCTAGAAGGCTAGTGTGGAAGGAAGATCATGAGTCTGATCTGATCTAGATTTAGTGTTTCATATCTTTGAGAGAATCAAGTGAGGTAGGAATACAGAGGAGTGGTTTGGATTGGAGATATAAATTTTGGGGTTGCTGATATGTAGTAATATACCATGCTAACACAATATACAACTATAATAATTTAGTAGTCAGAGTGGAAAAAATGGATGAAATTGCTGAGGGAATTGGAAAAGAAGACCAAGACAGAACCATGAAGAACATTTAAAGGCTGAGTTGTCAGGATGACTCAACAAAAGATCTTGAGAATGAGCAGCTGGAGAGGTAGGAGGAAAACCAGGAGAGTATATTGTCATAAAAGTCAAGTAGAAGGGAGATTTCTAAAAGGAAGTGCTAGACAAATGAGTTAAATACTGTTGAGAGCCCTAGTTGGACAAGGACTGAAATGCAATTGGGTATAGTGCCAGATGGTTACAGAGAGGGACTGTAGCAAGAGCCTTTTCAGTTGAGTGATAGAGGGACAGGGCCAGAGGCCGGAGTAGAGTGGACCAGTGAGTGAGGGGAAGGTAAGGGAATAGGGACAATGAGCAAAGATAATTCTCTCTGAAAGTTTCTACTGAAGCCGGGGGAGACAGACAATAGATCTGGAAGGAAGAGATGTGGAGGGAGGTTGGTTCTTTGTCTTCTTAGTTTGCTTTTAAGATTGGTACCCTTGAACATTCTTGAATGCTAATGGGTAGAATATAGTACTGGGAAAGATACTTAGCATATGTCACAGAAAAGATAATCAAGATATAAATTGCTTGAGAAGGCAGGAAGGGGTATTATACCCTACAGAGACCAGATGGGCAGACTTACCCTAGATTGGAAGAGGGACAGCTCCTCTGTGATAACTGTGTAGGGAAAGAGGAGCTGATGAGGATAATTGCAAGGAAGTTTGCCCTTCTAGAAGTTTTTTCCTACTGTCTTCCATTTTCTCCTGTCTCATGTGATAAGAGGAACAGGGAGAGATATTGAAAGTCTCTGGAGAGGAATGTAATTGAAATGAGTAGCAGACTGACCAGAGAAGCTGTTGTTATTGTTTTGATAATTTTGTAGGCTGCAAGTTTGGGCTAGGAACACATTTTCCCAGAAAAACTGGCTATTATTTCATGGAACAAAGTTTGCTTATGTAGGTGCTCAACAGTGACTGAAGAAAAAGGAATTTTCTAACTATTATTTATAGCAAATTAATGAATGTGTCCATTAATGTACAGGAAAGTGTCCCTCCACATAACTCTTTGCAATAGTGTTATCCACTCCCACCCAATCTCTTCTTTGTCCTTTATCCTTCTAGAGATGACTCAAGAAGAATTTTAAATGTTCCTTTTCCCCCTATCCCAGACACGTCCAGACTTGCTTGTTTGGATATTCCATATTAAATAAACTAAAACGTTTCTTCAATTTTGTAAAGTCAAGATGAAACAACAATATTGCACACACTTTTGATAGATACATACGGGATTGTTTTGCCTGCCTTGAGTTGTTCTACAATTTCCCACCTATCAAGTTCAGTCCAGTGTATTGGGTAGACTACTTACTTGTAAGTACTTGTAAGTGGACATCATTTTCAACAAAGCCTTTCTCCTTCAGTTTATTATGCTAAACCATCAGATTGTCAAAGTGCCTTGCCTCCTATGTAAGAAGTGATAAATTAATACTTGCTGGTTGATTTTCAGCTACAAAAGTCATTGCTTTGATGGCCTTGTCCTCATGCCACACCAATGTTTGCATGATCTGAGGAAGTCATGCAAAACTAGGCAGGCCTTTTTGGAACTTTTGTATTGTTAAAAAGTCTTCAGACTATTACCTTTTGCAGGCACATTCTCCTCCTGCACAACTGTTGTAAACATCTCAGCAGGGACAGAATAGCATGTAGACAGGAAGGAAAAATATTTGGTAAGAAACCCTCCTGCATTTTCTCTTCTCAATTTTTTTAGTGTTAACTTTTAGTTGTAGAAATTGAAAATAACCGAAGTGTTAAAAGTTGAGGCCTGCAAAGTTGTTAAGTGATAGGTGAGTAGACAAAATATATAGGTTTGCGTTTTGAAATGTAAAGTTAAAAAAAAAAGTGTCCATCAGAACTTTCTACTTATAATTTGCATTCAGAGTTTCAAAGTGGACCTGGGTCTCACTAGCCTCTAAACGTGTCATTTCTTGCTGTTATGCCAGGTAAAAGAACCAAGATACATTGAAGGTTCAAATTTGGCAAGATTATGCAGCAATTCTGTGATGGAATAATCTGTAGGAAACTCATGTTTTGAATTTATATTTGTGTTTTAAAGAAGATAGAAGTAAAGCTATAAAATAAGTTTAACACAATTGGTTTATTCTTTTAAAAATTTACAGTAATATCCTTTAGGTTGTGTTTTATACAATCAAATGGCATCTTAAATTCATACTGTGCTATTGTCTCTAGTCTTGTATGCAAAGGCGTATTTCTCCATTATAGCTCGTTTTCTGGATTTTTTAATGTGATATCTCAGACCTTGGAATTATGTTGAGACAAGGACTGGATGTAGTTAAACATACTCAGATTTAACTTGTACTCAGATTTACTCCAACATATTCAAATTTAATGTTGTCTGCCAAAAAAACTCCTGTCTCATTGATTTTTAAGATTCTTTGGACCTTGGTTTGAGATTGTCTGCCTTGGGCTTTTATGCAGAAACCTATCTGAGACAGATCAACTCTGATATCTCTACAGTTGATATTAGTCCTAATCATGTCAGGTGAATATCTTTTATTATTAGATAGACAATAACAACTTTTCTGTCATGTATAAAAGGAAACATCTCATAAATTCCAGGATACACGATGAGGGGTAATCAGGGCTGTCAATTGTCAAACCAGATTAGCTTACACAAACAGGTTATTTAATGGTCATAATTGGGAAATCAAGGTGCACAGGCATAGCTGGGCCAAAGGTTCATTTGGTGCCAGTTATCAGGATATCTGTGTTTTCATCTGAGCTGGATTCATTCTCCAGCAGGCACTCTCCAGGCAGTGTCAAGGCTAATGGCGGCTCCATGCTTAACCCTTCTTTCCAGAAGGAGAAAGTGTTCAGAGATAGGGTAGTTTCTCTTCCAAGGTATGTAATTCTCTTCCATAAAATCCAGATGGCTCCACTTGGATTTATGCCCATCCCCGGAGTGGTCAGTTTTCAGGGGGGATGGGTTCATCTTGTCAGCCTGTGTCGCTCGCCCACCAAGGCTGTAGGGAATGAGAGTGTGAGGGCGCATGACAGGCGGAATTCTCCAAGAGAAAAAAAAGAGGGTCTCTGGTTTCTGTGAGGAAATCCGAAGGAGTCCCAGGTCACTAGAAACCACAGGCATCCGCTGTTGGGCAGACAATTCTTTCTGTTATTGTTTATTGTTTTTGAGTGAGAGTGTATACGACTTTCAGTTCTTCGCGTTTATCTGGGTTGATGGCAGTGTATTGTGTTTGGTTTTTTCCCTTTATTTTTAGATTTTTTTAAAAAAAGTTTTTATTTATTTATTTGACAGAGATCACAAGTAGGCAGAGAGACAGGCAGAGAGAGGAGGAAGCAGGCTCCCCGCTGAGCAGAGAGCCCGATGCAGGGCTCGATCTCAGGATCCTGGGATCATGACCTGAGCCCAAGGCAGAGGCTTTGACTCACTGAGCCACCCAGGTGCCCCTGTTTTTAGATTTTTATCCAAATATCCATCTGTGGCAGATAGCGTGAGTCCGTAGTTCTCATTTCAAGCTTCATTTGGGGTTAGTGTCAATAAAATGATAAAGTAGGTGAAGGAGTTCATTTTTAACTCCACCTTCTTTTCAGTGAATTCCCTGAATTTTATGACTCTTCTTCCTGCTCCTTCACAAAGACCTTTAGAGAAATAGATCACTGCAAGAACACAAGACTTAGCCCATAGAATGGTGGGATTTCAGGGGCCATGTCATCCAAGTGGGGAGGGCTTAAGAGGCAAGGAACATTCCAGGATACCCTTATAAGGATATGAACAAAGAATCTGTGCACACTAGTGTCAGAATACACCACCGGGGTTCCAAAGTGTTAAGCTGCCTTGGAGGGGGAAATTGGGACATATTTACTTTGGAGAGATGACTGTGAAGATAGAGCCCAAGAATCACTTATAAAACAACTTGTTTTCTTCAACAAATGAAAGGTTTTTAGAGTGACATGATTGGTAGACTCCGGTATGAAGTTTGCAATAAGCAACAATCACATCATAAAAGGAACTTGGAACAGAATGTTCTTCTGCCAATCTTGTGTGGTATGTTTGCTTGAGGTGTGTTAAGCCTCATGGAACAGAAGAATTACTTGACCATATTGAGATATATTTGGAGCAGGCCCACACACATTTATAGTGCCAGATTGTTTTTTGTTTGTTTGTTTGTTTGTTTTTTGTTTTTATAAAATGTGACCCTTTCAAATTTTTAAGAAATACGTGCTTAAATAGAGATGGGAACAGTGGAGACTCTCACCTAGGAAAGCAGGTTAACAGAAAGCTCAACTTAATTTCAGAGCACTGTGCTGAGAGTCCAGACCCAGATGGTCCAGGCTACCATTTTACGACAACTATGTACCGTTCTGAACCCATCGCCTCGTCCTGCTGGGTGACCAGTGTTTTCATCTGTAAAAGAGAGTCATTGGATTCAGTAATCTTTCAGGGCCTATCTGTTGCAACATTGGATAATTCTGCTCTTTTGAAGCAGGGTTTTTTTGTTTATTTTTAGTTTTTAAAAATTAGAGTGGGCGTGTCACCATCCAACATTCTGTGAGACCTTGAATGTAGGGGTGCTGCCCCAGGACATCTCATGGAGTAGCTCGCATGAAATGGCTCCTTTGCTTATCTGATACTTAAAACTTTCTCAGTGTATTTTCTTTCTGAATTGTGTTTCTAACATGGACCACGAAGCTCTGAAATGGACTTGGAGACCACGTCCTATGTCTATCTGTATATACTGTCAGCTCTCAGGAAGAATAAAATAAAATTTAAAATAAAATAAAATAGTGCTATTGGAGGAATGGCAGGGAATGACCAAAACCATAACAGAAAGCAAGATAAAGAAACTGAAGGAGCAGGAGGCTGGCTGAGGACAAAGCAAAAGCTTTGACTCACGTCTCTGGTGGTCTTTTAAGGTGGAGGTAATATTCAATTGGCATTTCAAAACCACAACACACCCCTCACCAAAACTCTTCTCTCCCTGACTTCTTGTAAGTATAGAGCAAGTCAGGATTCCTATTCAGCTAGGGAAAGGAGTGCTTCCTTCATGAGGGATCCTTGTGAGTCAACTAGATGAAAAATTTGAGCAAAAGTTTATTGAGAAAGTACAGGTTAAAGCATGGCTGTTTGCCTTTCCATTTCTGTGATCATGGGCTCCTAGAAATGCTCTGCCTTTCTGGATACCCTTATCAGTGGAAGCAGAATGTGCGCCACACTGGGTTTCTGCTCTTTGTTCCCACTTCCCTTCAGGAGAGCAATAATGGAGCCTTGCCCGTTCTAAGTCAAGCTGAAGACAAATGAGAACACATTTGGTTTGTGGGTTTCCTTTTATGTTACCTGTAGCTTCTGTATCAAGGGTATATTATTTTTCAGACCATCTTGAACTTAATTACCATCTTGCTCATGAGGTTGAAAGGTCTACCTCTGCAGTACCATGCGTTTGACAGAGGAGCATTTTCTGGGGCAATTTTTGGTTCTTCATAGTGATATTAGAAGGGCTCATACTGACTAAACTGTGGTTGGCTCTCACAGATATTCCCATATTATTAAATCCAGGAGGTAGCTTTTGTTGCTCACATAAAAATGTTCCTCAGTGTCATCCTGGTCCAAACCATGAGGGGATCCTAGTACATCTGCTGCATTCGTCTGACAGAGCACACCTTTGCTGTGATTTTAACAAACGTATCCCTTAGTAAAAGTTGTCCTTGGAAAACAATATAAATAAAATAAAGTTTTATAAAGGCTCCCAAAACATTCCTTCTTTTCCCCTGAGGCTGAAATGACTATCCTGATTTTAAAATCCCCTTTCTTGTTCCCTCTGAGTTTTCCTATTTCATGCTCCCTGGGAGCTTCTCTGTAAAATAAGCCTGTGGAAAATGGGTAATGAGGAAATCGTTGCCTTAATTGAAGGTCACATCTACAAAGATCCAGGTAGGTGTACTTTGGATGATGGAAAAATCCCCCAGAGTGATATCCTGCTGCCCTAAAAGAGAGTCTTGGCTGTAATTTGTCAGAACCATGTTGGCCCCTCGTTGGTGAACAGTACATTGTCTTCCTTAATCTCACAACCAGGTAATTTCCATTACTGATGACTCCCCACATTTGAAGGGGAAAAGGAAGAGCCCCCAAGGGCTTCCATAATTAAGCACAAACACTTTTACAGTATTAAGTCAAAGCCAAATGACTTCCAAATCCTCTTGGTGTTGAGTTCATGCACTCCCCACAATGGTGACCTTTATTAAGTCCCTTTCAATTCCGACTAGATTAGTACCAGGGCCTTGTTAGGCTTTTGTTTTCTCTGGTGCTTCCATTTAAAAAGAAGAAGAAAGAGACTGATTTTTGTGTTTGTTTGTTTGCTTTCTTTTCCTTTTAGTTATTGTTAACATCTAGTGTTGACACATTTTTTTTAGCCTACAGCAAAGAAGACATTCTAAATACAAAAGACACTGTTTTCAATAACTTGATTTCCTAGACCATCAGAGGATTCTGAGATCTGTTAGACTGCAATGTAAGCATTTTATCAAGGTTCCCATGACAGTATTATTAGCTAGTAGTTTCACCTAAAAAGGCTTCTAATTCGTTTTTTTTTCCTTTCTTTTTTTTTCCAATTTATTTTCTCTTTCTTAGGCTACAACTATTAAATACACATCCCCATATCTTAGTTCCTCTTTTTTCCCTGGTGGAATATTTTCAATTCTGTAATTTCAGCTCCTGCTGCTTATTTTGGGTGATTATTATTATGGGTGATCCCTAGCCTGGGAATGGGTTATGCTCTAGATATCTGTTTCAAAATTAGTTGATTAGAGTTGTACATAGTTCCCTACAGAGACAAGGTTATAAAAGATAGGCCACAGGACCGTTCACTAAGACATTTTAAACTCACCCACAGCTGAACTTTTATTATTGGTAGCCTTGAGCTGTGAGGCCCCTTATGATCCTAAACCTGGTTATTTTTAAGAGAGACCTGGTTATTTTTAAGAAGGATAAGGACACTAAGTCAATAGTGTAATAATAGGGGAAATCTCACAAAAGCCAGGTTTTGGCAGCTGGGTTCCTCTCCTGGGATCGAGAGGGGGAATTTTCTAGATAGTGGGGTTCCAAAGTAGTGGCTTAGATGGGGTCCTAACAATAATTATATTCCTGGAAGGAAGAGCCCTAAAAGATGGAGACATCCCCTTGAAGAAGAGGGTCCGAGGGAACAGCTATCATCTGTGAAGCCAGGGACAGCTTTGTGGTTTGGGGAATGGTGGGCAGTGGGAGTGGGGCGGATGGCACAGGTAAGTAGAAATTGTTTCTTAGTTGTAAACAACTTATTTGGAGGTTAGGAGCTGTTCTCATCGAGGTGGGTATAATTATAACTTTACAAGCAACCATATCTCACTATTAGAGGATCGTTTGATGCTTTCAAACACGTTTGACGTATGCTTTTCCACTTTCCTCTCAACACAAGAACATCTGGTTCTCTTTGCTCAAATCACATCTTTATGCTTTTGCTATTGGATGAAAATAGTTATATATAATGTACTATTTTAAAATTTTCAAGACCAGGTTTAAAGGGTTATTATTATCCTATACTTTCCCTTTCTTGTCTCAATAATATCTCTTGCACTTTCATTTAGCCTTTAAAAACATAACAAAATGTATTCAAGTACAGTGTGAGTTTCAAGGTGACCCCAGGAACTTTTGCTTTAAAACCACTCTAACGTGCTCTTGTAATATCAAATTGTCATTGTTTGGAGGCAAAATGATGATTTCAAATGGATTTAAACAACCCAGAGAGACATTTAAGAAATATTACCCCCAAGCCTGCTAAGGTTGTCAGATACATTCTTATTGCTGACAATTGTTTTGTAAAATCTTTGTGATTGCTTCTCTTGTCTTGTCTTGAATGTTGTAGTCTAGAAATATTTAGATAGCTTGCTCTCCTCTTTGACACATCCTTGAGGCCATCAGAAAGGTTAGCTCCTTTTCCCAACGTGTATTTGTTATCTTGTATATATCCAGGATGGAGTTTAGAAGACCTGCATGACATGATCAATAAGCCATTTTGAGACTTGCTCAGAACTCCATTTTATCTCTCCCTTTCTCTCTTTTAAAACAACTTTAAAATCAGAAACCCTGGCATAGCACTCTCCCACTGTGCCACAGAAGGACATAAGGATGTTGGTGCCTTTTCCTGTCTATTTTTGTCCCCTACCAAATCACAGCACTGGAAGGGAGCTTTAGAAGTCATCAATCTGTTCTGTTGCCTTCATGCTAAACATCACAGAGAAGAGATAATCGACCCCGTTCTAAAAGGCTAGTCAGTGGAAAGTATTTCAAAATTAAACAACAAATATTTGTGCTTACTATGCATAGAGAACATATGGAGAGAAGAACATGGAACATGGAAAAGGGTAAGAAATTATCCATACCCCCCAAATCTTACATTGTATTTGGAGACGATAATTACATATATGTGCATATAACTGCCATCAGACTCTCGGATTGTTAGTGGATCTTGAAGTCTTAACTTCTCAACCACTGCAAATGTGCCCTTTTGACATCCCTGCCATTTGATTCTATTAGTTCATCACTGGGAAATTCTAATTGAATTGAAATTCTAAATTCTAATAAATTTCACTCACTTCTAAATTCTAAAGCCCTTAATGTATGATAATTAGGTCTCCAGAGATTAAATGACTATTCTAGGAATAGCCAGGGTACAAATTTTAGCTTTGCCAATTATGAACCGTGTGGCTTTGGGCAAAGTACTTAATATTTTTGCCTTTTGATCTCACATCTGTAAAATGGGGCAAAAAATAATACCTACATCATAGGATTGAAAGAGTTATACATTTAATTTTCAGGATATTGCCTGATACAGGGCAAGTGCCTACATGGTATTGGTACAACAGTCACTCATTCAGATATTTTCCTTTCATATTCCATTTCCATTATTTACTTCTGCCTTCTCTTTTTCAAGTGAAACCTCTCGATTTATTCAACTTTGATGACAGAAGAAATTTCATAACTGATTCAGTCTTCTTTATTGGTTTTTCATGTTACCCTTACTCCAAATATGGTGTGAATAGAAAAGCATGGTAAGTTCTTGTGTTCTAAATATTGCCATTCAAATACTGCATACCAATTTTGCAAAAGCATTTTAGGGGAAAAAAGGTAATAACAAAGCATAATCCTTTCCTTCAAAGACCTTACTGCTCAGTAAGAAAAGCAGATACAGAAACAGCGTTTTTGTTCCCTCATCTTAAGTCTGAAGGGCCAACTGCAGATCACCAATCATTTGAGAAAATCCTGCAAGATGAAAGCAAAACACTGGAAAAGAAAAACAGACACAAGGGAAAGAGAGAGAATTCAGGGAGAAAAAAAAAATATATATATATATACGTATATATATACGTATATATGTATATATATGTGTATATATATATATATATATATGGGACAGTGTACATGAGAGGGGAATATGAGATGAGTCTCAAGAGGTCTTCAAAGATCAAAGTCAGGCAATAGGGACCCCTAAATTCATTTTACTGATAATGGCTTTGAAAGCTTAAGTTTGTCCAAGGCCTTTAGTTTCCAGTTTTGTGATATGCTTGCATCGATTCATGCCTGTTACTGTCATTCTCTTTTGTATATGTGTTCTTTCCCAAACCCAAGTTCATTGGCAAAATCCTAGTATCAGCACATTCATTTCTTTAGAAGATACTCAATTTCATTCCTTGCTGGAATATTGTATGTGTGCACACACCCAGTAACACGGTTTTGTTTTGTTTTGTTCCTATCTCTTTAGCTAAACATATACTGCAGCACATAGGGTCAAATTGTTGCTGGGTGAATTGCAGAGTCCGCGGGACCTGGGGCCTAGATCCAGCCTATCCTGAAGGCAGAACCAAAGGTTCTTGGTCCTGTCTCAAGAAAGAATTTAAGGAGAGGCGACTCTCACAGCAGATGAGCAACACAAGCAGGAAAGTTTATGAAAGCAAAAAGTACACTCTAGAGATATGAGAGTGGGTGACAGGGAGAGGGAGGGAGAGAGACGGCTGCATGGCCTGGGGGTTGGGTTTCTATCTCGTATTGATAGTTGTTAACTAGGAGATGGAATATTCATTACTTGGGGTGGGAAGCAGGGTTTCATGCTTTTTCTTCCTAATTTGGTCAGAAGTTTCCTGTTACCGCACTTGCCATCTTGTGGACTGCTTCCAGGAAGGGCCTCTGACTGATAGTGGTCACAACTGCCTCTTTACTGGTCTCCAGGTACCCTGTTAGAAGCTAATGCCTACTTTCACAGAATTATTTTGGAACTTGAGAATCTTGAAAATTATTTCATTTTACAGATGAGTAAACTGAGAGTTCAAGATATTTCCAAAGGTTACAGAGTCATTTCGGGGCCCAGCTCAGATCCTCAGGTCTCTGGCTTGATAAACAACGAATAAAAATGATCGAAGGTCTAGAAAGCAGAGGGGGCTTCGGGATTTATTCTTTATCCTGTAAGCAATTAGGAGGAGCTCAAAGTTCTTTGAATAAGAAAGTAGCAGTTTGGTAGTCTCCAGAAAATGTATCTTGTGTCACTATGTGGGATTGATTGTATGATAAAGAGAGTGGACACCGGAAGACTGAATGGTGCCATCGAGATCATCTAAGAATGAGAAAAATTAATATTCTCCTCAGGAAATGTTTCTATTTGGAGCCATTACATAAGAAATGGAAAAAATCAGATAAGCATTTCACTTTGTTTTTTATTTATTTTTTAAAGACTTTATTTATTTATTTATTTGACAGAGAGAGATCACAAGTAGGCAGAGAGGCAGGCAGTGAGAGCTGGGGAAGCAGGTTCCCTGCTGAGCAGAGAACCCAATGCAGGGCTCAATCCCAGGACCCTGAGATCATGACCTGAGCTGAAGGCAGAGGCTTAACCCACTGAGCCACCAGGTGCCCCTCACCTTGTTTTTTAAATGGCTAATAAAAATATTTTTTAATGTAATACATGCATATGATATACATTTATTTTATGTACTTATTTATTTTTATATTTATATATATTTATATATAATATATATTTATATTTATATATACTTATATATTTTTATATTTTATTATATATATATGTAAATAAATAAAAGAAAAAGACATATATATGTATTCTGCCTCTAAATATGTTTGACCTTCTTTCTGCATAAAATGTAGTTGGTCTTTACTGGTTTTCTCTGTTCACTTCCTAGACATTCTTTTTCCTGGTTCCTTTCCATTTGTATTATTTATTTTATTTTCATTTTATTTGTTATTTTTTTAAGTGATCTCTACACCCAACATGGGCTTGAACTCCCGACCCTAAGATTAAGAGTTGTATGCTCTACAGACTGAGCCAGCCAGGTGCCTCTGTATTAATGATATCAATCTTTTTTTTTTTTTTTCCACACGATGTTTACACTGTAAGTCCCATCATTCTACTCTTAGCCCTCTTTTCTTCACACTCCAAGTTTTCATGGTTGGACCTGGTCACATGCTTGGCTTCAGCCCTCACCTATAATCTGTGATTCCTTGAACACATAGTGAGTTTTTCTTAAACTTCAAACTCAGATTTTTGTCTTGTTGGGCCATAGCCAGTTCACGTCTAAGGGATCTGAAATAATTTCATCTCACTCCTCAACCCACTTCCCCCTACTTTTCTTCTTGAAACCCTTCATCTTGGTTATAATTTCTGTCATGACATCAATGCTGGAAATGTGAAGGTCTCTCTGGATTTTGGAGGCATTCCAGCTCTGGAGTTCTAGTCCATCCTATTGCACTACTGTCTAAAATATCAAATCTATTTGAACACCTTTTGTGGTTTCTCCTTGTGTACAGGATAAAACTCACACGTATAGTAGAATAAATATATTCCTTAATTACCTGGTCTCATATTCTTTTTGGAGTCATATTGAATTAGTGCATCCTCTTGGCCTTCTTGCTTGAGGAACTCCCCTTTTATGCCTCTGTGATTTGCTCACACATCTACCTCCTCATTCTACAAAGCCTAGCTTTGCTGTGAAATCTCAGATCCATTGGCTAGGATTAGCTCCCCCCGTCAAAGCCCCCTGTATTTTGTTAATTCTTCTTACATGGTGTTCTGCTTATTGATGTGGTTTCTGCCTCTTTCAGTAGGCTATGGAATTCTTGAGAGAAAGAGTCTTATTTTATTCATCTTTGTGTCCTAGGGTCCAGGAAGTTGTCATATAAAAGTCTCTCAAATTGAATAAAGAAATAATGGAAAGGCTTACATGGGGGATATTTTCTTTCTGATGTTATCATTCTAATTATGAGAAGACATGGAAGGCCTGGGAGGAGAACTGACTTATAATGAACGTTGGCTTTGTACCATATATAACGCAATGTGGTTTACATATTCTCTCATTTGATCCTCACAGGGCCTTTATAAAATTAGTATTATTATCCCCACTTACAGAGAAGTAAAATGAAGTTCAGAGAGTTTGAGTCACTGGCAGACTTAATTTAGAGATTCCAGGTCTTGGAAGTCAGTAAAAACTAGGACAAGGACTCAAATTAACTTGATGTTACCCTAAAGGCACAGACATATTTAATGACTCAGAAGAATGTGAAGTGGTCTGAATTCTATGGAAAAAGCTGTATAAATATGATAATGCCATTGTCTTATTAAAAAACCTTTGTATTACTTTTGCAAACAAACTAACTAAATTCCAATTTGTGAGGCTAACATTGAAGAGCGTCAGAACTGGCTGGTGACATTCATTTCTGCTCTCCGCTTTCGTTAGTTCATCCTACGCACTCTGTCCTTCTGGAATGAACTCCCTGGATATGTACATCTTTCTACCTTTCTGCTTTCACTCCCTCTTTCTCTGGAATATACTTGCAAGGTTAATTAGCTTCTTAGCCTTATCATAATTAAATATATGGTTTTCTTAAGCTTTTGGAAAAATGAAATTTTTTTTTAAATTTTATTTTTGATAAACATATATTTTTATCCCCAGGGGTACAGGTCTGTGAATCAACAGGTTTACACACTTCACAGCACTCACCAAATCACATACCCTCCCCAATGTCCATAATCCCACCCCCTTCTCACAAACCCCCTCCCCCCGGCAACCCTCAGTTTGTTTTGTGAGATTAAGAGTCACTTATGGTTTGTCTC